>NC_141873.1:401885132-402188163 GCF_056163025.1 Triticum urartu
CCTCTTCAAGAGCTTCACATAACTTACTCAACTATGCTAGAGCCCATAATAGCTTGTGGTTGCACATGGAAGTTTCTAGCATGAATAATCTCAATTCCCTTTGAGCCTGGGTGGCGGTCCATAAGAAGATCACACGGGTAGTCCGGGATTTCCAAAAAATACAGGCAACACTGGGTACTTCAGGTGCCTCAAACCACCCAGATGTGTATTTAAGTTGCCACCTTAAGTTGAACCATTAATTAACAATCTCACACCTGTCATGGATTTCACTCTCCCAAACCACGTCTACGAGCATAGCATAGCAATATAAGCAACGCGCAGAAGTAACTTCAAGGGTTTGAATGTAATAGGGCAATAGGTTCTACCTCATCAACTACTTCCCAACTCACATGTTTATGACATCCTAACCATGCAATGTTTGAGGATTGGAACTAATGCATAAAAACTAGGTGATAAAGGGGTATGATCAAAGTGTTACTTGCCTTGCTGACGATCCGCGAAACCTAGAGACTCCAAATAACACGCTTCGCACTCCGGGAATTCTATCGCAAACAAACAATAGCATACATAAGCAATCAAGCAAATAAGCATGGGTAAATCTCAAATAAGAAGATTTAACCAGAAAGTTCAACTTAAGAACTCTGGTTCGCAAAAAGAATCAAATCAAACGGAGCAACGAAACTCAAACGGCAAAAGCAATAAGATCTGTTTACTAATATGGACCTAGGTCAAATTTTACAGTAGTAAAAGCTTGTTCAAGTTGGTTAAACGGAAAGAGGGTCTTGAGACAAAGATCTAGGCACTTGAATCGCCTGATTCCGACTAACGAGCGAAAAGATAAACTAGAACGAAAATCGGATCAGAAATCGCGATCAGGAATAATTGCGAAATAATTCGATAAAAGAAAACTAACGAACAGGCTGACGAACGAGCGTTCGTTATCTGTAACTAATGGGCGAAAACCGTTCGTTAAAACGAACGTCCAGACGAATGTCCGCTAAAAAGAAAAACCGGGAAAAACCGGCGAACAAAAAAACGAGTTAGGGTTTTCTTAAAAAACTGAATCGGTTTTCTTTTAAAAAAAACTGGTGACTACCTCGTCGGTCCGGCGAGGCACGGCGGCGACGGCGAGGCGAGGCGCGGCAGCGGCAGGCGGCGGCGCGGGCAAGCGGCGGCGGCGCGGCGGCTTGGGCTACGGGGCGAGGCAAGGCGGCGGTGGTGGGTGGTGGTGGCGGCGGGGGGGAGTATATAAGAAGGGGGTGTGTGCCCTGGGGAGGGGGCAAGGGCGGCGGAGGAGTCCGAGCCGGACTCCTTGCGTCGGGCGGCGGTGGCGCGGCCGGTCTCCTGGTTGGAGACGGCGGGCGAGAGGGGACGGGCCGGCGGCTGGGCTTCGGCCCAATTAGCCTACGTACTTTTTTTAAATAATTCCGCTGGAACTAAAAAAATCCTAGAAAATAAAATAAAAATCTGAAAATGCCAAAACAAATTTTCACCGTCTAAATGAAATATTTAGAACAAGATGAACATTTTCTTGTCCCTAAAATGCGATTTTGAAAACGTGCAATTTTTCTAATGCAAACAAAATTGCAAATAAAAACAAATATTGATTTTAATATTTTTCCTCCAATATTTCAATTATTTTGGAGAAGTCATATTATCTCCTCTCATATACCTAAATATGAAATATTTTCAGAGAGAAAAATAAATCCTCGTTTCAAAATTTGACAAAATCAAATTTGAAAACCGGGGAAATCCCCAACTCTCTCCGAGGGTCCTTGAGTTGCTTAGGATTTCGAGGATCGCGAAACGAAAAGCAATAAAATATGATATGCAAGAATGATCTATGTATAACATTCCAAATTGGAAATTTGGAATGTTACAAACCTACCCCCCCCCTTAAGATGAATCTCGCCCTCGAGATTCGGGTTGGCTAGAAAATAGGTGTGGGTGGTCTTTGCGAAGATCATCCTCTCGTTCCCATGTGGCTTCGTCCTCGGTATGATGGCTCCACTGAACTTTGCAAAACTTAATAACCTTGCTGCGGGTGACTCGGCTGGCAAACTCCAAAATCTTGATTGTCTTCTCCTCATAAGTCAAGTGATTGTCCAACTAAATCACCTCCAAGGGTACGGTATCTCTTAGCGGTATGTCGGCCATCTCAGCATGGCACTTCTTCAACTGGGAAACGTGAAACACATCGTGAACTCTTGACAGTCCTTCAGGTAACTCCAACTTGTAGGCCACTTCTCCCATCCGTTCCGAAACACGATACGGTCCTACAAATCTCGGGGCTAACTTTCCCTTAACTCCAAAACGTTTCACTCCTCACAAAGGTGTTACTCGCAGATATGCTCTTTCTCCAATTTCATAGGTTACCTCCTTGTGTTTCGAATTCGCATAACTCTTCTGTCTGGACTGAGCTATCTTCAGTCTATCTTGAATCAGTTTAACCTTCTCCTCAGACTCTTTGATCAAGTCTGGTCCAAACAATTGTCAGTCTCCAACTTCATCCCACATCAATGGTGTTCTACACCTTCGTCCATACAGGGGTTCGAACGGTGCCATCTTCAAACTGGCTTGGTAACTATTATTGTATGAGAACTCTGCGTAAGGCAGATTGTCATCCCAACTAGATCCATAATCTAGCGCACAGGCTCTCAACATGTCTTCTAGAATCTGGTTGACTCTCTCGGTCTGTCCATCCGTCTGCGGGTGAAATGCTGTATTGAACTCCAATCTCGTTCCCAAAGTCTGGTGCAGCTGATGCCAAAACTTTGAAGTAAACTGTGTTCCTCTATCCAATATGATGGTCCTAGGAACTCCATGCAGACATATGATCCTGGTCATATATATCTTGGCCAACTTGGCACTAGTATAAGTTGTTTTCACTGGGATAAAGTGTGCCACTTTGGTCAAACGGTCAACCACTACCCATATAGAATCATATCCTGATTTGATCCTAGGCAATCCGGTGATAAAATCCATGCCAAGTTTATCCCACTTCTATTCGGGTATCGGCATAGGCTGTAACAATCCTGCTGGCTTTTGATGCTCTGCCTTCACTCTCTGACATACATCACATACGGCCACATACTCGGCGATATCCTTCTTCATCCCTGTCCACCAGAAACGTTCTTTCAAATGCAAATACATCTTGGTGTTTCTGGGGTGTATCGGGTATGGTGAGTCATGAGCCTCCTGAAGTATTAACTTCCTGATCTCTGTGTTATTAGGCACGTAAACACGGTCCTCAAACCATAAGGTGTCGTGTTCATCCTCACAAAAACCTTTGGCCTTTCCTTCTCTCATTTTCTCCTTTATCTCGGAAATCTCTTTGTCATCCTTCTGAGCTTCTCGAATTTTTCCCAACAATGTAGACTGCACCACCATTGTTGCAACAAAACCTCTAGGAACAATCTCCAATCGAAGTTCCCAGAGATCCTCTGCTAACTCCTTCGGCAATCCCGTGCTTGCTAGGGTATTAGCATAACTCTTCCGGCTCAAAGCGTCTGCTACGACATTGGCCTTTCCTGGATGATAGTGAAGCTTCATGTTGTAATCCTTTATGAGCTCCAACCATCTTCTCTACCTAAGGTTCAGTTCCTTCTGGGTGAAAATGTACTTCAAACTCTTATGATCCGTGTACACATCACAATGGTTTCCAATAAGGTAATGTCTCCAAGTCTTCAACGCATGCACTACGGCTGCTAGCTCCAAATCATGCGTGGCATAATTTAACTCGTGTGGCTTTAGTTGTCGCGAGGCATACGAAACAACTCTTCCGTCCTACATAAGCACACTTCCAAGTCCTAAGCGAGAGGCGTCGCAATACACTTGAAAATCCTTACGTATATCTGGCAGTGTCAGCACTGGGGTTGTAGTCAAACATTTCTTCAGCTCCTGGAAACTTGCCTCGCAATCTTCCGTCCATTTAAACTTGGTATCCTTCTTCAATAATTATGTCATGGGCTTCGCGATCTTGCAAAAATTCTTAATGAATCTATGGTAGTATCCTGTGAATCCAAGAAAACTACGGATCTCACTAACTGAAGTGGGTGCCAACCATTCAGTGACTGACTGAATCTTGGAGGGATCTACTGGTATACCTTCTCCCGATATAACATGTCCAAGGAATCCGACTTCCTTCAACCAAAACTCGCATTTGCTGAACTTAGCATACAACTGATGTTCCCTAAGTTTCTCGAGAACTAAACGCAAATGCTCCATGTGTTCCTCTTCATTCTTCGAATATACCATTATATCATCAATGAACACCACAACAAACTTATCCAAATATTCCATGAACACCTTGTTCATCATGCTCATGAAATAGGCAGGGGCCTTAGTCAGTCCAAACGACATGACCGTATATTTGTATAACCCGTACCGTGTGGTGAAGGCTGTCTTTGGTGTATCCTTCTCGCGAATCTTCAGCTGATGGTATCCTGATCGCAGATCGATCTTCGAAAACACCATAGCTCCTTTCGGCTGGTCAAACAAATCATTGATTATCGGCAATGGGTACTTGATCTTGATTGTGACTTCATTCAAGGCTCGATAATCAACAACCATTCTTAGGGACTTATCCTTCTTCTCGACCAAAAGCACTGGGGATCCCCATGGTGATGAACTCCGTCGAATGTAACCTTTCTCTAATAACTCCTTGATCTGTTTCTTAATCTCCTCCAGATCATTCGCGGGCATCCTATAGGGTCTCTTGGATATTGGCCTTGTGCCTAGCAATAGCTCTATCAAAAACTCAATATCTCAGTCCGGTGGCATTCCTGGTAACTCCTCTGGGAAAACATCCGGGTAATCCTTTACTACAGGAACTTCTTCCTGAACAACTCCCGTGAGGGTATTTACTTGGCTACTTGTTGGCGCGTGCCTGGATACATACTTGATCCTTTTTCCTCAGGGGTGGTGAGACAAATTGACTTACTAACACAGTCAATGTTTCCTCCGTACTTTGTCATCCAGTCCATTCCTAATATCACATCCAATCCTTGTGACTCCAAGATAATTAGGTCGGACGGAAAAACATGGTTGCCAATGGTTAAGGATATTTGGTCCCACCATCGACTAGCCATATACTCTGCTCCAGGTGAGCTTACTAACAGAGGGGTCCTAAGGGTTTGGGTCGGTAGTTTAAACTTATCCACGAATTCCCTTGATATGTATGAATGCGATGCACCAGTGTCAAAAAGAACAAGAGCGGTAAATGACTTAACCAAAAACTTACCTATAACCGCATCTGGTTGCTCTTCAACCTCCTCCATGTTAACGTGGTTCACTTGTCCTTTGTTGAATGGATTGGGCTTCTTCCCAGCGCTCCCATTTCCGTTTTCATTCTTCCCTTCAGGGCACTCCATGGCATAGTGTCTAGTCTTTCCGCACTTGAAACAAGTAACGTGGCTTAGGTCTCTCTTGGCGGGTGTGGCTGGATTGGGGCGGTTCTGATTATTGCTCGCTCCATTCCCATTCCCATTCCTAGGGCCAGTATGATTATGGTTACTTCCTCCATTATGGGTGTGGCCTCAATGGTTATGAACAAGTCCTCCCGAGTTCGGGGTTAGACAAGGCTTCTGCTGAGCTCCCAAGTTATACCTCCCTTGTCCATACTTCCTCTTACGGCTCTCAATTTGCTGTTGCTTCCCTTCAATCATAAGAGCCTTATCTACCAACTCATGGTAGTTGTTGAATGTTGCCACCATCAACTGCATACTCATCTCATCATTCAGCCCTTCCATAAACTTATCCTGCTTTGCGGCATCTGTGGCCACATCATCAGGGGCATAGCGAGATAACTTGCTAAACTCATCCGCGTACTGAACCACAGTACGGTTCCCCAGGTGTAGGTTGCGAAACTCACGCTTCTTCATACTCATTGCTCCAGTTGAGACATGAGCTGTACGGAAGGCTTGTTGAAACTGGTCCCATGTCACCGTGGCTATAGGGTAGGTGACAGTGTAATTCTCCCACCATGATGTTGCTGGTCCATCCAACTGATGTGCGGCAAAATGCACCTTCTCAGCATCAGTACATCCTACAGTGGTTAACTCCCTTCCAATCCTGTGGAGCCAATCATCTGCTACTATAGGCTCGGTGCTACTGGAAAACACCGATGGCTGCAACCTCAGAAAACGGGCTAAGTTGTCCACTGGTGGTGGTGGTGGATTGTTGTTGTTGTTGTTGTTGTTGTTGTTGCCTTGGTTCTGAACTAGCAACTGCATCAGAGTATTCTGCTGCTAGATCACCTGAGTGAGCTCTGGTGGGAAAGCAAATCCGGGGTCACGTCTCGGAGGCATCTGATGGTTTAGAGGGGAGAGATTAGAATAGAATGAGGTCTAATGAGAAAGCACTACCCATATGCACATGAGACAAACACAATCATTTCACTCAATCAATCAAGCAAGGCATACAATCGGTCTAACTATCATAAAAGTGCTCGGACTATACTATTTACATGGTGGAATACTACTACTGATGTGGTGGTCTACTAAAAATATTCCTTAGTTGCAGACTCCATGATACCTGCTCCAGCTTCGTCTTCAAAGTCATCATCGCTAAGGTCGGAGTCGGTGTCGTCGATGATGATGTAGTCCTCCGGGCGAATCTCCTTGGGTTCTTCGTCTTCTTCTACTGGTGTGGGGTCTCCCATGAATATTCTGATCTTCTTAATCAGGTCGTCATTCTTCTCCACTAGTACGACGATTTCCTCCTCATAATCTTCACGTGTAGCCTTGAGTTATTCCTCCAGTTCCCCGATCCTAGTCATTGCCTTCTTCAGATCTATCATGCCTGCTGTAGGATCGAAAGTATGTCTAGAGGGGGGGTGATTAGACTACTTGACCAAATAAAAACTTAACCTTTTCCCAATTTTAGTTCTTGGCAGATTTTAGTTATTTTAGGACAAGTCAAGCAATCATCACACAATTCAAGCAAGCATGCAAAGAGTATATTGGCAGCGGGAAGTAAAGCATGCAACTTGCAAGAATGTAAAGGGAAGGGTTTGGAGAATTCAAACGCAATTGGAGACACGGATGTTTTTCCCGTGGTTCGGATAGGTGGTGCTATCCTACATCCACGTTGATGGATACTTCAACCCACAAAGGGTAACGGTTGCGAGAGTCCACGGAGGGCTCCACCCACAAAGGGTAACGGTTGCGCGAGTCCACACAGGGCTCCACCCACGAAGGGTCCACGAAGAAGCAACCACCCACAAAGGGTCCACGAAGAAGCAACATTGTCTATCCCACCATGGCCATCGCCCACACAGGACTTGCCTCACTAGCGGTAGATCTTCACGAAGTAGGCGATCTCCTTGCCTTTACAAACTCCTTGGTTCAACTCCACAATCTTGTCGGAGGCTCCCAAGTGACACCTAGCCAATCTAGGAGACACCACTCTCCAAGAAGTAACAAATGGTGTGTAGGTAATGAACTCCTTGCTCTTGTGCTTCAAGTGATAGTCTCCCCAACACTCAACTCTCTCTCATAGGATTTGGATTTGGTGGAAAGAAGATTTGAGTGGAAAGCAACTTGGAAAGGCTAGAGATCAAGATTCATATGGTAGGAATGGAATATCTTGGTCTCAACACATGAGTAGGTGGTTCTCTCTCAGAACATATGAGTTGGAATGGTGTATGTGTTCTGATAGCTCTCTCTATGAATGAAGAGGAGGTGGAGGGGTATATATAGCCTCCACACAAAATCCAACCGTTACACACAGTTTTCCAATCTCGGTGGGACCGAATCAACAAACTCGGTCGGACCGAAAATGTAAACCTAGTGACCGTTAGAGATTTTCGGTGGGACTGACATGCAACTCGGTAGGACCGATATGGTTAGGGTTTGGGCATAACGTAATCTCGGTGAGAACGATTACACAAACTCGGTGAGACCGAATTTGGTAATTAGCTAACCAGAGAGTTGGTCAGGCAAACTCGGTGGGACCGATTTGCTCTTTCGGTGAGACCGAAAAGTTACAAAGTGGAAACACTGAATTTACATTGCAATCTCGGTGGGACCGATTCGCTCTTTCGGTGAGACCGAAAAGTTACGAAGGGGAAACAGAGAGTTTGCAATCCCATCTCGGTGAGACCGAGATCCCTATCGGTAGAACCAAATTGCTAGGGTTTGGCAGTGGCTTATGAAAAGTGAAACTCGGTGGCGCCGGATAGGAAGAATCGGTAGGACCGAGTTTGGCTTAGGGTTTAGGTCATATGTGGATATGGGAAAGTAGTTGAGGGTTTTGGAGCATATCACTAAGCACATGAAGCAAGAGGCTCATTAAGCAACACCTCATCCCTCCTTGATAGTATTGGCTTTTCCTAAAGACTCAATGTGATCTTGGATCACTAAAATATAAAATGAAGAGTCTTGAGCTTTTGAGCTTGAGCCAATCCTTTGTACTTAGCATTTTGAGGGTTCCACTTTCACATCCATGCCATGCCAATCATTGAGCTTTCCTGAAATAATCATCTTGGAATAGCATTAGCTCAATGAGCTATATGTTGTTATGAATTACCAAAACCACCTAGGGATAGTTGCACTTTCACCTGCGCACATCTGATTCTCCTGGCGTCGAATGTGCTGGTTTAGTTCCTGGATGAAAGCTGCAATTGATCTATCCTTCCTGGTGCTGATCATCTCCCATTACTCATCTCGGTACCCATAGATCTGGTAGATAGTATCCTTAAGCTCCTTGTGATAAAATTCTCCAATGCGTCCCATGGTGATGTGAGCTGCCATACTCTTTCCTAGACTCCAGGTTGGTGCGTCGAAGGAAAACTCTATCGGTTTAGTGATTGGCGTGAAGGTTCTTCCTGGAACTTGAACTTGAATCATCCATCGCTCCTCTTCTGGTAAAGTGGCGTTGTAGGTCCAGGTGAAGCTTGGTATTCCTATGTTTAAGTACCTAGTGACTTCCTTCAGGTGTCGTTCAAAAGGTGCTTCTTCAATCGGTTATGCAAACTTGTTCCTTGCATCAGCCATCCTAAAGAGTAGAAAATGGAGAGTAGTCAAAAATGAGGAGAGAATAGTGATCTAGGTATTTTAGCTTAGTGGTCGTGTCCTACACTCAGCGTGTGCTCTGATACCATCTTGTAGCGACCCGACCTCAAACGGTCAAGTCTCTGTGCTTCAGTGTCATCCCTGGATCGGTAATGCTAACACACACAGTACTCGAGGATTTATAACAGAGTAGCAATCACACACTTATTACATCGAATGTCTCCAAAGAGAACTTATTACAATAAATATGGCTTAAGGCCATCTAATACGATAACAGTGGAAGGCTTGGAAGATAAAGTGAGTCAATCAACTCCAACGGCGTAGCTAAGCTGCACGGCAATGACCTAATGAACCTTACTCCTCGTCTGAAAAGTCTGCAACATAATACGTTGCAGCCCGAAAACGGTTCGACACATGGAATATGCTAGCAAAGTAACACAGTAGAGCAAGAACAGAATAATGCTATCACTACATGCATATTTGGCTGGTGGAAAGCTCTATGGTTATAGTTTTGCGAAAAGCCAAATTTTCCCTACAACAAAGGAATAGATTTTAAATTAACTATCATGGTAGTTGAAACATCATTGAGAAGGTTCCTCCAACTCAATCCCAATTAAGGTAATTATCGACCCATCAATGTTAATTTAGAGTGATGAGATACTTAAAATACTCCAAGTACTAGATACTCAAGATGTCCATAATTGGGGACACGACTAACCATGCTTAGTTTGTATACTCTGCAGAGGTTTGCGCACTTTTCCCCACAAGAATCGATCGCCTCCGTAGAATTTGTCGCACTACATGATGTTTGAGAAACGGATGACCGAGACACAGTCTTTAGAAACATTAACTCTCTACTCTGGGCAGACCATACCAAACCTACAACCCACTACCTGCTGATCCACCTCTTCAAGATCTTCACGTAATTTACTCAACTATGCTAGAGCCCATAATAGCTTGTGGCTGCACACGAAAGTTTCTAGCATGAATAATCTCAGTTCCCTTTGAGCCTTGGTGGCGGTCCATAGGAAGATCACATGGGTACTCCGGGATTTCCAAAAAATACAGGCAACACTGGGTACTCCAGGTGCCTCAATCCACCTAGATGTGTTTTTAAGTTGCCACCTTAAGTTGAACCATTAATTAATAATCTCACATCTATCATGGATTTCACTCTCCCAAACCACGTCTACAAGCATAGCATAGCAATATAAGCAACGTGCAGAAGTAACTCCCAAGGGTTTGAATGTAATAGGGCAATAGGTTCTACCTCATCAACTACTTCCCAACCCACATGTTTATGACATCCTAACCATGCAATGTTTGAGGATTGGAACTAATGCATAAAAACTGGGTGATAAAGGGGTATGATCAAAGTGTTACTTGCCTTGCTGATGATCCGCGAAACCTAGAGACTCCAAATAACACGCTTCGCACTCCGGGAATTCTATCGCAAACAAACAATGGCATACATAAGCAATCAAGCAAAGAAGCACGGGTAAATCTCAAATAACAAGATTTAACCAGAAAGTTCAACTTAAGAACTCCGGTTTGCAAAAAGAATCAAACAAACGGAGCAATGAAACTCAAACGACGAAAGAAACACGATCTGTTTACTAATCTGGACCTAGGTCAAATTTTACAGTAGTAAAAGCTTGTTCAAGTTGGTTAAACGGAAAGAGGGTCTCGAGACGAAGATCTAGGCGCTTGAATCACCTGATTCCGACTAACGAGCAAAAAGATAAACTAGAACGAAAATCGGATCAGAAATCGCGATCAGGAATAATCGCGGAATAATCCGATAAAAGAAAACTGACGAACAGGCTAACGAACGAGCGTTCGTTATCTGTAACTAACGGGCAAAAACTGTTCGTTAAAACGAATGTCCAGACGAACATCCGCTAAAAAGAAAAACAGGGAAAAACCGGCGAACCGAAAAAACGAGTTAGGGTTTTCTTAAAAAACCGAATCGGTTTTCTTTAAAAAAAACGGTAACTACCTCGTCGGTCCGGTGAGGCACAGCGACGACGGCGAGGCGAGGCGCGACAGCGGGCGAGGCGACGGCGTTGGCACGGCGCAGCAGCGGCAAGGGGCGGCGGCGTCACGGCGTGGCAGCGGCGCGGGCAAGCGGCGGTGGCGCGGCGGCTTGGGCTGCGGGGCGAGGCGAGGCGGCGGTGGTGGGTGGTGGTGGCAGCGGGGGGGAGTATATAAGGAGGGGGTGTGTGCCTTGGGGAGGGGGCAAGGGCGGCGGCGTGGCCGGTCTCCTGGTTGGAGACAGCGCGCGGGAGGGGACGGGCCGGCGGCTGGGCTTCGGCCCAGTTAGCCTGCGCACTTTTTTTTAAAAAAATAATTCCGCCGAAACTAAAAAAATCCTAGAAAATAAAATAAAAATCTAAAAATGCCAAAACAAAGTTTCACCGTCTAAATGAAATATTTAGAACGAGATGAACATTTTCTTGGCCCTAAAATGCAATTTTAAAAACATGCAATTTTTCTAATGCAAACAAAATTGCAAATAAAAACCAAATAAAAACAAATATTGATTTTAATATTTTTCCTCCAATATTTCAATTATTTTGGGGAAGTCATATTATCTCCTCTCATATACCTTAATATGAAATATTTTCGGAGAGAAAAATAATTAAAACCAAAATCCTCGTTTCAAAATTTGATAAAATCAAATTTGAAAACCGGGGAAATCCCCAACTCTCTCCGAGGGTCCTTGAGTTGCTTAGGATTTTGAGGATCGCGAGACGAAAAGCAATAAAATATGATATGCAAGAATGATCTATGTATAACATTCCAAATTGGAAATTTGGGATGTTACATGCGGAGCTGGTCCTTTGAGTTTTAGTGGGAGGTACTTGATGGCATGTAGATCGTCACCGCGAGCCATGTGGATGTGAAGGAGGAAATCCTCAATCCATACAGCGGGATCTGTTGTGCCGTCGTATGATTCGATATTTACGGGTTTGAAACCCTCCGGGAATTCATGATTCATAACTTCATCAGTGAAGAATAGGGGGTGTGCGGCGCTTCTATGCCGGGCTATATCTCGAATAGTTCGTATGAGTCTTGTCTGCTATATTCGGCATGGCCGGATTTATTCTTGGTGTATCCGACGCGACGATCATCGTCCCATGTGGGCGCACATGTTCGTGTCCCGTATATTGACCTTGCGATTTTTGCCTTGCTGTCCAAGATGTCTCGCAGGTCCTCTGTATTGCCCCAGGCCTTAGTATCTTTGACGGAGTGGCGACGGGGTGCGGACTGAACTTTAGGCTGAAACGCCTCTCTGGCTCGGCCGTGTAGTGGCCGGTCAGCCGCATCGTACACTGGTGAATAAGGTTTCAATGCTTCCTCCTCGATGTGAGGTAGCAACCTGCGTTTGGGGTAACTCTTGGACAGGCGCTCGAATTCATGCTCCTTGGCCGCAAGGACTTCGGTTCATCTGTCTGCTAGCAAGTCTTGATTAGCTTGAAGCTGTTGTTGTTTCTTCTTTAGGCTACTTGTCGTGGCCATAAGCTAGCGCTTGAAGCGCTCTTTCTCGACGGGGTCCTCAGGCACGATAAACTCGTCGTCGCCGAGGCTCGCCTCATCTTCGGAGAGAGGCATGTAATTGTCCTCCTCCGGTTCTCCATCTGCTGCCCGCTCTGGGGGGGGGGGGCTAGCTTGTTCATCCTCTAGCTCTGCATCATGCTGGAGGGGATTGTTGTTGTCTTCGGCGCTATCCGGAGTGTTATTATATCCTGTGCCGGTATCACTGCTCTTGCTGTGGCGGGACTTAGAGCGGTGCCACTGACGTCGGCGCTTGGGTTGCTTTTTGGAGGGGTCATCCTCCGCTTTCTCGTCGCCATTGGCTTCTTTGGGCGTGTCCACCATGTATATATCATATGAGGAGGTGGCGGTCCAGTGCCCCGAGGGTGGTGGATCTTGTTCGTCTCCGGCTTCGTCGTCCATACCGTCGAAGTCTTCGGAGCCGAAGTCGAGCATGTCGGTTAAGTCGTCGACAGTAGCTACTAAGTGGGTGGTGGGTGGGCAGCGAATTTCCTCGTCGCCCGCTTCCCATTCTAGCCGGACATAGTTTGGCCAAGGTTCTCCTGACAGGGAGAGAGACCTTAATGAATTTAGCACATCCCCGAAGGATGAGTGCTGAAAGATGTCCGCGGAGGTGAACTCCATGATCGGCACCCAATCGGACTCAACCGGCACGGATATGAGCGGCTCGGAGTCCGTGGCCGTAGATGAATCCAGTGGTTTGGCGACACGGCTGTCGTAAGGGGTGAAGTCAGTATCCGGCTCTATCGCCACTGAGAGTCGGCCTCCATGGCGGGGTCCATCTCTCCTCTCTCGGATGGCGCGACTTGCTCCGGATTGATGGACGGAGTAGCTGCAGATGCGATCTCCCGAATACTGTCTGACGGCAGAGTTACATCATGCTCGTCAAGACTGTATGGCGCGTCCGACATGGGCCCGAATCCGTCGAAGATCAAGTCTCCGCAGATGTCAGCCGTGTAGTTCAAGTTCCCAAATCTGATCTGATGGCCAGGGGCGTAGCTCTCAATCTGCTCCAGATGGCCAAGCGAATTGGCCCGCAGTGCAAAGCCGCCGAATATGAAGATTTGTTCGGGGAGGAAAGCCTCACCCTGGACCGCATCGCTAGCGATGATCAAAGGAGCCATCAAGCCTTATGGTGACGACACAGTGGAACTCTCAATGAAAGCACCAATGTCGGTGTTAAAACCGGCGGATCTCGGGTAGGGGGTCCTGAATTGTGCGTCTAAGGTGGATGGTAACAGGAGGTAGGGGACACGATGTTTTACCCAGGTTCGGGCCTTCTTGATAGAGGTAAAACCCTACGTCCTGCTTGATTGTTCTTGATGATATGAGTATTACAAGAGTAGATCTACCACAAGATCAGAGAGGCTAAACCCAAGAAGCTAGCCTATGGTATGATTGTATGTTGTCCTACGTGTCGGATTTCGGGTTCCGGCAGACCCTTGAGGTTCGAACACTGGGGTGCGCGTGGAGATTTCGCCTTCTACCTACCTGCATCCCTCCACCTCGCTAAGATCTAAGCTATGGAAAGAACAACACAAGAGACACAGGGTTTATACTGGTTCGGGCCACCGTTGTGGTGTAATACCCTACTCCAGTGTGTGGTGTGGTGGATTGCCTCTTGGGCTAATGATGATGAGAAATACAAGGAAGAACAGCCTCGTGAGGGTTTGTTCTTGGTTGGGGGGATGAACTTCTAGGGGGAGTTCAGTCACCCTTCTCTCTCTCTCTCTCTCTTCTCGATTACGATCCTGGCTAGTTTCTGGGTTGGCCGATTCTGGATCCTCCTACCCTGTGGGTGGCTAGTCCTATTTATAGGCAAAGGCCCTGGGCCTCTTCCCCAAATATTGAGCGGGAAGGGCGCCAACAATTGGCCATTTTGAAGGGGAACATCTGGTACACTTATCCTGACTAAAGTTGGTCCTCGCCTGCCAAAGACTCTGGTGGTGACGCTGGCTTGGGCTCCACAATGACTTCCTCCCTGCCGTTGGACTGGTCTTGGTCTTGTTGCACCACCGAAACGGGTGCCTTTGCTTGATGCTCTCACCTACGCTTGCTCCCTTTGCACCAAAGAGGAAAGGAGGACACTGCGCGGGCTGGCGCCCGCCTGGCGCCCTTGGTCGTCATGGCTTGCATCACGGGCACCTTGTGAGGTACCCCGCCTTGATCTCTCTGCCTCCTCGTGAGCCAGCCTGATGAGGCCGTGCCTGAGGAAGCTCCGTGTCGTCCGCCCCGCGAGGCTTGGCCCCTCACGAGGGTCTTGGGTCTGTGTTGATGAAGACGGGTTGTGCTGGGCCCCCTTTGAGCCACGCCGCAGGCCGCAGGCAGGCAAGTCTGGGGACCCCCATTCCCAGAACGCCGACAGTAGCCCCCGAGCCCAAGGCGCGCCTGGACTTGGCCGTGCAGGGAGGCAAAAGGGCAAGGGCGAAGCACCGCGGGCCCTAACAGCCTGCGGCCTTGGGCGCCGCGTGGCGGTTGGTAGGGCGTGGGCAGCACTGTTCCCCCACGCCCCCTTATTCTACGCCATGCTAGGCGGACTCGTAGTCGTACACAGCCGCTCCCCTTTTTGTTGCTCGAGCGCCCTCTGTCCTTCCTCCGCTCGAACTCCAGCTTCTGTTTTCAACCCAATATCGAACCTTCCCCCCTTCCCATCACCATGGCTCCGACGAAGAAGGGAAGAGGGAAGAAACCCATGCCTCCGCCTTGCTCGCCGCCGTTGGCGGCCCCCGCCGAGGGCTTGGGCAAGGTCAGCTCGGCTCTGGCCACTATCTTCAATGAATGCGGGAGGACGACGGCCTGGCCCGCGTCCCACTTCTCCATCGATAGGATAGTCACCGAGGTCCGTATTTTACCGATGCCCTGTGGGCGGGTCTGGTTCCCCCCTTTTCTGATTTCTTCAATGCCGTGCTTTACCACTATCAGATCCACATGATGCATCTGGGTCCTGAATCCATCACCCTCCTTTCGGTCTTCGCCTTTGTTTGCGAGGCAATGATGGGCATCCTTCCTTCGGTTGCCTTGCTGCACCACTTCTTCTCTCTGCGCCTTGTCGACCCTACCCAATGCTGGGCATGCATGAGCTTCGTTGCCGCGCCTGAGACAGCGGCCTCAGGGATTGACTTCAGGCTCCCTCTACCCGCGGCTGGGTTCCGCGAGCGGTGGCTGTATGTGGATGCAGGGGTGCCCAGCCCCTTGCTATCGGAGCCAACTTCGCCTGCTGTCCCCAATTCGGGCTAGGGCCAGGAGACGCTTGAGAGCCCCCGGCTCGTCTTCGTCTGGCACCGCTTCGCGTTCTTGAGGTCGCTTGGCGTGACAGCGCCCAAGGTGGTGAAGGAGTTCCTGCTACGCCGCATTGCTCCTCTCCAACGCCACTCCCGCCGGATGTGGGCCTTCAGCGGGCGTGATGATCGCATGAGGCTCCAGGAAGAGGACCTGACGCCTGAAGTGCTGAGGCCAGCGCTCTTGATCCTGACTGGGGACCCCAACCCTAGCAGCATCCAGTAGGGAGGGGCCTTGCTGTACCTCTGCCAGAACAGGGGCGATTTTGTGAATCAGATGCCTATCTTTGATGAGTGGGGGCCGTGCCCCGCCGGCCTCTAGGGGCCTCACGAGAACCCAGTGGTGTTGACTGCCCTTCCAGTCGGCCAAGGCGACTCTTCCTCAAGTGGCGGAGCAGGGAGGCATGAGGCGCCAGAGGCCGAGGGGGCTCCTGGCGGGGTGTCAGCGTCGGGCGATGCTCGTGAGGGAGCAGCTCTTGGGGCCCATGCCGCTGAGGCTGAGGGTGGCAAGCAGCTGCCCTCAGCGCTTGCGACTGAGGCCCCTGAGGCTCCAGCCATTTCTCTTCGCGAGGCGATCGGCAGCGCGCATCAGGCAGGCGCCCCTGACATGGATCGCCTTGACGCTCCGTCTTCGTCGCAGGTTGATCCCTACGCTCAACTCTTGGGCCGCTTCCGCGTGGACTTTGAGGCCCTCCGGAAGAGAAGGGAGGCCCTGGGCGACGATTACCCTTGTCGCCTGCTGAAGCATAGGAAGTACTTCGCCACTGATGAGTAAGCATTCTCCTTTCCCAGCTACGGATCCTTCTGTTGCTTTTACTGATCCTTGCTCCGCAGGCCCCTTCCAGCCGAGCTCGTGGAGATGGCTGAGGTGCCGTCTCCCTTGGCTTCGCCCCCTCCACCGTCCTCAAGCGCTCCGAGCAGCAGATCCCTTGCGGTGAGGGTGATCGGAGAGGCGAACCGTCCCGAGGCGCATCGTGGCCCTGCGCACCTCGCGATCCTCCTTCGCAGGCCTTCTCGTGGCGTGGCCAGCCTGCCGTGGGCTTCTCGCCTGGTCGTGGACTGCGATTGGCTGAGGCACTCCCTGCGCTCTTCATCTGGGGACGGGCTGGCTCCAGGCCGGGCTTCTGGCGTGGCGTGCCCGGCTGTCGCGAGGGTGCCAGCCCCCAGCCCCCTACCCGGAGGGGGAGTGCTGATTCGTGGCCCCCGGCGCTTGCTTGGGGCAGATGATGGTGTGGAAGACGTGCTCGAGCGCGCCCGGGAGCGTTGCGCTGTTCGCCAAGGATTCCTTCGAAGGGCGGCCGACGCGGTGAGCCTGCATGGTGAGGAGCTTGCTGATGAAGACGCGCGCCTTGAGGCCGAGGGCCTGCGCCTGGCTGCAGAGAGGCGCGAGCTGGAGGGCGCCATCGCCCTTGCGCGCCGTCAGCGCGACCTTGACGACGCAGAGGCCAAGGCGTCACTGGTGGCCTCTCGGGAGGCCCGATCTTGGGCCGCTGAGGAGGCCCGGGAAGATGACCGGCGGTGAAAGGCGACGGAGGAGCGGGCTCGGGAGCTCCTGGCCTGGTGCCACCCACTGGAGGAGCAAGTGGAGCTGCGCGAGGCAGCCCTTGCGTCGATGAAGGTGGCCTCTAGTGACCCAGCAGAGCTCCTGAAGCGTGAGGAGGCGCTGACACTGGAAGCCTCCGAACGTAACCGCGAGTACGAGCGTCTGGAGACGAGGGAGCGCTTGGTGACGCAGGCGGAGGATGATGTCGCTGCACGGGAAGCCTGTGTCCTGGAGGAGGTCGGACGTCGGGTGGCGATGGCGCGCTTGAACCTCGAGCACGAGTTCGAGGAGAGGCTGGAGTTGATCCGGGCCGAGGCTGAAGGTAGGACTGCTGCCTTGAGGGCCAAGCTGGAGGAAGCGACGCGGCGGGCCGATGCTTTTCGGGCCGCCCTTGAGTTAGCGCAAGGGGAGTCAACCACCTCCTAGGACGAGGTGCTCCTTCTTCGCCAGCGGGTGGAGGAGGCTGAGGTCGTCGCGCGCCAGAATGCGGACGAGATACGTCAGCGGTGGATCCTAGAGCATCAGCATGGCCCCATGCTCACCACACTCTGGGAGAGAGCCAACACAGCCTTGGGCAACATCTGCGAGGCGGCTGTTGGTGAGCCGCACGCAGTCAACTACGCCGGCACCCTTCAGTTCTTCACCGACGTGGTGACGCAGCTGGAGGCGCGGTCGGTCAGGGCCAATACGTTGGTGGAGGAGAGGAGCCGCGCCCTGCTCGGGCGTGCCTTTACTCGCGTCTTCAGCCATCTCCGGAACATGGATCCCCACTTCGATTTCGACGCCGCCATCGCCCCAGTCCCCCAAGCCGTCTGAGACGACCTGGCGCACTGGGTGGAAGACAATGTGGATGCTCTTGTCAGGGCCTTCGCTTCAGACAACGACGGCGTGATCGTGGCTGCCGACGAAGGCGGTGTGGTGAACGGCCCTGACGCCGCTGGCGGCGACGCAGACAGCGATGGCGAGTTCAGCGACGCCAGCAATGGTTCGGGTGGTGCTCCTGAGGACGCATTGGGGGATTTATCCGACTGATCGTGCATCGTTCCTGTTTCCTTACCCTGCATGAATAGAACTTAGGTTTTGGCCTGATGGCTGTGAGAGCATTTTGGAGGGGGAGCCCCTCATGTAAAACTTGTGTTCTTCGTACTAGTAGACGTTACATTGCCCATGCGCCCATGCCAAGTGGTTGGCTTAAGCGACGCGCTGGTCGGCTAGTATACCTTTGTCCCGTGAGGGCCCTGAGGTAGCCTGTGGGAGGCTGTGGTGTCCCGAGTGTTCCCTGACCGAATCCATATGATCTACAGTAAAAAAAACCTCCTGAGAGGATGCGGCGGCGGCAGTCTGGGCTGCGCGCAAGCTAGGCCTGACCCGGCTCGCGAGGGGCTCACGAGGGGAGGCAACTGAGGCGAAGTGGTAACCAAAACGCGAGAAACTGCTCGAATGAGACTAAGCACCCCTTCCCCGAACACACGCAAATCTCAAATTCGAATCCAACTTAAATCCAGTGGGGGAAAGTGACAACCAAAGGGAAAAGCAACGAAAGCAGACCAAAGGCCGCGTCCGACACCTAATCTAGTTTTGGACGTCTTCTCACCAGCGCGGAGCTAAGTGCTGCCACTGGGCGTGGGAGGGAGCCCCAGGGCCTGAGGCCGGCACCCCTGAGACTCCGGGGCATGTACAGCCCCACTCATTATTACGTGAGAGTGTCACGGGGCAGCGAGCTTCACAGGCACTGGGCCTTCTTCACAGGTACCGGCCTTGCCACATATCGCCAGACGAGGGCCCCACCTTGCGCCACACTCTAGTGCCGTCAACGACGACCGGAAACCAGGACGCCGCCGATGGGGTAGAGCGGTCGCCAGCGGTTCCCCCGACGACCACGGGTCCTCCGCCAGGGGCAGGCCCTGAGGCACCTCCCCAGCAGAGGGTCTACCTCCTGAGAACACCTTGCTCCTAACGCCGCGGTGGTGATGTCGGATCTCGGCCCCTCTCCTGCAGCCCCCTAGGCCCTCCTCCCGAGGGGTAGGAGATTGTGGGAGCGGGGCAGCTGCTCGCTGTGGCGACCTGCACCTCCTGCGATCCATGATTAGCGTATGCCTGCTTCTGAGGAATTAGTGGTACCCGATAATCGTTGCCTGCAACGTGGCCAGTGGGACCGTCCCGGGGCTCCTGGAAGGGCTCAGCTTCTGGCGCCTTGTTCCCCCAGCTTGGGCTGAGGAGCGAGCCTTGTTCGCCCTCGTGAGGGTGTCCTTGGTCCATCATGAGGGGCACGTATTCTTCTGGCACCGTCATCCCGAAGGCCATGTCGTAGTGCTCCGCGTGGCACGCAGCTCTGCTTGATGCGCCCACCGTGGGGTGGTAGCGCGGCTGTCCACTGGGGCCGTGGGTCACGTCGAGTCCTTCTTCTTCGCGGACTGGGAGCGGGGGCAGCGCCGCCGCCGGTCTGGTGCTGACATCTTCGCTGGCGTTGGAGTAGCCTTGGAGCCCGCGGGCACGCGTGGAGCCCCCGCGAGGGCCACCCTGGGCTTGAGATGGGAGCTGGGTGCAGAAGGGGTGAGCCCCCGAGGCGGCGAAGCCCAGGAGCTCTGCCACCCGCTCCAGCAGCACGTCGCGGCCGCCCTCCAGCAGCCTGCACTGCAGCAGCTCTCGGGCCACCATGAGCGCGGCCCTCGAGTTCGCCTGCTCCCGGCGGGTGTACGGTGTCGTGGTCGCGGCGTGATTGGAGGCCCTTGCTGCCGACCGTGCCTGCCGTGGTGTGAGAACTGTCGAAGCCTGTCCATGTCGCCTGCGGACCGCAGCGCCCTGCGGACCGCGAGCTGCCTGGGGCACGGGGTCGTCCGAGGCGAGCGGCTCTGCGCGGGCGGGCCACGCCATCCATGGATCTGGGTTGCCCGCCTGGTCGCCAGACATGGTGATGACGACACGACGGGACACGAAGCGGTAGAAGGTGGATTCCGGCGCACCCCTACCTGGCGCACCAAATGTCGGATTTCGGGTTCCAGCAGACCGTTGAGGTTCGAACACTGGGGTGCGCGCGGAGATTTCGCCTTCTACCTACCTGCACCCCTCCGCCTCGCTAAGATCTAAGCTATGGAAAGAACAGCACAAGAGACACAGGGTTTATACTGGTTCGGGTCACCGTTGTGGTGTAATACCCTACTCCAGTGTGTGGTGTGGTGGATTGTCTCTTGGGCTGATGATGATGAGCAATACAAGGAAGAACAGCCTCGCGAGGGTCTGTTCTTGGTTGGGGGGGATGAACTGCTAGGGGGAGTTCAGTCATCCTTCTCTCTCTCTCTCTCTCTCTCTCTCTCTCTCTCTCTTCTCGATTGCGATCCTGGCTAGTTTCTGGGTTGGCCGATTCTGGATCCTCCTACCCTGTGGGTGGCTAGTCCTATTTATAGGCAAAGGCCCTGGGCCTCTTCCCCAAATATTGAGCGGGAAGGGCGCCAACAATTGGCCATTTTGAAGGGGAACATCTGGTACACATATCTTGACTAAAGTTGGTCCTTGCCTGCCAAAGACTCTGGTGGTGACGCTGGCTTGGGCTCCACAATGACTTCCTCCCTGCCGTTGGACTGGTCTTGGTCTCGTTGCACCGAAATGGGTGCCTTTGCTTGATGCTCTTGCCTGCGCTTGCTCCCTTTGCACCAAAGAGGAAAGGAGGACACTGCGCGGGCTGGCACCCGCCTGGCGCCCTTGGTCGTCATGGCTTGCGTCACGGGCACCTCGTGAGGTACCCCGCCTTGATCTCTCTGCCTCCGTGTCGTCCGCCCCGCGAGGCTTGGCCCCTCACGAGGGTCTTGGGTCTGTGTTGATGAAGACGGGCCGTGTTGGGCCCCCTTTGAGCCACGCCGCAGGCCGCAGGCAGGCAAGTCTGGGGACCCCCGTTCCCAGAACACCGACACTACGGACTAAAACCCTCCGGTTTATATAGACACTGGAGGGGGCTAGGGTTACACAAGGTCGGTTAGAAAGAGGGAGATATCCATATCCGTTTCGCCTAGCTTGCCTTCCATGCTAAGTAGAGTCCCATCCGGACACGGGACGAAGTCTTTAGTCTCGTATCTTAATAGTCCAACAGTCCGGCCAAAGGATATAGTCCGGCTGTCCAGAGACCCCCTAATCCAGGACTCCCTCACCCGTCAAGAACTCGAGCGCTGTTCTTCGTGCCTCCAGCGGAAGCCCCGCTTCCTGAAGCCTCATGCGATCCTTGCCGCCGGACAGGGTCCACATCGGTCGGGAATGGCGCTGGAGGGGGGCGACGCGGCACCGGAGGAATCCTTCATCACCATCGGCGCAGTCATGCCGAGATCTTTCAGCCTGTTCAACCGGATCTAGAAGAAGGCAAGGCGGGGGTCCGTGAGCTTCTCATGGCCCCAGCCGGAGCTGGGAAGGGCAGGCGCCAAAGGGGGAGAGCAGGGGGCTCAGCACACCGACGTCCACAAACACCCACCGTGTCTGAAACCCGCTCGCAGATGGTGGGGGCTCAAAGTCAATCCCCGAGCCTGCCGTCGTGACCACGGCCTGGAAGCTCAGGCATCTCGAGCATTGTCGAGGATCGGTCAGGTGCAGCGAGAAGAAATGGCGAAGTAGGGCCACGGAAGGGCGAATGCCCACCATGGCCTCACAGACGAAAGCAAAGACGGCAAGAAGGGAGACTGATTGGGGATGTAGGTGCAACATATGGATCTGATAGTGGGAGAGCACGATGATAACCCACAAGTGTAGGGGATCACAACAGTTTCCGATAAGTAAGAGTGTCGAACCCAACGAGGAGATAAAGGCAGAACAAATATTCCCTCGAGTTCTATTGACCACCGATACAACTCTACGCACGCTTAACGTTCGCTTTACCTAGAACAAGTATGAAACTAAAAGTACTTTGTAGGTGTTTTTGGATAGGTTTGCAGCATAATAAAGAGCAAGTAAATAAAAAGTAGGGGCTGTTTAGATAAAGACACAACTAAGTTAGTTTTAGTAAAGAGCTTTTTGTTACGAGAAAGTTATTTGTCCCTAGGCAATTGATAACTAGACCGGTAATCATTATTGCAATTTTATATGAGGGAGAGGCATAAGCTAACATACTTTATCTACTTGGATCATATGCACTTATGATTGGAACTCTAGCAAGCACTCGCAACTACTAAAGATCATTAAGGTAAAACCCAACCATAGCATTAAAGTATCAAGTCCTCTTTATCCCATACGCAAACGACCTACTTACTCGGGTATGTGTTTCTATCACTCACGCCACCCACCATAAGCAAATCATGAACATATTGCAAACCCTACAGAGGGAATCCCTCATGCTTGCGCGACACAGAGAGCACCATAGGACAGCACCAATAATAAAACATGCAACTCAAACCAAACACGATCAACAAATAACCCATAGGACAAAACAGATATACTCAAACATCATAGGATAGCCATACATCATTGCGAAATGATATATAGCATTGAGCACCATGTTTAAGTAGAGATTACAGCGGGTAAGAGAGAGGTTACACCACTGCATAGAGGGAGGAAGAGTTGGTGATGATGGCGGTGAAGTTGTTGGTGAAGATTGCGGTGATGACGATGGCCCCCGGTGCCACCGGAAGCGAGGGGGAGAGAGCCCCCCTTCTTCTTCTTCCTTGACCTCCTCCTAGATGGGAGAAGGGTTTCCCCTCTAGTCCTTGGTCTCCATGGCATGGGAGGGGCGAGAGCCCCTCCGAGATTGGATCTGTCTCTCTATCTCTCTCTATTTCTGCGTTCTCTCTGGCTGCCCTTTCACCGTTTCGTATATATATGGAGATCCATAACTCCGACTAGACTGAAATCTTCGCCGTGAATTTTTCCTAAAAATTAGCTTTCTTGCGGCCAAAGAAAGGCATTAACCTCCTTATGGGGGCCCATGAGGGTCAGGGGCGCGCCCAGGGGGGTGGGGCGCGCCCCCCTGCCTCGTGCCTCCCTCGGGCACCGTCTCGCGTGGATTTTTCTTCCCATATTCTCCGAATATTCCAAAAATAATCTCCGTCCGTTTTTATCCCATTTGGACTCTGTTTGATATGGACATTCCGCGAAACAAAAACATGTAACAAACAGGAACTGGCACTGGGCACTGGATCAATATGTTAGTCCCCAAAAATAGTATAAAAAGTTGCCAAAAGTATATGAAAGTTGTAGAATATTGGCATGGAACAATCAAAAATTATAGATACGACGGAGACGTATCACACGACGTTGAAGAAGGCAGAGAAAGGAGGAACCAGGCCAGCCCACAAGGCGTCGATGAAGAATGGAACCTCGGTGGTCGTCCTGTCGACAAAGGCGCGAGATGCAGGCCAGTACGCTGTCCTCCCCCATTTGTTGGAGTCAGCAGCGAGCGCAGGGTGAACCTTGCCCATGGCTTCCTGGTTGAGCACCAGTGACCGGCCAATGGTGGGTTCAATGGCCGGGGGTGGCCCGACTGAAGACTGAGACTTCTTCTTTTCCTTCTCCGTTCGTCGGGGCGCCATGGTAACGAGGAGGGCTGAGCTCGGGACAGATTGGAAGAGGAGGTTATTGTTTCGAAAAGGTAGGGGAGTTGGAGGGGCGCGTCACCAGCAATGGGGGATAACTGTGTAAGTCACGGTGGCCGCCTAGCCAGGCGGATATCAAGGCTGCGTGGGGAAGCGGAGACGCCCACGTCCAATCGGCCGACATGCGTCAAACAAGGCCGCAGGCTGTTGGGGCATGCGGCGCTCCGCACTTGCCCTTTGGCTTCGCCCTAAAGCCAAGTCCGAGCTCGCCTTGGGCCCGGGGGCTACTGTCGGTGTCCTGGGAACGGGGGTCCCCAGACTTGCCTACCTACGGCCCACGGCGTGGCTGCACCAGCGGCCCTATACGGCCCATCTGCACCAGCAAACACTCAAGACCCTCACGAGGGGCCAAGCCTCGCGAGGCGGACGACGCAAGACCTCCTCGGGGGTGGCCTCACCAAGCTGGCTCGCGAGGGGCGAAGAGATCAAGGCAAGGGACACCTCCCAAGGTACCTGTGACGCAAGCCATGACGACCAAGGCCAGGTGAGCGCTAGGCAGGCGCCAGCGTGCGCAGTGTCCTCGCTTCCTCTTTGGTGCTAAAGAGGCAAGCGCAGGCGCGGTGTCCCGAGGCGTCAAGCAAAGGTTTCCATATCGGTGCAACAAGACCAAGACCAGTAGGAAGGCAGGACGGAGGTCACCGTGGAGCCCAGGACGGCGTCATCACCAGAGCCTTTGGCAGGCGAAGACCATCTTTTGTCAGGATAGCTTGTACTAGATGTCCCCCTTCAAACTGGCCGTTGTAGGATCCCTTCCGGCCTAATATTTGGGGAGAGGACCCGGGCCTCTATAAATAGGGTTAGCCACCACCGTAGCCGGGGATCGGCCCATCAAGAGACGAAAGGATCTCATCTTGGACCGGATCCACTCCACCAAGGCAAACACACAAGCTCACCAAGCACAAGAGCACCTCTCCTCAGGAGGTTGTTCTTCCCTTGTAACTGTTCATCCTCAGCCCAAGAGGCAATCCACGACACCACACTGGAGTAGGGTATTACACCACATCGGTGGCCCGAACCAGTATAAATCTTGTGTTCCTTTGTATTGCGAGTTCGACGCGCTAAGACTTGAGATTGCGGTGAGGGCGTGAGTTAGAGGAAGGAGAGATCTTCGTGCGCACCCCAGTGTTCGAACCTCAAGGGTTTTGCCGGAACGCAAAATACGACAGCCCCTTTACATAGATACCCATGCATATGTAGTGTAGATCCTTGCTTGCGAGTACTTTGGACGAGTACTCATGGTTGATTTTCTCCCTCTTTTCCCCCTTTCCATTCTTCTCGGTTGTGGCAACAATATGCTCGAGCCCAGGAGCCAGACGCCACCGTCGACGATGACTCCTACTAGACCGGAGGTACCTACTACTACGTGCAGGCCGCCGCCGACGACCGGGAGTAGTTTAGGAGGATCCTAGGCAGGAGGACTGCGCCTCTTTCGATCTGTATCCCAGTTTGTGCTGGCCTTCTTAGGGGTGCTACGTCTTGAGCTTGCTTTGGTTTTCCCCGAAGAGGAAGGGATGATGCAGCAGAGTAGCGTAAGTATTTCCCTCAGTTTTTGAGAACCAAGGTATCAATCCCGTAGGAGGCCATGCTCAAGTCCCTCGTACCTGCACAAAATGATAGCTACTCGCAACCAACGCGATTAGGGGTTGTCAATCCCTTCGGGTCACTTACGAGAGTGAGATCTGATAGATATGATATTTTTCGTATTTTTGGTATAAAGATGCAAAGTAAAAAGTAAAAGCAAAGTAAAAAAGGCAAAGCAAGATTAAAGTGATGGAGATTGATATGATGAGAATAGACCCGGGGGCCATAGGTTTCACTAGTGGCTTCTCTCAAGAGCATAATCTTCTACGGTGGGTGAACAAATTACTGTTGAGCAATTGACAGAATTGAGCATAGTTATGAGAATATCTAGGCATGATCATGTATATAGGCATCACGTCTGTGACAAGTAGACCGAAATGATTCTGCATCTACTAATATTACTCCACTCATCGACCGCTATCCAGCATGCATCTAGAGTATTAAGTTAAAAACAGAGTAGCGCCTTAAGCAAGATGACATGATGTAGAGAGATAAATTCATGCAATATGAAATAAACCCCATCTTGTTATCCTCGATGGCAACAATGTAATACGTGCCTTGCTGCCCCTTCTATCACTGGCAAAGGACAGCACAAGATCGAACCCAAAGCTAAGCACTTGTCCCATGGCTAGAACTACCATTCTAGTTGGCCAAACCAAACGGATAATTCGAAGAGATTTGCAAAGATAACCAATCATACATAAAAGAATTCAGAGAAGATTCAAATATTATTCATAGATAGACTTGATCATAAACCCACAATTCATCGATCTCAACAAACACACTGCAAAAAGAAGATTACATCGAATAGATCTCCACAAGAGAGGGGGAGAACTTTGTATTGAGATTCAAAGAGAGAGAAGAAGCCATCTAGCTACTAACTATGGACTCGAAGGTCTGAGGTAAACTACTCACACTTCATCGGAGAGGCTATGATGATGTAGAAGCCATCCGTGATGATGGCCCTCTTCCAGCGGAGCTCCGGAACAGGCCCCAAGATGGGATCTCGTGGATACAGAAAGTTGTGGCGGTGGAATTAGGTTTTTGGATCCTGTTCTGATCGTTTGGGGGTACGTGTGTATATATAGGAGGAAGGAGTACGTCGGTGGAGCACCGAGGGGCCCATGAGGCAGGGGGCGCACCCTAGGGGGGGGGGCGCCCCCCACCCTCGTGACCTCCTCTTTGACTCCTTGGAGTAGGGTCCAAGTCTCCTGGATCACGTTCGGTGAGAAAATCACGTTCCTGAAGATTTTATTCCGTTTGGACTCCGTATGATATTCTGTTTCTCCGAAACACTGAAATAGGCAAAAAACAACAATTCTGGGTTGGGCCTCCGGTTAATAGGTTAGTCCCAAAAATAATATAAAAGTGGAAAATAAAGCCCAATATAGTCCAAAACAGTAGATAATATATCATGGAGCAATCAAAAATTATAGATACGTTGGAGACGTATCAGGCATCCCCAAGCTTAATTCCTGCTCGTCCTCGAGTAGGTAAATGATAAAAAGAGAATTTTTGATGCGGAGTGCTACTTGGCATAATTTCAATGCAAATCTTCTTAATTGTGATATGAATATTCAGATTCGAAAGATTCAAGACAAAAGTTCATATTGACATAAAAATAATAATACTTCAAGCATACTAACAAATCAATCATGTCTTCTCAAAATAACATGGCCAAAGAAAGTTATCCCTACAAAATCATATAGTCTGGCTATGCTCCATCTTCACCACACAAAGTATTTGAATCATGCACAACCCCGATGACAAGCCAAGCAATTGTTTCATACTCTAAGTTTTTCAAAACTTTTTCAATCTTCACGCAATACATGAGCGTGAGCCATGGATATAGCACTATAGGTGGAATAGAATGGTGGTTGTGGAGAAGACAAAAAGGAGAAGATAGTCTCACATTAACTAGGCGTATCAATGGGCTATGGAGATGCCCATTAATAGATATCAATGTGAGTGAGTAGGGATTGCCATGCAACGGATGCACTAGAGCTTATACGTATATGAAAGCTCAAAAAGAAACTAAGTGGGTGTGCATCCAATTTGCTTGCTCATGAAGACCTAGGGCAATTTGAGGAAGCCCATCATTGGAATATACAAGCCAAGTTCTATAATGTAAAATTCCCACTAGTATATGAAAGTGATAACATGAGAGACTCTCTACTATGAAGATCATGGTGCTACTTTGAAGCACAAGTGTGGTAAAAGTATAGTAACATTGTCCCTTCTCTCTTTTTCTCTCATTTTTTATATATATTTTTTATTTGGGCCTTTTATCCTTTTTTATGGCCTCTTTTCTTTCTTTTTTATTTGGGCTTCTTTGGCCTCTTTTATTTATTTTTCGTCCGGAGTCTCATCCCGACTTATGGGGGAATCATAGTCTCGATCATCCTTTCCTCACTGGGACAATGCTCTAATAATGATGGTCATCACACTTTTATTTTTCTTACATCTCAACAATTACAACTCGATACTTAGAACAAAATATGACTCTATGTGAATGCATCCGGCGGTGTACCGGGGTATGCAATATGACAATGATGGAATGTGTTATGAACGGAACAGTGGAAAGTTGCATGGCAATATATCTCGGAATGGCTATGGAAATGCCATGATAGGTAGGTATGGTGGCTGTTTTGACGAAGGTATATGGTAGGTGTATGATACCGGCGAAAAGTGCGCGGTATTAGAGAGGCTAGGAAAGGTGGAAGGGTGAGACTGCGTATAATCCATGGACTCAACATTAGTCATAAAGAACTCACATACTTATTGCAAAAATCTAGAAGTTATCAAAGCAAAGTATTACGCGCATGCTCCTAGGGGGATAGATTGGTAGGACAAGACCATCGCTCGTCCCCGACCGCCACTCATACGGAAGACAATCAATAAATAAATCATGCTTTGACTTCATCACATAACGGTTCACCATACGTGCATGCTACGGGAATCACAAACTTTAACACAAGTATTCTTTAAATTCACAACTAATCAACTAGCATGACTTTAATATTATCACCTCCATATCTCAAAACAATTATCATGCTTCAATCTTTTCTTAGTATTCAACACAGTCAAAAGAAAGTTTCACAAATCTTGAATACCAAGCATATTATTATTAAGCAAATTACCATGCTATTAACAGACTCTCAAAATAAATTAAGTGAAGCATGAGATATCAATAGTTTCTTTAAAACAAATCCACCACCGTGCTCTAAAAGATCTAAGTGAAGCACATAGAGCAAAATTATAACACTCAAAAGATATAAGTGAAGCACATAGAGAAAAATTATAACATTAAAAAGATATAAGTGAAGCACATAGAGCAAAATTACTTAGCTAAGTGAAGCACATAGAGCAAAACTACATAGCTCAAAAGATATAAGTGAAGCACATAGAGTATTCGATCAAATTTTAATTCATGTATGGCTCTCTCAAAAGGTGTGTACAGCAAGGATGATTGTGGCATACTAAGACCCAAAGACACAAATAATACAAGACGCTCCAAGCAACACACATATCATGTTGGTGAATAAAAATATAGCTCCAAGTAAATTACCGATGAAAGTGGACGAAAGAGGGGATGCCTCCCGGGGCATCCCCAAGCTTTGACTTCTTAGTGTCCTTGGATTATCTTGGGGGTGCCATGGGCATCCCCAAGCTTAGGCTCTTTCCACTCCTTGTTCCATAATCCATCAAAAGAATTCACCCAAAACTTGAAAACTTCACAACACAAAACTCAAAATAGAAAACTCGTGAGCTTTGTTAGCGAAAGAAAACAAAAGACCACTTCAAGGTACTGTAATGAACTCATTCTTTATTTATATTGGTGTTAAACCTACTGTATTCCAACTTCTCTATGGATTATAAACTATTTTACTAACCATAGATTCATCAAAATAAGCAAACAACACACGAAAAACAGAATCTGTCAAAAACAGAACAGTCTGTAGTAATCTGTAGCTAGCGCAAGATATGGAACCCCAAAAATTCCAAAATAAATTGCTGGACATGAGGAATTTATATATTAATCATCTTAAAAAATAATTAACTAAATATCACTCTTCAAATAAAAATGACAGCAGTTCTCGTGAGTGCTAAAGTTTCTCTTTTTTACAGCAAGTTCAACAAGACTTTCCCCAAGTCTTCCCAACGGTTCTACTTGGCACAAACACTAATTAAACACAAAAAACACAACCAAAACAGAGGCTAAATAATTTATTTATTACTAAGCAGAAGCAAAAAGCAAGGAATAAAAATAAAATTGGGTTGCCTCCCAACAAGCGCTATCGTTTAACGCCCCTAGCTAGGCATAAAAGCGAGGATAGATCTAGGTTGTCTCGTAGTAATAAGATAGATCGGTGAAACTCATTTCATATTCTCTACGTTCGGCAGCAAGTTTTCTTTGAGGCAAGAAAAAGTAATCAAAAGGGCTAAATTTAATAGGACAGAAGTCCCCAAGATCAATTTTAGGAGGTATAGGTTCCTCTTTCGGCCCTTCGTATTGTACAATCAATTCATCATTATAAGCATTCTTTTGACAGAACCTTGTGAGCCTAAACTCAAGTGAGCATCCTAGCTCATTATTTCGAATAGCCAAATCATCATTTAGTTCAAAGATTCTATCAATTAAAATATTGATTGGCACCTTTTTTCTAAGGTTTTCATTAAAAGCAACATAGTCAAGAGATTGAAAGCGCATAATTTCTTCTTGATCGAAGAGGATAGATTCTATGGGAGGACAACCAGCATCCACCCTATAGTGCGCAAAGATTTCTTTGGCTTCTTTTATTATAAATCTGAATTCATGAACCAAAAAGATACTAGCGGCACGCTTAACAGAAGAATGCTCGATATTAGAAAATTCTAGGAAAACTCTTTGTATAGATGGGTGCATATGCATAAATTGCCTTTCAACTTCAACGATAAGCATGGCAATAGCGTCCGCAAGACTACTAGTTCTATGGAGAATAGAACCGCCCATAGAGGGCAAAGCACCGGCACAAGTAAAGAAATCTTGAATAATTCCTTTTCCAATAATATTACCACTACCGATTAGAAATCTTTTTGTATGGTAGGTAGGGGGTTCTTCAGCAGGAGCATCAGAATTTTTCATGATATTGTTATCGCCCATATCGGCGATAACTTCCCCAATTTCAGACATAACGACAAGCAAGCAATCCAACAAACGAGCAAATAAAAGGCAAGCGGGCAAAAAGAGGCAAATAGAGAGGGAGGATAGAGAGAGAGGGCGAATAAAACGGCAAGGGTGAAGTGGGGAAGAGGAAAACGAGAGGAAAATGGCAAATAATGTAATGCGAGAGATAGGGATTGTGATGGGTACTTGGTATGTTGACTTTTTGCGTAGACTCCCCGGCAACGGCGCCAGAAATCCTTCTTGCTACGTCTTGAGCTTGCGTTGGTCTTCCCCGAAGAGGAAGGGATGATGCAGCAGAGTAGCGTAAGTATTTCCCCCCAGTTTTTGAGAACCAAGGTATCAATCCAGTAGGAGGCCACGCTCAAGTTCCTCGTACCTGCACAAAACAATAGCTACTCGCAACCAACGCGATTAGGGGTTGTCAATCCCTTCACGATCACTTACGAGATGAGATCTGGTAGATATAATATTTTTGGTATTTTTGGTATAAAGATGCAAAGTAAAAAGTAAAAGCAAAGTAAAAAAGCAAAGCAAGATTAAAGTGATGGAGATTGATATGATGAGAATAGACCCGGGGGCCATAGGTTTCACTAGTGGCTTCTCTCAAGAGCATAAATATTCTACGGTGGGTGAACAAATTACTGTTGAGCAATTGACAGAATTGAGCATAGTTATGAGAATATCTAGGCATGATCATGTATATAGGCATCATGTCCGTGACAAGTAGACCGAAACGATTCTGCATCTACTACTATTACTCCACTCATCGACTGCTATCCAACATGCATCTAGAGTATTAAGTTAAAAACAGAGTAACGCCTTAAGCAAGATGACATGATGTAGAGAGATAAATTCATGCAATATGAAATAAACCCCATCGTGTTACCCTTGATGGCAACGATGCAATACGTACCTTGCTGCCCCTTCTGTCATTGGGAAAGGACACCGCAAGATCGAACCCAAAGCTAAGCACTTCTCCCATGGCAAGAACTACCATTCTAGTTGGCCAAACCAAACGGATAATTCGAAGAGATTTGCAAAGATAACCAATCATACATAAAAGAATTCAGAGAAGATTCAAATATTATTCATAGATAGACTTGATCATAAACCCACAATTCATCGATCTCAACAAACACACTGCAAAAAGAAGATTACATCGAATAGATCTCCACAAGAGAGGGGGAGAACTTTGTATTGAGATTCAAAGAGAGAGAAGAAGCCATCTAGCTACTAACTATGGACTCGAAGGTCTGAGGTAAACTACTCACACTTCATCGGATAGGCTACGATGATGTAGAAGCCCTCTGTGATGATGGCCCTCTTTCGGCGGAGCTCCGGAACAGGAACCAAGATGGGATCTCGTGGATACAGAAAGTTGTGGCGGTGGAATTAGGTTTTTGGCTCCTGTTCTGATCGTTTGGGGGTATGTGTGTATATATAGGAGGAAGGAGTACGTCGGTGGAGCACCGAGGGGCCCACGAGGCAGGGGGCGCGCCCTAGGGGGCGCGCCCCCACCCTCGTGACCTCCTCTTTGACTCCTTGGAGTAGGGTCCAAGTCTCCTGGATCACGTTCGGTGAGAAAATCACGTTCCCGAGGATTTTATTCCGGTTGGACTCCGTTTGATATTATGTTTCTTCGAAACACTGAAATAGGCAAAAAAAATAGCAATTCTGGGCTAGGCCTACGGTTAATAGGTTAGTCCCAAAAATAATATAAAAGTGGAAAATAAAGCCCAATATAGTCCAAAACAGTAGATAATATAGCATGGAGCAATCAAAAATTATAGATATGTTGGAGACGTATCAAGGGGCAATCTTGTTTAACTTATGTTTGTACTCAGATATTATTGCTTCCGCTGACTCTTGTGTTTTCGAGCTTATGTATTCGAGCCCTCAAGGCCCCTGGATTGTAATATAAAGCTTTTATTATTTTAATTTGTGTCTAGAGTTGTGTTGTGATATCTTCCCATGAGTCCTTGATCTTGATTGTACACATTTGCGTATATGATTAGTGTACGGTCAAATCGGGGGCGTCATAGTGTAGTTGTTGAAAAAAATCCCCCCAATAAATTTTGTGTAAAATGCTTAGTTACAAACACTGTGGAAACTTGACCCGCATAAAAAACTTGTTGAAAAGATATCCTACTAACTTTTATGTGAAGAGCGTAGTAATATACGCATCATAGACCTGATAACTTACAGACAAACACCGTGATAACTTGGGACCTGAGAAAAAAAGTTGATGATAACATACGGGGTAGCTTCTCTGTAAATAGCATGATAACATACGCACAAACACCACATACGTGATAACTTTGGTACAAACAGTGCGGTAACTTTGATTGGGAAAAGAAGTTGCTGAAAACATATCACCGAAATGTATCAAAATGGGATTAAGGTTCGAAGGTCTCATCTTGAACTTTTTTACAATTTTTTGATCGGACCTATGATTTGAACTACAAAATATTTTGAAGTTTCAAAATAGGGATAATCTAGGATGCCATAAGCTTTTCTGTCCTCTAGTTTATTTGCACGCGAGGGAGAAGGTTGGATGACCATTTTTATGCCACAGTAATTTCTATATAAACAAGGTGGTAACTTATGTATCACAGACGCGATAACTTAGCCTGGCCTGCTAACTTTTGACTTGAAAAAGTTGTCGGAACATACCAACATGAGATCTAGTTTCAAAGATCTCATCGCGACAAATCTTTTATGTGAAAACAATTTTTTCATCGGAAGAACTACATAGATTCACTTATTTTGTTTCGTAAGTAGTCCATATTGAAATCTCTAAAACAACTTATATTTAGGAATAGAGGGAGTACTATGCACGTGCTACCTCTTGAGCATGCGTTGGTTTTTCCTTGAAGAGAAAAGGGTGATGCAGCAAAGTACCGTAAGTATTTCCCTTAGTTTTTGAGAACCAAGGTATCAATCCAGTAGGAGACTACACGCAAATCGCGTAGTACCTGCACAAACAAACAAGAACCTCGCAACCAATGCGATAAAGGGGTTGTCAATCCCTTCACGGTCACTTACGAAAGTGAGATCTGATAAAGATAATAAGATAAATATTTTTGGTATTTTCATATAGATTGGAAAGTAAAGATTGCAAAATAAACGTCGACAGAAATGGCTAGTTGACGGGAAACTAATATGATGTAAAGCAGACCCGAGAGCCATAGGTTTCACTAGTGGCTTCTCTCAAGATAGCAAGTATTACGGTGGGTGAACTAATTACTGCCGAGCAATTGATAGAAAAGCGCATAGTTATGATGATATCTAAGGCAATGATCATGAATATAGGCATCACGTCCGTGATAAGTAGACCGAAACGATTCTGCACCTACTACTATTACTCCACACATTGACCGCTATCCAGCATGCATCTAGAGTATTAAGTTCATAAGAACGGAGTAACGCTTTAGGCAAGATGACATGATGTAGAGGGATAAACTCAAGCAATATGATATAAACACCATCTTTTTATCCTCGATGGCAACAATACAATACGTGCCTTGCTGCCCCTGCTGTCACTGGGAAAGGACATCGCAAGATTGAACCCAAAGATAAGTACTTCTCCCATTGCAAGAAAGATCAATCTAGTAGGCCAAACTAAACCAATAATTCGAAAGAGACTTGCAAAGATATCAACTCATGCATATAATAATTCAGATAAGAATCAAATAATATTCATAGATAATCAAGTCATAAATCCACAATTCATCGGATCTTGACAAACACACCGCAAAAAGAGTTACATCGAATAGATCTCCAAGAAGATCGAGGAGAACTTTGTATTGAGATCCAAAGAGAGAGAAGAAGCCATCTAGCTAATAACTATGGACCCGAAGGTCTGTGGTAAACTACTCACGCATCATTGGAGAGGCTATGGTGTTGACGTAAAAGCCCTCCGTGATCGAATCCCCCTCCGGCGGAGCGCCGGAAAAGGCCCCAAGATGGGATCTCACGGGTACAGAAGGTTGCAGCGGTGGAAAAGGTGTTTCGTTGCTCTCCCCAGAGGTTTTAGGGTATAAGAGTATATATAGGCGAAAGAAATAGGTCCGTGCAGCGGTGAGGGGCCCACGAGGGTGGGGGCGCGCCCTCTTGCCTCGTGGCTCCCTCGCTGCTTCCTTGACGTCCACTCCAAGTCTCCTGGATCACGTTTGTTCCAAAAAAGATCCTCGCAAAGGTTTCATTCCGTTTCAATTCTGTTTGATATTCCTTTTCTGTGAAACACTGAAATAGGCAAAAAAACAGGAATTTGCACTGGGCTTTCGGTTAATAGGTTAGTCCCAAAAATAATATAAACAGGTATATTAAAGCCGATTAAACATCCAAAATAGATAATATAATAGCATGGAAAATCAAAAATTATTGATACATTGGAGACGTATCAAGCATCCCCAAGCTTAATTCCTGCTCGTCCTCGAGTAGGTAAATGATAAAAACAGAATTTTTGATGTGGAATGCTCCCTAACATAATTTTCAATGTAATTCTCTTTATTGTGGCATGAATATTCAGATCCTAAAGATTCAAGATAAAATTTTAATATTGACATAAAAATAATAGTACTTCAAGCATACTAACTAAGCAATTATGTATTCTCAAAATAACATGGCCAAAGAAAGCTATCCCTACAAAATCATATAGTCTGGCTATTCTCTATCTTCATCACACAAAATATTTAAATCATGCACAACCCTGATGACAAGCCAAGCAATTGTTTCATACTTTTAATGTTCTCAAACTTTTTCAATCTTCACGCAATACATGAGCGTGAGCCATGGATATAGCACTATAGGTGGAATAGAATGGTGGTTGTGGAGAATACAAAATGGAGAAGATAGTCTCACATCAACTAGGCGTATCAACGGGCTATGGAGATGCCCATCAATAGATATTAATGTGAGTGAGTAGGAATTGCCATGCAACGGATGCAATAGAGCTATAAATGTATGAAAGCTCAACAAAAGAAACTAAGTGGGTGTGCATCCAACTTGCTTGCTCACGAAGACCTAGTGCATTTTGAGAAAGCCCATCATTGGAATATACAAGCCAAGTTCTATAATGAAAAATTCCCACTAGTATATGAAAGTGACAACATAAGAGACTCTCTATCATGAAGATTATGGTGCTACTTTGAAGCACGAGTGTGGAAAAGGATAGTAGCATTGCCTCTTCTCTCTTTTACTCTCATTTTTTTAATTGGGCCTTTTCTCTTTTTCTATGGCCTCTTTTTTTTATTTTTCGTCTGGAGTCTCATCCCAACTTGTGGGGGAATCATAGTCTCATCATCCTTTCCTCACTGGGACAATGCTCTAATAATGATGACAATCACACTTTTATTTACTTAAAACTCAAGAATTACAACTTGATACTTAGAACAAAATATGACTCTACGTGAATGCCTCCGGCGCTGTACCAGGATGTGCAATGAATCAAGAGTGACATGTATGGAAAATTATGAATGGTGGCTTTGCCACAAATACTATGTCAACTACATGATCATGCAAAGCAATATGACAATGATGGAGCGTGTCATAATAAACGAAACGATGGAAAGTTGCATGAAAATATATCTCGGAATGGCTATGGAAATGCCATAATAGGTAGGTATGGTGGATATTTTGAGGAAGGTAAATGGTGGGTTTATGGTACCGGCGAAAGTTGCGCGGTACTAGAGAGGCTTGCAATGGTGGAAGGGTTAGAGTGCGTATAATGAATGGACTCAACATTAGTCATAAAGAACTCACATACTTATTGCAAAAATCTATTAGTTATCGAAACAAAGTATTACACGCATGCTCCTAGGCGGATAGATTGGTAGGAAAAGACCATCGCTCGTCCCGACCGCCACTCATAAGGAAAACAAACAAAAAATAAATCATGCCCCGACTTCATCACATAACGGTTCACCATACGTGCATGCTACGGGAATCACAAACTTTAACACAAGTATCTATCAAATTCGCAACTACTCAACTAGCATGACTCTAATATCACCATCTTCATATCTCAAAACAATCATAAAGAATCAAACTTCTCATAGTATTCAATGCACTTTTTATGAAAGTTTTTTATCATACCCATCTTGAATGCCTATCATATTAGGACTAATTACATAACCAAAGAAAATTTCCATGATGTTCTAAAAGAATCTAAAAATAATATAAGTGAATCATGAGAGATCAATAATTTCTACAAAATAAAACCACCACCGTGCTCTAAAATGAAAATATAAGTGAAGCACTAGAGCAAAATTATCTAGCTCAAAGGATATAAGTGAAGCACATAGAGTATTCTAATAAATTCCAATTCATGTGTGTCTCTCCCAAAAGGTGTGTACAGCAAGGATGATTGTGGTAAACTAAAAAGCAAAGACTCAAATCATACAAGACGCTCCAAACAAAACACATATCATGTGGTGAATAAAAATATAGCCTCAAGTGAAGTTACCGATAGACGAAGACGAAAGAGGGGATGCCTTCCGGGGCATCCCCAAGCTTAGGCTTTTGGTTGTACTTGGATTTTACCTTGGGGTGCCATGGTAATCCCCAAGCTTAGTCTCTTGCCACTCCATGTTCCAAAATCCATCAAATCTTTACCCCAAAACTTGAAAACTTCACAACACAAAACTCAACAGAAAATCTCATGAGCTCCGTTAGTATAAGAAAACAAATCTCCACTTAAGGTACTGTAATGAACTCATTCTTTATTTATATTGGTGTTAAACCTACTGTATTCCAACTTCTTTATGGTTCATACCCCCCGATACTAGCCATAGATTCATCAAAATAAGCAAACAACACACAAAAACAGAATCTGTCAAAAATAGAATAGTCTATAGTAATCTGTAGCTTTCGAATACTTCTGTAACTTGGAAAATTCTACAAAATTAGGACATCCTGGGTAATTTGTATATTAATCTACTTCAGTTGGAATCAGTATTTTATCGCTCTCTGGTTAGAAATGAAAATTATTCTCGTGAGCGCATACTTTTTGTTTTTTCAGTAAGATCAAATAACAATCATCCAAGAAGATCCTAAAGGCTTTACTTGGCACAAACACTAATTAAAACATAAAAAACACAATAATAACAGAGTCTAGAAGATTTATTTATTACTAAACAGGAACAAAAATAAAATTGGGTTGCCTCCCAACAAGCACTATCGTTTAACGCCCCTAGCTAGGCATAAAAACAAGAATAGATCTAGGTATTGCCATCTTTGGTATGCAATCCATAAGTGGCTCTCATAATAGATTCATAAGGTAATTTAACTTTTCTTCCTAGGAAAGTGTTCCATGCCTTTCCTTAATGGAAATTGGAATCTAATATTTCCTTCTTTCATATCAATGATTGCACCAATCGTTCTATGGAAAGGTCTACCAAGAATAATAGGACAAGTAGGGTTGCAATCTATATCAAGAACAATAAAATATACGGGCACATAATTCCTATCTGCAACAATAAGAACATCATTATTTCTTCCCATAGGTTTCTCAATGGTAGAATCCGCAAGATGCAAATTTAAAGAACAATCATCAAATTCACGGAAACCTAGCACATCACACAAAGTTTTTGGAATCATGGAAACACTAGCACCTAAATCACATAAAGCATAGCATTCATGATCTTTAATATTTATTTTAATAATAGGTTCCCACTCCTCACAATGTTTTCTATGGATAGAAACTTCTAATTCAAGTTTTTCTTCATAAGATTACATTAAAGCATCAACGATATGTCTAGTGAAAGCATTGTTTTGATCATAAGCATGAGGAGAATTTAACACGGATTGCAACAAGGAAATACAATCTATCAAAGAGAAATTATCATAATTAAATTCCTCTAAATCCAAAATAGTGGGTTCATTGCTATGTAAAGTTTTGACCTCTTCAATCCCACTTTTACCAATATTTGCATCAAGATCTAAAAACTCCGAATCATTGGGACGCCTTCTAACTAAAGTTGACTCATCTCCAATCCCATTTTATCAAGAATCATATTGGCAAACAAAGATTTAATAGGAGACACACCAATCACTTTTAGATCTTCATCATTATTATCAAGAAAACTAGAAGAACACGCTTTTACAAAGCAATCATTCTTAGCACGCATCCTAGCGGTTCTTTATTTGCACTCATCAATGGAAATTCTCATGGCTTTGAGAGACTCATTGATATCATGCTTATGTGGAATAGATCTAAGTTTCAAATAATCAACATCAAGAGAAATTCTATCCACGTTCCTAGCCAACTCATCAATCTTAAGCAATTTTTCTTCTAGCCAAGCATTGAAATTCTTTTGCGAATTCATAAATTCTTTAACACTAGTCTCAAAATCAAAGGGCATCTTATTAGAATTTCCATAACAGTTGTTGTAGGAATTACCATAATTATTAGAGGAATTACTAGGGAACGTCCTAGAATTAAAGTTTCCTCTATACGCGTTGTTACCAAAATTGTTCCTACCAACAAAATTGACATCCATAGATTCATTATTATTCTCAGTCAAAGTAGACAAAGGCATATCATTAGGATCAGAAGAAACACTCTTATTAGCAAAAAATTTCATAAGTTCATCCATCTTTCCACTCAAGACATTAATCTCTTCTATCGCATGAACCTTTTTACTAGTAGATCTTTCGGTGTGCCATTGAGAATAATTAACCATAATATTATCTAGGAGTTTAGTAGCTTCTCCTAAAGTGATTTACATAAAAGTGCCTCCTGCGGCGGAATCTAAAAGATTTCTAGAAGCAAAATTCAATCCAGCATAAAAATTTTGTATAATCCTCCATAAATTCAAACCATGTGTAGGGCAATTACGTATCATTAATTTCATCCTCTCCCAAGCTTGTGCAACATGCTCATGATCAAGTTGCTTAAAATTCATAATATCGATTCTAAGAGATATGATCTTAGCGGGAGGAAAATACTTAGAGATAAAAGCATCTTTGCACTTATTCCATAAATCAATACTGTTTTTAGGCAAAGAGGAGAACCAAGTTTTAGCACGGTCTCTAAGCGAAAACGGAAATAGCTTCAATTTAACAATATCATTATCCACATCTTTCTTCTTTTACATATCACATAAATCAACAAAGCTGTTTAGATGGGTAGCGACATCTTCACTAGGAAGGCCAGCAAATTGACCTTTCATGACAAGATTTAGCAAAGCAGTATTAATTTCAGAAGATTCAGCATCGGTAAGAGGAGCAATCGGAGTGCTAATAAAATCATTATTGTTGGTATTGGAAAAGTCACATAATTTAGTATTGTCTTGAGCCATCATGACAAACAATCGAGGACGCCGATAACTGCCACACGTGTGCTGTATCGGGTAGTTGTGCCACACGCCTCGTGTGGCATGGACAGGAACCAGCCCGCACGACCGCGTCCGGGCACGCAAAGGCACGGCCCGCACGTCCGGTGTGTGGCAACCCCGCCCCACATCCGGGCCAGAGGACCCAGCAGCCCGCACGATCCAGCCGTCTCGGCCTCTAATCAATCCCCAATCCCGACTGCCGCCATCTTCTCCCACCTCCCAAACCCCTACCTCCATCGCCGGCCTTCTTTGGTTGCCATGGCTACCAGAGCAGATCCGTAGGGCCTTCCCACCGCAAACCACACCCCTTATCTCCCCCACCCCACCCCCTCCACCCCCACCCCCACTCCAACAACGCCCTCTAAAGATGACCAGCTAAAAGCAGGTGAATCTCCCGATCTCCCTACTACTTCTCATCAACAAAGTTGGAAACTAGATCCATCCTACATGGGTAAAACACTACATAGGTTGTGTGTCTTCACAGTTGCCAAGCAGAATACACTAGATCTGCCATGTACTACGCTAGAGATAACCGTAAGTTCTCAGTAGATTGATGCATGTAGTTGGTAAATGAATGGATGTGTAGGAATCCATAAAAAGGGAGAGAAAAATTGATAAATTTGGAATAAATGGGGGGTGTGAAAATTAATTGCCACTGGTGTCTAACGTCAGTTGCCACCTGTCATTATCGTCAACTGCCACCATGTCAACTTATTGCTTGCCATCCTATTGTAGAGGCTGATGCCATCGAATCAAACGGATAGCTAGCACCCAGATTTTAGAAAAGATAGTGGATGTGCATGTCCTACTAGCCATGATATGTTGGTTGCCTACGCATGAAAATGTGATAACACTGACGTGTTAACTTCTACATGCAAGCAGCACAAGGATACATTTTTTGTAGATTGTTGATGTGTTCTTGTTCATGCAGTGATTGAGAGCACATTGGCAGAAACGAGACGCGGAAAAGAATGAATCACGAAGATGGCGCTGATACTTGGGGTTCTCAAAGACCAGAAACGCCCCCTTGGGATGCAGCAGAGTACAGTCAACTCATTTCTGCAGGGCCGTTGCTTCCACTACTAGAATAGTATGCAGGCATTGATATGATGCGTGATAACAAAAGAAAAGAACATTTGCCATGTTCGCGACGATGAAGATGACATTCTACTTATGTCCTACACTGTCATTTTTTCGCAGGTTCTTATGACCAAAACACACTCAGGGGGGCTCCGTGGCAAGTTCAGTCACAGGGCGCTAACACTGACAAATGTACGGGCAGCCAACTTCAACTAGCTAATATGGCTAATCAAGGTAACACATACGAAAAAGAACACATACTGGTCTGGACATGAAAAATAAATTTGCAAAGGTTGGCAAAAGACTCACGAGTTATGTCGGGGGAAAACGCAGAGCCTTCATGCAGCACATGGCAGCAGGCAGCACCCATGTACCTGCCATCGACGTCATACACAGGTGAGTCCATAAAAAGTGAAGTTGCGGACGGTGAATTAGCAGAAGGAGCATAGTTGACAACTGCAGTTGCCATGACTGGACAACTGCAATTGCCATGAATTAATAACTACAGTTGTCATCCCTGGACAATTGTAGTTGCCATGGAGGAACAATTGTAGTTGCCATGGAGGAACAACTGCAGTTGCCATGCCAGCACAAACTGTAGTTGCCATGTATTGACCAACTACTACGATGCTTACAGGTTATTACGGTGGTGGTACCCCGGCAAATGTCTCGTGGCAAGCTTCACAGATTGCAGATAGAGCACGTCAATTTGGTGTGACAGACCACACAAGATGGGCACATGCAGCACAACAAGGTAAGGAAAAAATTGAACCACAAAAGAGCACTACATTTGTTTTTGTGGCAAAAATAGCACGTGACGAAAAAGAAGATTTGTATCAGTGATGGTGGACACAATCAAGCATAAAACACTAACAAGTGGTTGTGTGCAATGAGTCATATATTGTCTTCAGAAATTTTCCAACTGCTAGAAGCATGTGTGCGGCGCTAATGGTTGATCGCATTTGCCTAGTGAGCTCAAGCCTAGAATGCAAAGTTTTGATGCTAGAACACACTTGTTGCCATGTATTGGTAGCAGTATTTGCCATATATGCAGGACTGCAGCTGCCATGCATATAGAATCCAAGTTTTCGTACTAAAAAGGAGCTGGTTGTCATGCATTGGCAAACAATAGTTGCCATGTTTGTTGGACTATAGCTGCCATGACTGGACAACTATAGTTGCCATGCATGTCCACACGTAGACTCACGGCTTGCTGTTTGAATGATGTCAAGCCAAATCGCTTGAAGTTGATGTGGTCCGTTACAATATACATGTTATTCAAGCAAAATCTTACGCTCGTACCTGTTTTTTCTATTACAGGGCCTACAACTATAGTGAACAGCGGCGCGGAGACATCTACTGGCGGGAGCTCTGAGCGCACGGAAGACGCGTTCCACCAGCTAGCCAACAATCATGCCGCAAACAATGCTGAGTCAGAGTCGGAAATGGCAATCATTCTAGCAATGCCGACAGGCACCCCTTTGAACACAAGCACCGGCAACACTCAAGTAGATGAAACTGCCGCCGATACTGAAGTGAATGATGAAACTGATGATGAAGCACAAGAGGATGAAGATGGTGGGCAATCGGAGATCATGGTACCTCAGCCACGTACGTTGGGCAGAGATTTGAATCGTTCGCAGAAGCAACGGAATTCTACCAGACATATGCAAAGTTCCATGGGTTTGCGGTCAACACCGAATACCATAGGAAAATTAAGAAAACTAACAAGTACAGCAGAGGTGAGATGAGGTGCCACAAGGCACGAAGGAACAAGAAGGGAAAAGGTGTTGCACCTGTCGTTCCGGAATGAAAGAGAGGTATCATTCTCAAGACCGAATGCCCTGTCCGGTGTAAGCTAAACGTAGATGGAGCACAGTGGGTGGTCACTGAATATTTTGACGAGCACAACCACAAACTCATAAAGAAGTTCGACCTAGTAAAATTTCTGACCGCCCATAGAGGATTCACCCCCCTCGAGAAGAAATTCATAAAGCTGCTACATGATTGTAACGTAGGTCCATCAAGAATGGTCCAGATACTATCACTCATCCACAGCAAAAAAGGGACTCTGAGTAGCATGCCCTACATACCAGCTGACGTCACAAACCTAAAGGCAAAGTACCGTAGAGAGATCAATTTGGCTGACATAGAGGCCACAATGGCCTATTTCGATGAGAAAGCAAAGGAAGATCCAGATTTCTTCTACAGGATAAGGTTGGACGATGAGGACCATGTCAGGAACATGTATTGGGTGGATGGTGCTGCAAGGAGAGCCTACAAACATTTCCGAGATTGCATTTCATTCGACGCGGCCTATCTCACTAATATGTACAAGATGCCATGTGCTCCATTCATAGGAATAAATAACCACAATCAGTCGTTGCAGGTCGGATTCGGGCTCGTTCGGAACAAAGACACGGATGGGTACGTTTGGCTGTTCAAGACCTTCTTGGAGTGCATGGATGGACTTGCTCCGATGAACATAATAACATACCAGGATTTTAGCATGCGTGCAAGCATAGAGGAGGTCTTTCCATTGGCAGTGCACAGGCACTGCAGGTGGCACATTATAAAGAAGGCTGAGGAGACGCTAGGACCGTTCTTTGCTGACCTTCCAGAGCTGCACAAGGTATTCGAACTGTGCATGGACCACAGCTTGACGGTGGAGGAGTTTGAAAGGAGCTGGATGGCCATGATTGAAACATATCAAGTCACAGACAACGAGACTCTTGCTAGCCTGTGGGAGAAGCGAATGTACTGGGTGCCGGCCTACTTCATGCAGTGCTTCTTCCCGTTTCTGCAGACTACGTAGCGTAGCGAGGGGTTCAATGCTGTTTTGAAGCGGTACGTGAGCCCTGGCAACTCATTGCTACAGTTTGCCAAGCAGTACACAGCTTTGCAACAAAAAATACTGGGATCTGAGCTACAGCAAGAAGCGAACACCGCGCTAAAATAGCCAAAATTGCTAACGTATTTACCGATGGAGAGGCAAATGAGCAAGATATACACCAACAAGATCTTTAACAAGTAAGTCAGTTGTGTTACAAGTCTTATTTGCGCAAAGCATGAAGGCAGTAGGTGCCATATAGAATGCAATGCAGTTGCCATGATATGTGGTTGCCATGTTTAATGAAATACTGTTTGCCATGCTTACTCAGCTGCAGTTGCCTTCAATGGAAATTCTGTTTGCCATGCTTACCCGGATGCGGTTTCCATGTTCAATAAAATGCAGTTGCCATGTTTTAATGCACTGTACTTCCATTGCGCATGATGGTATGCGAATGCCAATGTCAACTGAAAAATGTTATGCTGTTGCCATATTTACTGAAATGCAATTGCCATGTTTACTAAAATGCAACTGCCATGTTTGCTGAAATGCAATTGCCATTGTTTACTCAACTGTAGTTGCCATGTTTAATAAAATGCAGTTGCCATGTTTTATGCAATGTGCTTCCATTGGGAATGTTGTTGTGGAAATGACGATGGCCAGTTGAAAAATGTTATGCAGTTGCCATGTTTAATGTACTGCAGTTGCCATGTCTAATGTACTACAGTTGCCATGTCTTATGTACTATATTTGCCACGTTCAAGGTACTATATTTGCCATGTTCAATGTACTATAATTGCCATGTTCAAACAAAATGTATTTCTATTTCCATGACAACATAAGGTGCTACAAAACAGAAAACACACAAAACTTGCAGATTCTAGGAAGAAATAAAGCGTGCCAGCATGTTCATGGCTTTCCAGGTGGACGAACATACGTTCAAGGTGTGTTCTATTTTGGGCATATCAGATTCAGAACCTGAAGACCCGGACAAAGGAAGGAACTACTTCGTGAAAGCCTTGATCGGCCAAGGTGAATACTATTGCCAATGCTGCAAGTTTGAACAAGACGGCATTGTGTGCTGTCACATACTAAAAGTAATGGACATGAACGTTGTGACACGGACGCCCCACCATTTCATAAGGCGGCGATGGACTTGGGACGCTGACGACGCGTTGGCACCGCAGACAACAAATGCAGTTCTGGCTGTGCATGACGAGAAACCTGAGTCAACCATGGAAGCCGTGAGGCACGTTGTGCTGACAAAGAACTATGTTGAGCTAATTGATGAAGCGTGCAAGAGTGATGAGACAGCGAGAGTCGCAGAAAAACACAAGAAGGCCCTGAAAAGAGAGCTTGATGAGATGAAGAAGAGGAAAGCTGAGGAAGCCTTACACAGGTTCCCCCGCACATCAAGTGTGCCTTCGTCCACGGGGCCATCATCTGAAAACTCGAAGATAGGATCTGGAACAGCAAGCACACAAACCCAGGTCAGGAACCCGCCCCGTTCCATCACAAAGGGGCGTCCAAAAGAGATAAGGTACAAATCGGGATTGGAGATTCAAGCAAAACACAAGAAAACAAAGAAAGGGACGGGTAATCCATAAGCAAAAATTGGGGCGCTATGACATGGTCCTTGGGGACATTTTGTTTTGTAACCTAGATGTTGTGAATTTTTTTCTAGAAATGGGAGACTGACTCTTGAGGGGCATCAGAAGTTGCAGGAAAATGCATTGAATGGGTAATTGCAGTTGCCATGTTGTGCGTGCTTGATCTGCCATGTTATATGTGTTTAATCTGCCATGCTATTTTGTACTAAATATGCCATGATATTTTATACTGAATCTATCATGGTAAATATACTGGGTCTGCCATGTTAATTATACTCAATCCGCCATGTCAAGTATACTAGATCTGCCATCTTGTTTATGCTGAATCTGCCGTGTTCTTTGTACTGAATCTGCCCTATTAGCTGTACTGAAAAATGCCATGTTATTTGTAATGACTCTACATCGCATATATTTTCATGATAATTCGACACGCTTTAGTCACACATGTTGTGTTGTGTGCAATATATGGGAAACAAAGTTGAAAAAGCGTAACATGCATCAACCGCAGAAAAGGTTACGGCTACATGATCAAACCTACCATGGTAGCCGGTGCAGTTAGCAATGAAAAAGAAGAAGCAAAACAGCCAAATGAAAAAACGACGATGACTTTTAATAATCATGTCTGATGAACTACAGTTGCCATGTTTCAGAACATAGTGCACGCATTCGAAGCAGCAACCTGGTGGTGCAAACGATGAAACCACAATAATAATGATAAACATAAAATGTATCTACTATCACGCCTGAAATAGGTTCACATCCACACAAAATATTACAGAAAATATTAAAATGTCACTCACGAACCACCATTGCGTACTAGGCTACTCGGGGTTGCAGTCATAGAATAGCACACGGACATAGTTTTTGAGAAGAACAAAAGGTAGTACCTTACATTCCTCAGCAACAGAATGTAAGGTATGCGTCCGGTGTGTAACGCCACGTGATCACTTGTACTTCTTGATGACTTTCTTGACAGCTTCCTCCATGAACTCATGTGCTCCGGACCGCTTGTTGAAATCTTCATTCGTCAACCAGTTCCATGTGTAAAATTTCTAGAGCTCAACGACCGTTGCAGCATTGACAGCGGGAACAAGTCTACCTTCCCACTTTGCAAGGTATTCCAACATGTGAAAGCCACAGTCCGTCCTGCACAAGAAAAAGAGTCAGGTGAACTCGCAAAAAGGATAGACATAGCAATGATAAAATTAAATTCATATGTAACAACAAAGAGGGGTGGGATTGATGTAAATGGCACATGAAGGGGGGGTAGGAAATTAAGTGTTCCCTTGTTTCGTAGTCACCATGTACTCAATCGGGAAATGTCTGATCTGGACCTTTGAGTTTTCGTAGTGATGGTTCCATGTCTCTTTGACGTTGTTGATGAAGAATTCAGCATGCGAAGTAAGGTCTGCATCGGCTGCCGAACGCATTGAATCAAGCACCTCAAAGCGTTGGTTCTTCAGGTCAAGACAGATCGCGTAGTGGTGACCACACTTGTCATGTGGGTCATGTGGTGCAAGCTCCTGGAACATGGGGAACATGACATGCATGTAAAAGTGAAGGAAATGAGAAGCAGAGTTCACATGAAGAACAACAGAGGGACAAAAAAGTAGAATCACGTAGAATGTTTAGTTATAGTGGGTAGTTGAAAGAAAGTTGCCATCCATGTATGAACAAAATTTGTCGTGTATTTTACTTTGAAGTTGCCACATAGTTTGCACGGGGTGCAAAAATCAAAAAGTCAGTTTGCACGGCAGCTGATGCCGCATGAAACATCTGCCACATAAACAGAGTGCAGATAAAGGCAAAAAACCATACCATGTGAAAAGAAAGTGCAAACAGGGAAGGAGTACTCACATATTTCTTCAGTGTGAGCTTGAATTGACCGTGTTGAGCAAAATTCTTCCTTAGGATTTTGTGGTGGAAGTCACCATCCCATATTTTGCAGGTCATACTGTAATGCATGATTGTTTTGTCGGGACACATATCCATATGCTTGTTGATGTAGTCAATCCCGCATGCAACTACATTCGTCGACATTTTACCGTTTGGCCTCACAGACTCGGCAAGACCACCCAGGTCAACGTACGTCGCTTTGCATTGAATGACCTTGGTTATGTACAAACATGAGCTGTATGAAAATGATATAACATGAAAGAATCATGTCTACTAAGTAAAAAAGGAAGAACTAAAATGTAGGCGGATCATATATAGAAAGTAGAAAAAAAATATGAATGGTAGAAAGAGCAAAGCAAAATGTGGTCATTACGCTTTCAGCTCCTTCATCTGCTTGCTGCTGGCCCTCGCATTTCCAAATCGCTTGACAATATCGTACAGTTGGCTCTGTTCCTTTGTGGCCCTGACTTCGGGCTCGTAGTCTTCTGTTGGAGGTGGGTGAACTACCCTCTGCTGCCTCACAGAACCAGGGGTGGCACTCCTGAAAGTGCTAGTGATCGACTAGAGGGGGGTGAATAGGCGATTTTTATGGAAGTCTTCAAAACATGTAAGTTTCGAAGACAAACGATAGAAATAAACCTATTACCATGTCAGTGGAAGGTAGACTACACTAGGCAAACCATAGTCAAGTATTCAATGAAGTGAAAGCACAATGACTAATAGCAGCTAGGCAGTAAGGATCAGGTAGGAAGATATTGTGAAGCCAATCAGAACAAGTAATCACTCAGTGAAGCCAAATGGTGATGCAATCGTACAATGACTTCACAAGGACCAACAGTAAGTAAAGGGAAGGGAAGGATGAAACCAATGACTCGTTGAAGACAATGATTTGTTGGACCAGTTCCAGTTGCTGTGACAACTGTACGTCTGGTTAGGGAGGCTAAGATTCAACTCAGAAGACCTCGTCTTCACCTTATTCCCCTTGAGCTAAGGACACCTAGTCCTCGCCCAATCACTCTGGTAAATCTTCAAGGTAGACTTCCAAACCTTCACAGACTTCGTTCACCGGCGATCCACAATGACTCTTGGATGCTCAGAACGCGACGCCTAACCGGCTGGAGGATTCACAGTCCTCAAGTGTAATAAGTCTTCAGATCACACAGACAGGAAGTCTTAAGTGATGCCTAACACTCTTTGGTTCTGGGTGGTTAGGGCTTTATCCTCTCAAGGAATTCTCTCTCAAAGGCTTCGAGGTGGGTTGCTCTCAAATGACAAAAGCCATGCTTTAACTCTGAGCAGCCAACCGTTTATGGTTGTAGGGGGTGGGCTATTTATAGCCACTAGGCAGCCCGACCTGATTTGTCCGAAATGACCCTGGGTCACTAAGGAACTGACACGTGTTCCAACGGTCAGATTTCAAACACACACGACAACTTTACTTGGGCTACAAGCAAAGTTGACTTATCCAACTCTGGACAAGATTTGCTCTCATAGTCTTCACTCGAAGACATAGGATTTCGGTTAAGCATCACTTCAGTCATTCTGACTGGTTCTCTTGGACCCCACTTAACAGTACGGTGGTTTCTATGACTCAACAAAGAAAAACACAGATTGGCGAAACTGCTAAGTCTTCGCGCTCCATAGTCTTCACGCGATGTCTTCTCTTGTCATAGTCTTCAATGTGAATGTCTTCACATACCACCTTTGACTTCAATGTCTTCATACATTTTTTGGGGTCATCTCTGGTAGGAAAACCGAATCAATGAGGGACTTCTACCTGTGTTATCCTGCAATTCTCACAAACACATTAGTCCCTCAACTAGGTTTGTCGTCAATACTCCAAAACCAACTAGGGGTGGCACTAGATGCACTTACAATCTCCCCCTTTTTGGTGATTGATGACAAACTAGTTGAAGTTTTCAACGGGGAATATAATATATGAAATTGTAAAGGATAGGGGATTGTCTTCATAAGTTGCAAGGGCTCCCCCTGAAGATGTGCATATAAGTAATTTGCTTTTGGAATGCAAATGCACATGGCAGGTTGTACTTGTGGAGATCCTCTTCAACTTATGATGACAATTCATCATGCATGAAAAGTATGTGAAGATAATGACATGCATAATGAAAAATGGATGTCTGCAAAATGATCTAAGTGCGGAATTTATCGTCGCACATGCGGAATTTATCATCGCATCACAGAATAGCAAATAAGTAGCAGACGACCATCGAGTTTAAGTGTTACAACTCAAAGAACCAAATGTATCAAAACGAGAGTTGTAAACACTAGGCAAAACATAAAGCAACCGCCCATATGGACCCGCTTGAAGACTATCAAACTCATATGCTTCTCCCCCTTTTGTCAGTAAGGACCAAAAAGGTTTGAAGACATAGAGTATCTACTCGTTCCCATGAGGAGTAGGTGAATCAGCAAGGTCGTCGGTGTTGTTCGGCGGTGCAGACGAACTCGGGGCAGTGTCGATGCGTGTAGAAGTAGGGAGCGGTGAAGTGGCATCGTCTTCGTCCTTGATCACTCTGGCATTCATAGTTGCCGTGGAGGAAGAGAACTCAGAGTCTTCAAGAGACGGAGTTCGTCGCAGCACAGTCCCTCTTGGAGGTGTGGAGTCAAACTTAAAACGTTCAGAGAAGCCATCCTCTTGAAGATCATCTTCAGAACACATAAGCGTCAGCCCTTTCCATGTACGCCGACAGGTTTCATGGGCAACAAAGGCATTCTTGGTGGCAAGATTGCGAATGCGGTTGACATCCACCAAGAGGCTTTGCATTTGGTGCTTCAGCCAGTCATGATGCCTATCCTGTTTTTGTTGAAGGGCAACCAGAAGCTCTCGGTCATTGAGAACACGAGATCGCTTCTTGGGCCGTTGGGCAATAGTGCTTTTCAGTGGCTTCAGTGAGGGCACGATGAGGTGCACGTGTAGTACCAGCCAGAGGATAAACACGAGTGACTGCTTCAACTCCTTCAATGTTTTGAGAAAAACTTTGATGCTCAGCATTCTGAAGACTAAGAGGCTCCTTGGCAGGCTCTGGATAGATGGCTTCAACGAACATATCAACGTCAGGCAGAAAGATCCGATGATTGCGAGCAGAGGGCTGATATGAGACAGCTGAGTGTAGTTTGATCAGCCGCATTATCCATGGAGCGTAAAACTTCAAGCCAAAAAGATCAGATCCTAAAGCAGCAAGTTGGTAGATGAAGAAGTCTTGTGCATTGAAGCATTTGCCGTAAAGAATATAAAAGACCAAAGTCTTCATTGCACCTTCCATTTTTGCATGTGGAGAATGTCCTTTGATGGGCCAGAGAGTTCGCCTGATAATGTGATAGATAGTGCGTGGCAGATACTCAAGGTCTTCAACAAAGAACTCCTTAGGATATGCAGCATCTGGAGGCAAGGGCTTCATCATGCTAAGCATCTGACTCATGTTCGGTTCAGGCTTCTGAAAGATGCTCTCCATAGCTGCACTGTGAAGTTCACAACCAGGTTCATAAAGATCTCTAGGAGTGGGCAGACCGGTGAGCTCAATGATATCAAAGGCTTTGGCTTCGTGATGAACATTGCCAGTCATCCACTCAAGGACCCAAGTCTTCGGATCTCTGTTGTAGCCACGAATGTGAAGAGTGGCATAGAATTGAAGTAGCAACTCTTTGTTCCAGTGCTCTTGGTCGGTGACGAAAGGCAACAATCCAGACTCTTTGAAGCAATCCAGAGCTTCTTCCAAGCAAGGCAGACCAGTTATGGCTTCAGTGTCAAGACGCATATGAGGGAAAATGCGACCTTGATTGTACAGAATGCATGAGTAATAACTTCGCTGCGGATAGCTCCAAAACCGATCAGAAGATATTCTTTCCCTTGAGTAGAGGTTCTTGGCGCTATTGAAGAAGGTGTTGTCTGTTTTGAAGCCGTTGACATTAAAGGATCTGGGCGCTGATGCAGGACCTAGAAACCTGGGCAACCTTGGCATTAGCTTCTGTACCTGAGGCCTGTGTTCAATGTGATAGTCAAACTGAGGACCAGCAGCAGGCGCAGGAGCAGCAGCATCATTGGCTTCACTGACTTCTGGCACATTGGTTGGTGCAGGCTCCACATTTGCTTCAGCCATGACAACGTCATTGGCTTCATTTGTGTTGGTGGTGGCAGCCTCAAGATTCTCAACCCCCACTTGATGAGCTGGAGGGTCGGGCACAGACACATTCTCCTCGAGAACAGCTTCTTCAGTAATGGGGGGAGTAGAGACACGTTCTTCTTCTTGTGTGTCGTCGGCTGATGCAGCCGGAATGTCTTTAGCAGCTTTAGCCTCACACTCGGAGACATTCACAGTAGGAGTGGCATCTGGAAACACTTGACGTGCAACAGATTGGTGGGGCACTTCTCCTTCTGGAACGCTCGAAAGAGGGACTTGAGACCTTGGTCCTTTGCGAAGCCTGCGTAACGCTGGCGATGCCTCTGGAGACGGAGTTGGCTGGGCCTCAAAGTCATCTTCTTCTTCTTGCCGGGGTGGTGTGACTTGTTGTTGTGGGTGATCAGCCCATGATGCATCCTGAGCAATTGGCGTCAGAGGATGACCAATGCTGATGAGTTCACTGTGTGTAAGCACAGGCGATGATACCAAGTTGTGCTCGATCTGAGGAAGAACTACATCATCTTCAACATTGTCATGGTGACCAATGTCTTCAGCAGCGGTGGGATCAGCTGCTGGAATGTGTTCAGCTTCATGAGCCTCTGTGGAAGCAGGCTCATGGACAGTCAGTTGGCGCTCTTGATGTTCAGCGGCAGGGCGAACCATGGAGATAGGTTCAACAACTAAGGGCTCTGTGGGAGCATCCCGATCCTTCTTGGTCTTGCGCTTCTTCTTGGAGGGAGCAGCAGCAGGGGCTTCAGGACGTTTCCTCTTTCTCGCTTCAGCCTCAGCAGTCCTCGTCTTCTTCAGTTCTGAAGCGGTTGACCTGACCTTTGGCTTCGAGCCAGTCATGCTGGCTGGGAAGACAATGGGATGTGCTTCCTGCCTTGGTGCTTCGGGTTCGGCCACAGTTGGCTTCTTCTTCTTCTTTGCGGCCATCCTGGGATCGATGCCAGGACGACCAAGGGCCTTGCGCTTCTCAGCCTCATTGTAGGCTTGCACACACTTGTCAGCCAGGCTCTTCATGCGCTCACGAGAACCTTGAGCTTCTTCATGCTTCTTGAGAAAGGCTTCTTTGAGCTCATGCAGCATGATCTTGAAATTTTTGACCTCTAGCACACTGAGCTTGGCCATGTGCTTCTTGAACTGAGCTTTCTCAAAGTCGATCTTTTGCTTCAGTTCAACGATGCGCTGAGCTAGAGCTAGCTCTGAAGCAATGGCGCCATGGAAGGCAACACTGAGGCCAATTGGAAGTAGCAGATCTTCAAAGCTGCGGTTGGGCGTGTCAAACCACTCATCAATGAAGTTGTGGATAATTGCCATGTCAAAGAGAGGCAAATCATTGAAGATTTCTGCTTCTTCTTTGCTCTTGATCAGTTGCTCAAGAGCGTCATCTGCAAGATCTTCATCGCTGGACAGATCAATGGCGTCGTTGCGCAGAATAGCAATAGCAGTCAGTTCTTGGCTGGTGTGTTGCAAAGGCATCTTGACTCTCGAGGGCTTGGATATGCGTGACAAATCTTCAGACTGCACACTGTCTTCATGAGGTGCAGTAGCCAGTGGCTTCGCCCGTGAGATTTTTGGTGCTGAGGCAGGCATTGAAGCTTTAGGCTTCTTCAGTTTCTGTGGCTTCGACGGTGCAGGCGCTTCATCAGATTCAACGTCATCTGCAGGCTCATCCACGGCTGTCCCTTGAACCATGATATGAGTGATGAGACCTTCCAGGTTGTAGAAGGGCCCAACAAGATTGGGTTCAGCTTCGCGGGTTCCATCGACACGGGGAGCAGAAGGGCCAGGGTTGAAGTCTAGTCCCAATGACTTCTTGTTTTGCTTAGACGAATTCTTGGCAAATTGGAAGTTGCGTTTGAACAGATTGTCGTCATGACACCATAGCAATGACGATGGGTGAGCATCCGCAGGCTGTGGTCCATGGACCATGCAAGGATAGAAGCCTTGTTCAATGGCTTCATCTCTGGACCTGGGTTGAAGATTTCTGTATAGGATGTCTCCCCAAGGTCGCTTGATGGCATTTTTCTCAGCATATTCCTGGGTCACAAACCGGTACTTGAACCATTGTTCTGCCCAATATCTTCGAATCCATTGGATTCGGGTCTTGCGCTGATTGTAATCCTCTTCAGGATCTGTCTTGTAAAGCTCTGAGAGGTCATCAGGAAAATCTCTTGACGTTCCCCCACGACGCTGTCTGCCACCCTTCCTTACTGATTTTTCTGCAGCCATGAACTTCAAACTGAATGGCTTCAACACGTTCAAAGGTTTCAAAGGCTTTCGCTTGCTGGACAAACAGGAACTGGCTTCGAGAGAATTTATATGATGCTGTAAGAATTTTGCAAATGAATGCAGACTATGAGAACCAAGGGATTCTCCCACGGACATGTACCTGTGATAGCATTAAGGTGCGAGGGAAGGGGAAGAGGTCATATGCATTCTCAGAAGATTTTTAAGATAAATCAGTTTAGAAGACATTGACCTCATCGTGCGAAGACATTCACTCATAGATAAGGAGTTGGTTCCAGATTTGTACGAATCCACGGATCAGTACAAGTGAGGAATCTAACTACTTTGTGAAGCATAAGTGAACATACTAGGCATATTATGAGATGCAGTATGAAATAGATCCAACTTGTGTGAACAGAAACTGCTTGTGGTAGAAAGTGATGAATCTATAGGATCAAAGGGGCCGTAAAAGGAAGTTTTATTTACCACACGAAGAACTTCTAGACGGAGTGGAAGAGGAGGCCGAGCAGTTCGATCGTCCGTGCCCTAACTTGGTGACGGAGGACACCTACGGCGACGGCGGAGAAGACGATGTCCGCGGCCGGCGTGAAGACGGCATCGGAGAGGTCGCAGCAGCTTAGAGCTTCGTCGTCGGCGTCGTCGAGGGCTAGCGGTGGCGCTAGGGTTTGTGCGAGAGTGGAAGAAAGGATAATGACTATGGTGAGACGTGTATTTATAGGGACAGGGACTGCACAGTGTTATTACACAGGTGCCCCTGGCGATTCACATCTGAAGGACACATGGCCATCATGCAACATATCGGAGGTTGTTCCACGTTCCCACGCACGCCTGGATTGTCGGGTGGTCGTTCCCACTTCTCCGGGTTTCAGGTGAAGGAATTAGCATTGAAAGCGGACTTAATGTTTGTCTCTGTATCTTCTGCTGACAAGGACGCAAAGAAGACATTCGACAGTTTCAAGAGAATATATATGATTTGGAGAGATAGAGTTTGAGATAGAAAGCATAGAGAGGTTAGGGTCCGATCACATTCACTTAATTCAAAAGATTCAACAAGAAGACATAGCTATAAGTGAATGTTGTAGAGGACATAACACTAGTATATATATATAATCAACATAGTGAAGATAATCATGAAGACAGGTAGAGATTGAAGCCAAACCAAATGTGAAGACATAGCAAATGCAACGCATGGGTGAAACACTTCAAACAGAAGAATTTGGTGGTGGCATTACCCACCGTATAGGAAGTATTAGACCCAGACACGGCGCACAATTATCGTGGTGCTCCGAAGTCAAATTCCACATTAATGTATTCACACTTAGAATGCATGTCTTCATTGATTGAAGATATACTTTACTTCGTGTGTTGCACATCTAAGTCATCAATATGCATAAGTGTTAGGATGTGTGCCTGATCACAGGACATTTGAGGATTCCAAGATATTTAGCTCACACCGTAACTTGCAAAATCTCTTCTCATCCAAGGGCTTGGTGAAGATATCTGCCAATTGCTCTTCAGTGTTGACGTGTATGATATCAATATCTTCCTTCAAAACATGATCTCTGAGAAAGTGATGACGAATTTCAATGTGCTTTGTCTTCGAGTGCTGAACTGGGTTGTTGGCAATCTTGATGGCGCTTTCGTTGTCGCAGTAGAGTGGCACTTGGTTCAGATGAATGCCATAGTCTTTGAGTGTTTGCTTCATCCACAGAAGCTGAGCGCAGCAAGATCCAGCAGCAATGTATTCAGATTCAGCAGTGGGGAGAGATACACGGTTCTGCTTCTTTGAAGACCAACATACAAGTGATCGTCTCAGAAAATGACATGTGTTTGATGTAGACTTGCGATCCACCTTGTCACCAGCATAATCAGCATCCGAGAATCCAACCAGATCAAACTCTGAGCCCTTTGGATACCATAATCCTAGTTTTGGGGTGTAAGCCAAATATCGAAGAATTCGCTTCACAGCTAAGTGATGCGATTCCTTTGGTGCCGCTTGGAATTGAGCACACATGCAAACACTAAGCATAATATCTGGCCTAGATGCACATAGATAAAGTAAAGAACCAATCATGGAGCGGTATACCTTTTGATCTAACTCTTTACCATTGTCATCGGGACCCAGATGATGTTTGGCTGGCATTGGCGTCATGAAGCCTTTGCAGTCTTGCATACCAAATTTCTTCAGGCAATCTTTGAGGTACTTCTCTTGAGATATGAAGATGTCGTTGCGTTGCTTACGTATTTGAAGACCAAGGAAGAACTTCAGCTCACCCATCATGGACATCTGATATTGCTCTTGCATCATATATCCAAACTCTTCACTGTATTTCTGATTGGTGCAGCCGAAGATAATGTCATCCACATATATTTGGCACACAAACAGTTCACCATCATATGTCTTCGTGAAGAGAGTGGGGTCGAGGGAACCAGATTTGAAGCCTTTGCTCTTCAGGAAGTCTTTGAGTGTGTCATACCAAGCCCAAGGGGCTTTTTTGAGGCCATACAGTGCCTTGTTGAGCTTGTACACCATGTCAGGATGTTTTGGATCTTCAAAGCCAGGCGGTTGTGCAATATACACTTCTTCTTCAATCTTGCCATTGAGAAAAGCGCTCTTCACATCCATTTGATATAGAAGTACGTTATGATGATTTGCATAGGCCAATAGTATGCGTATGGCTTCAAGTCTAGCCACAGGAGCAAATGTTTCATCGAAGTCAATCCCTTCAACTTGAGTGTACCCTTGAGCAACGAGACGAGCTTTGTTTCTAACAACTTGACCATGCTCATCTTGCTTGTTGCGATATATCCATTTGGTGCCTATTATATTGTGCTTGCCAGGATCAGGACGCTTAACCAGTTCCCATACATTATTCAGCTCAAACTGTTGAAGCTCTTCTTGCATAGCTTGAATCCATTCAGGTTCCATGAAGGCTTCTTCAACTTTCTTGGGTTCAGATATTGAGACGAATGCGAAGTGCCCACAGAAATGTGCTAGCTGTGGTGCCCTTGAACGAGTGAGTGGACCTGGTGCATTGATGCTATAAATTATTCTCTCAATATGTACTTCATTTGCAACACGAGGATGTACAGGACGAAGATTTTGCTCTTGCTGATCATTGTCATCGTTAGAGGGATTGTCGTCAGGCTGAGCATTATCTTCAGGTTGATCAGGTGCGGAGATGATAAGTTCCTCTTCAGGTTGAGCTTCAGACGGTATGATTTCTCCAGTTCCCATAAGTTTGATTGATTCACTGGATGGAACTTCATCTAGCACATTTGGCAGGTGCTCTCTTTGTGAGCCGTTCGTCTCATCAAACCGCACATCCACTGTTTCAACCACTTTATAGTGAAAAAGGTTGAAGACTCTGTAGGAGTGTGAATCCTTTCCATATACAAGCATAAAACCCTCATGTGCTTTTGGTGCAAATTTTGAAGTGTGATGTGGATCCTTGATCCAGCACCTGGCGCCAAATACTTTGAAGTAACTGACATTTGGCTTCTTGCCAGTAAGGAGCTCATAGGATGTCTTGTTCAGAAGCTTGTGAAGATAAACACAGTTGATGATATGGCATGCAGTATCAATGGCTTCTGGCCAGAATTTTCTTGGAGTCGTGTATTCATCAAGCATCGTCTGGGCCATCTCAATAAGTGTTCTGTTCTTGCGTTCGACGACGCCATTCTGCTGTGGCGTGTACGGAGCTGAGAATTCATGTGTGATGCCTAAGGTATCAAGATATGTATCTAGGCCAGTGTTCTTGAATTCAGTGCCATTGTCACTTCTGATGTGCTTTATCTTGGCGCCATAGTTGTTCATTGCTCGACTGGTGAAGCGTCTGAAGACATCCTGCACTTCAGTCTTGTAGAGGATTATATGCACCCAAGTATATCTTGAATAATCATCAACAATGACAAAGCCATAGAGACAAGCAGTAGTAGTAAGAGTTGATTAATGAGTGGGACCGAAAAGATCCATGTGGAGCAGTTCGAAGGGTTGAGTCGTTGTCATGATTGTCTTCGAGGGATGCTTGGCCCTCGTCATCTTTCCTGCTTCACAGGCACCGCATAAGTGATCCTTCTTGAACTTGACGCCCTCAATGCCTATGACATGCTTCTTCCTTGCAAGGGTGTGGAGGTTCCTCATGCCAGCATGCCCTAGCCTCCGATGCCAGAGCCAGCATTCAGAAGCTTTTGCTAGAAGACATACTGCAAGTTGTGGTCCTGCTGAGAAATCTACCACATACAAATCATCTTTCCGATACCCTTCAAACACTAGAGACTTGTCAGATTCCATTAGAACAAGGCAACGATATTTTCCAAACATCACAATCATGTTTAAATCGCAAAGCATTGAGACAGACATTAAGTTGAAACCAAGGGATTCAACAAGCATGACTTTATCCATGTGTTGATCCTTTGAGATTGCAACTCTACCTAGACCCAATACCTTGTTTTTACAAGTGTCAGCAAATGTGATGTGACTTTTGTCAGATGAACGTAAAGTTGAGTCCATGAGAAGGCTTCGCTTGTCAGTCATGTGATTTGTACACCCACTATCAATAATCCATTCTGAAGCAGCTGGTGTCATACCCTACAGTGCAGTTAGGGGGATAGGCTTCACGAAGAGAATTGTGAAGCAAAAACATTTGACGAACCAATGGATTATTAAAGCTTAGATCGAGATTAGGACTGATAGGGCAAGTAGCAAGCGATTCAGGAACAAGGTACATAATAAGACCATTTGGGCATTTGATCTTGCGCCCTACAAGATGTTTAAGGTCCCCAGCAATAGTGTCAGACGATTTTGGTTTTCAGCTGGAGACCTTTCCCTGCAAAAGAGAGTTAAGCTTTCTTAGCCACCCACATCTTCAAGGGTGGCTTCGAAGCAATGAGTCTAAGTACAGCATCTAAGAACTTTGGCTTTGGAGCCCTAGCAAAAAGTCTTGCAGGTGGACAATAGTACTCATAAGAATAAGTAGAATAGTTCTTGGTCTTATGAACATGGCGGTTTGATGAAACACGCTCATATTCACAGGCCTGAGTATGGTTTCCCTGCAAAACATTTGCGTTAGTGCGACTCAGGTGAGTCCTCTGTCTGTATGAAGCCTTTGGAACGTATGAAGCCTGTGGTCTGGGGTTTGTCTTCTTCACCTGTGGTGTCATGATGACATTCACAGGAAGATTCTCCAAACACCTTTTCGGCACCCAAATCTTCTTCATAGGCGGTCCATTCCTGCAGTTAGTACCAATATACCCGGAAAACACTTCACCATTCTGATTCTTAAACAGTTTATAGTTTGCATCAAAGGATTCATCAATAACAATGGGATTAGCACAAGTGAAGCCAGATAGGGTGGATGGATCCGCTGAAGGTTCCTTTGCAGCAACCCATGTGGTTTTGGGTTACTGCCCAGGTTTCCAGTAAGAGCCATCAGCATTCATTTTCCTTTCGAACCCAACACCCTCTTTCCTAGGGTTTCGGTTCAGAATCTGCCTTTTGAGGACATCACATAGTGTCTGATGCCCTTTGAGACTTCTGTACATCCCTATTTCAAGCAGTGTCTTCAACCTAGCATTCTCATCAACAATAGCAGTGGTATCCTCAGTAGAGGGGTTAGTTACCACATCAACAGTTGAAGATATTGCAATAGTAGCAGCAGTAGAACATTCAGCAACAGAAGTAGCGTTATCACGCTCAATGCATTTAAGACATGGTGGTTCAAATCCTTCCTGAGCTGAACTGATCTGTTCGGCGCGAAGTGACTCGTTTTCCTTTTGAAGATCTTCATGAGCCGCTCTCAATTTCTCAAGATCTTGCTTCCTTTGAAGATAATCATAGGAAAGCCTTTCATGAGTTGTTGAGAGCGTTTCATGACGACTTTCAAGTTCCTCATACTTAACGTGAAGATTTTTTATGTCTTCAATTAAGGACTGAGATCGAGTCATTTCAGCGTCTAACAGATCATCGCTTTTGTCTAACAGTTTTTGAATGTGTTCCATAGATTTCTGTTGTTCAGTTGCAATTTTAGCAAGTGTTTTGTAGCTGGGTTTGGAACCACAATCAGAGTCATCGTCACTAGATGTTTGATAGTGAGTAGTGCGTGTGTTTACCTTGGCACCGCGTGCCATGAAGCAGTAGGAAGGAGCGGAGTAGTCCTTGTCATTTGCATCGGTGTCGGTGATGAAGTCATTGTCTTCAGTGTTGAAGATGGACTTGGCAACGTATGTTGTAGCCAGACTCGCAACGCCAGAATCGGACTCCTCCTCAGACTCCACCTCCGCCTCCTCAGAAGAGGACTCCTCCTGAGAATCCATTTCCTTGGCAACAAATGCACGTGCCTTGCCAGATGAGCTCTTCTTGTGTGATGAAGACTTGGAGGAAGACTTGGAAGAAGACTTTGAGTATTTCTTCTTCTTCTTGTCATCAGAGTCATACTCCTTGCTCTTCTTCTTCTTGTTGTTCTCATTGTCCCACTGTGGACACTCAGAGATGTAGTGGCCAGGTTTCTTGCACTTGTGACATGTTCTCTTCTTGTAGTCATGAGCAGAAGCTTCATCATTCCTTGAGCTTGATCATGAAGACTTTCTGAAGCCTTTCTTCTTGGTGAATTTTTGGAACTTCTTCACAAGCATAGCAAGCTCCTTTCCAATGTCTTCAGGATCATCAGAACTGTTGTCAGATTCTTCTTCAGATGAGGAGACAGCCTTTGCCTTCAAGTCACGAGTTCGCCCATAGTTGGGACCGTAGATGTCTCTTTTCTCAGAAAGCTGAAACTCGTGTGTGTTGAGCCTCTCAAGTATGTCAGACGGATCGAGTGTCTTGAAATCAGGACGTTCTTGAATCATCAGGGCTAGGGTGTCAAACGAACTGTCAAGTGATCTCAAGAGTGTCTTGAAGACTTCATGCTTGGTGATCTCAGTAGCGCCGAGGGCCTGAAGCTCATTTGTGATGTCAGTGAGTCGATCAAACGTGAGCTCGGCATTCTCATTGTCATTTCTATTGAAGCGGTTGAAGAGGTTGCGAAGGACACTGATTCTCTGATCTCTCTGGGTTGAGACGCCTTCGTTGACCTTGGAGAGCCAGTGCCAGACTAGCTTAGATGTTTCCAAAGCACTCATGCGGCCATACTGTCCTTTAGTCAGATGACCACAGATGATATTCTAGGCAGTAGAGTCCAGTTGAACGAACTTCTTGACATCAGCAGCAGTGACACCTTCTCCAGCCTTGGGAACGCCATTCTTGACGACATACCATAGGTCAACATCAATGGCTTCAAGATGCATGCACATCTTATTCTTCCAGTAGGGATATTCAGTTCCATCGAAGACGGGGCACACAGCAGAGACTTTAATTATCCCTGCAGTCGACATAGCTAAAACTCCAGGTGGTTAAACCGAATCACACAGAACAAGGGAGTACCTTGCTATGATACCAATTGAAAGTGCTAGTGATCGACTAGAGGGGGGTGAATAGGCGATTTTTATGAAAGTCTTCAAAACATGTAAGTTTCAAAGACAAACGGTAGAAATAAACCTATTACCATGTCAGCGGAAGGTAGACTACACTAGGCAAACCATAGTCAAGTATTCAATGAAGTGAAAGCACAATGACTAATAGCAGCTAGGCAGTAAGGATCAGGTAGGAAGATATTGTGAAGCCAATCAGAACAAGTAATCACTCAGTGAAGCCAAATAGTGATGCAATCGTACAATGACTTCACAAGGACCAAAAGTAAGTAAAGGGAAGGGAAGGATGAAACCAGTGACTCGTTGAAGACAATGATCTGTTGGACCAGTTCCAGTTGCTGGGACAACTGTACGTCTGGTTAGGGAGGCTGAGATTCAACTCAGAAGACCTCGTCTTCACCTTATTGCCCTTGAGCTAAGGACACCCAGTCCTCGCCCAATCACTCTAGTAAGTCTTCAAGGTAGACTTCCAAACCTTCACAGACTTCATTCACCGGCGATCCACAATGACTCTTGGATGCTCAGAACGCGACGCCTAACCGGCTGGAGGATTCACAGTCCTCAAGTGTAATAAGTCTTCAGATCACACAGACAGGAAGACTTAAGTGATGCCTAACACTCTTTGGCTCTGGGTGGTTAGGGCTTTATCCTCTCAAGGAATTCTCTCTCAAAGGCTTCGAGGTGGGTTGCTCTCAAACGACAAAAGCCGTGCTTTAACTCTGAGCAGCCAACCGTTTATGGTTGTAGGGGGTGGGCTATTTATAGCCACTAGGCAACCCGACCTGATTTGTCCGAAATGACCCTAGGTCACTAAGGAACTGACACGTGTTCCAACGGTCAGATTTCAAACACACACGGCAACTTTACTTGGGCTACAAGCAAAGCTGACTTATCCAACTCTGGACAAGATTTGCTCTCATAGTCTTCACTTGAAGACATAGGATTTCGGTTAAGCATCACTTCAGTCATTTTGACTGGTTCTCTTGGACCCCACTTAACAGTACGGTGGTTCCTATGACTCAACAAAGAAAAACACAGAACGACGAAACTGCTAAGTCTTCGCGATCCATAGTCTTCACGCGATGTCTTCTCTTGTCATAGTCTTCAATGTGAATGTCTTCACATACCACCTTTGACTTCAATGTCTTCATACATTTTTAGGGGTCATCTCTGGTAGGAAAACCGAATCAATGAGGGACTTCTACCTGTGTTATCCTGCAATTCTCACAAACACATTAGTCCCTCAACTAGGTTTGTCATCAATACTCCAAAACCAACTAGGGGTGGCACTAGATGCACTTACAACTCCTAATGGTATCCTCAGATGCCGTATCTGCAGGCACATTGGAACTTGATTGCCCCTGACCTTGTGAGGACCTCCTCTGCAATGCTGCCTCCTCGTCCTACGGTAACATTCATCAAGTGACGGTGAAATCTCCTCAGGGGTGCCTGCAAGGATCAAAAAAAGTGGGTTAGGATACCTGGAAAACAAAACAAATGGAATGTGAAAAGATAGGGTGCTTGATGTGAAATGTAAGTACAAAAAGTAGGGAGTTGCCATGTGGAGGAAAATCCAGTTGCCATGTGTAGTGCACTGTAGTTGCCATGTGACAGCAACTACAGTTGCCATGTTGTGTCAACTCCAGTTGCCATGTGCTTGCCGAATGGAAAATGCAGCATGGAAACAAAAATACAGGTGACATGGTGCAGCAAATCCAGTTGCCATGTGTATTGCACTGTAGTTGCCATGTGACAACAACTACAGTTGCCATGTTGAATCAACTTCAGTTGCCATGTGATTGCCGAATGTAAAATGCAGCATGGCAACAAAAAAATGTAGGTGACATGGTGCAGCAAATCCAGTTGCCATGTCATCACATAACAGTTGCCATCACAACTGAGAAACCCAAAAAAATGCTTGGGGCAAAAGTCAGACTACACGGATGTATACAAGAAAATGATAAGCACATAAGAAATGTACCTTGGACGATCGGCTCTGTGAACTTGACAGCCTTCCTGCCCTCGACCATTGGCTGCGCCATCATTGCGGGCATGCCTCCCGGGAAAGCAAAGACAACTGGCATAGGATCTGGCACCACTGGTTGATCTTGACTGATGCCAAGGCTGAAGCTCGGTGGGGTGAAGGCCATTGGGTGCCTCTCATGCCTACTGGCCGGACCGCGAACAACTTGCGGGGCAGAATCCAAGGGTGAAAGCTCAACAAACATATCTGAATCGGCCACTATAGAATGATCGGGCTTATTTGTAGGGCGGGGCGGGTTGTCAGCGGTATCAGCCGCAACTTCCTTGACAATCTTCTTGTTTGGGCTGTAGGGGACACCAACATTGACTGGGAGCCTGGAAGTGCGTAGATTTAAGCTGGGGATTTCCACTGCGGGTAAAGGCGCAGTCTGCTCTGGACGTTCACCTGCGTCACTCGTGCCCGGCTTGACACCTGCATCAGTTGTGCTCCAGTCTTCCGGTTTCTCCATCACATTGCTTTTGGCAGGTGGCGGCTACAGTGTGGACGCGGGAACATAACCAGACTCATCACTGTTGCTCCTAGCTACAGCTGGTGCGTTGGGTATGTCTGTTGATTGCTTGCGGGGGCTACGACGCCTCGGTGGAAGACCAGCACGCGAAACAGTCGCCTTAGCAGTATCTGCACCGACAGGAGCTGGAGCTGTTTTGCCAAGACTCTCACCTGCAGATGGCACATCATTATGAACTGCCACCTCAGCCACTTCTGTCGTGGACACAGGAGTCCACCACGCACGCGCTTGGAATCAGTGTCAGATGAGCGGGAATCTTCCTTGCTTAGGTTGGTCTCGGGAGCGTCCACTTCAACGCTTGCTGATGGGGTGGCATGGCTCTCAGCAGCATCCTTCATTGCTAGAAGAGTTGGCAATATTTCAGCTGTCCTGGCAGATACCGACTCGTCACTCCCCGATGTACGGATGCCTGTTATTCTAACCTGCACATCTGCAACCGACAGAGATGGTCGGCCACTTGCGTCAGAGTTAGTGGGAACAGTTGACGGTGTAGCAGTAGTTTTGTCGACTGGCGCCTCATGAACATCTGAGTTGCCCCCTGTTGACAACTTTGAATGAAAGGCGTTCGAGTGGGTCCCTAATGATATGCTTGGCTCCGCGTGAAGTAGTCTTCTTCACCCTGCAAAAAAGAAAGCACGGGAAAAGGTATTAAAAATGAACAAAAAATATTTGTCATGGTATAAAATCTAAAAAAATATGAAAAAGGTGGAAAAGCTGGTAGTTGCCATGTAAGGGGAATATGAGTTGCCATGTGGCATAGTTAGCAGTTGCCATGCAAATCCAGCAAGAGTTGCCATGCTAGCCAACTTGAAGAATGATAAAAATGTCTGATTTGCCAGGAATGTAATTTCAAAACTAGGTATGGGATGAGCACACTAGCCAATGGAAAGATGGCAGTTGCCATGTAGGTACAATAAGAGTTGCCATTTGGCCTAGATAGCAGTTGCCATGTAAAAACAAGCAGGAGTTGCCATGCAATTAAAAAGGAAGGAAATCATTTGAAAAAACAGCAGTTGCCCATGTGGGGACGATGACAGAAGCCCATGTGGCAAGCTGAACGGATGCATTGAAAAATCAAAAATATAGCACTACGTCAATGAAAGCACATGGAAAACCTACATCTTAACTGGCTTTCTCAGGTCTGGCAGCACGACAGGATCCACGGTGTTGGGCGTCGTCGTACGAGGAGATGACCTGGTGGAAGGGGTGTCACCAGCAATGGGGGCACCTTTGTTCAACCGAGCAGAAACACGGGTTGGCGTTGGTGCCTGTTTCTTCGTAACTGCTCGTCCACCAGCTGTCGCCTCACTGCACGTATAAGATGGAGGAAAACAAGAGGTGGCAATTGTCAGACAGCAAACTCGTTGCCGCGCTTAGCAAAAACAAATGTAAAAAGGGATCAGTCTGTTCCAAAAATATAGACAAACAAAAAACTAAAATTAAAGTCGAACCTCCTCCTAGCAGCTACGGGATCGGTCCTAGACCTCTTGCCAGGAGAACCCTACCCAACATCCTCTGGAGCCCTCCCCCTCTTTGATGGCAACACCCCCTCGCCTCTTGCAGCCGTATGTTCTTTGACTTTCTCCGGTGGGGGGACATCTCGTGCATCCTTGCCCTTCTTATCACCTGCACGAACTTCAACATGTTCATCATCATCGGTGTCCTGTTGCACGTTCTCCATGTCATCGTCATCATCCTTGCTGAGACCAGCGTCTCCATCTAGTTCATCTTGTGTGTCAGCAAGCTCTTGGGAACTGTTGTAGTCATACCAGCCACGGCAACCAGTTGGCCGATGTGTCCGTTCTGGGACAAATGTAGTGAACTACCTCGCAACCGCATCGCTGTCGGAGCCATTAAGGGACGTCCACCCCTCAACCAACTTCCCGAATAAGCCGGTCATTCCAGATGCAAACTGCCCAATTAGATGCTCAACAGGTGCCCTCGCCTGTGCACGAAACAAGAAGCAACAATAACCAACCATATTACAGTCACTTGCATGACATCAAAAATAATCCAAGGCAACCATAGATATATACCTTTGATTACCTCGGTAGGGCAAGACGGAGCTGAGTGCACGTCCATCCACTTCCCAAAGTTTTGAGGCCCCCAAACACATTGTAGTCTATAGCATGCTTGGCCATCAGCTGGAAAAAACCAAAAAAAAGCTAGGATGTAAGAGAGAGAATGATGAACATTGACTAGCAGTTCATGTGTTGCAAAATACAACAAAAAAAGAAGACGCGAATATAAGTTTCAGCACGAATGACAGAGTTGCCATGTGGAGTAAGACATGGATACCATACTCAGACAGCCATGTCTAACAAAAGTAGTCATCTCTTGTTAATCACAGAAGGTTGCCACACGGTGATATGTTATGCCGCAAAAATTTGTAAGAATGCCATGTAGAGAAAGAAACCAGAACTAACCTGCAGTTTTCCATATTTGGTATCAGTTACCCTGTCTGCAGCAAGCACAGCCTTGACAGAATCGATAGTCCACGTAGAAACATCAAACTTGTGCGTAGGCGGCGGGCCTCCTGTCCCAGTGAAATCCACGGTGGACAGATCAAGACAGTCGACGTACATGAGCTGATGTACAACAATTTTAAAAGAAAGAAATATCAGTTGCGATCATGGTATTTTGCGAAAAAAACAGGATAATATATGTTCCTACGATCATCAAGTTGAAGTGCATGAAAAAAAGAAAAAGAAGAAGTTGCCATCTGTATGTGCTAGTTGCCATCATAGTGTGATGGCAGTTGCCATATTGTCATGATGGCAGTTGCCATATTGTCATGATGGCAGTTGCCATCATAGTATGATGGCAGTTGCCATATTGTCATTATGGCAGTTGCCATCTTGTTATGATCAGGTTGCCATGCATGAATAAAAGTTGTTAAAAAGAGTGTTCACAGAAAGGACTGGTAAAAAAATACCATTAAATGCAGTCGACAATGTTGGGTTTCGTAGTAATTTCAAAAATTTCCTACGCACACGCAAGATCATGTGATGCATAGCAACGAGAGGGGAGAGTGTTGTCTACGTACCCAACGCAGACCGACTGCGGAAGCGATGACACAACGTAGAGGAAGTAGTCGTACGTCTTCACGATCCAACCGATCAAGCATCGAAACTACGGCACCTCCGAGTTCGAGCACACGTTCAGCTCGATGACGATCCCCGGACTCCGATCCAGCAAAGTGTCGGGGAAGAGTTCCATCAGCACGACGGCGTGGTGACGATGTTGATGTACTACAGCAGCAGGGCTTCGCCTAAACTCCGCTACAGTATTATCGAGGACTATGGTGGCAGGGGGCACCGCACACGGCTAATGAATAGATCGCGTGGATCAACTTGTGTGTTTTTGGGGTGCCTCTGCCTCAGTATATAAAGGAGCCAAGGGGGAGGGGGCGCCGGCCAGGAGGAGGGCGCAGGAGGAGTCCTACTCCTTCCGGGAGTAGGACTCCCCCCCCCCCAATCCTAGTTGGACTAGGATTCCCCGAGGGGGAAAGAGGGAGGGGGGGCCGGCCACCTTCTCCTAGTCCTAATAGGACTAGGGGAGGGGGGAGGTGCGCAGCCACCTTGGGCTGCCCCTTTCTCCTTTCCACTAAAGCCCATTAAGGCCCATATGGCTCCCGGAGGGTTCCGGTAACCTCCCGGTACTCCGGTAAAATCCCGATTTCACCCGGAACACTTCCGATATCCAAACATAGGCTTCCAATATATCAATCTTTATGTCTCGACCATTTCGAGACTCCTCATCATGTCCGTGATCACATCCGGGACTCCGAACAACCTTCGGTACATCAAAATGCATAAACTCATAATATAATTGTCATCGTAACCTTAAGCGTGCGGACCCTACGGGTTCGAGAACAATGTAGACATGACCGAGACATGTCTCCGGTCAATAACCAATAGCGGGACCAGGATGCCCATATTGGCTCCTACATATTCTACAAAGATCTTTATCGGTCAGACCGCATAACAACATACGTTGTTCCCTTTGTCATCAGTATGTTACTTGCCCGAGATTCGATCGTCGGTATACCAATACCTAGTTCAATCTCGTTACCGGCAAGTCTCTTTACTCGTTCTGTAATACATCATCCCGCAACTAACTCATTTAGTTGCAATGCTTGCAAGGCTTAAGTGATGTGCATTACCGAGAGGGCCCAGAGATACCTCTCCGACAATCGGAGTGACAAAACCTAATCTCGAAATACGCCAATCCAACATCTACCTTTGGAGACACCTGTAATGCTCCTTTATAATCACCCAGTTACGTTGTGACGTTTGGTAGCACCCAAAGTGTTCCTCCGGCAAACGGGAGTTGCATAATCTCATAGTTATAGGAACATGTATAAGTCATGAAGAAAGCAATAGCAACATACTAAACGATCGGGTGCTAAGCTAATGGACTGGGTCATGTCAATCAGATCATTCAACTAATGATGTGACCTCGTTAATCAAATAATAACTCATTGTTCAGGGTTAGGAAACATAACCATCTTTGATTAACGAGCTAGTCAAGTAGAGGCATACTAGTGACACTTTGTTTGTCTATGTATTCACACATGTATTATGTTTCCGGTTAATACAATTCTAGCATGAATAATAAACATTTATCATGATTATAAGGAAATAAATAATAACTTTATTATTGCCTCTAGGGCATATTTCCTTCAGTCTCCCACTTGCACTAGAGTCAATAATCTAGATTACACCGTAATGATTCTAACACCCATGGAGCCTTGGTGCTGATCATGTTTTGCTCGTGGAAGAGGCTTAGTCAATGGGTCTGCAACATTCAGATCCGTATGTATCTTGCAAATCTCTATGTCTCCCACCTGGACTAGATCCCGGATGGAATTGAAGCGTCTCTTGATGTGCTTGGTCCTCTTGTGAAATCTGGATTCCTTTGCCAAGGCAATTGCACCAGTATTGTCACAAAAGATTTTCATTGGACCTGATGCACTAGGTATGACACCTAGATCGGATATGAACTCCTTCATCCAGACTCCTTCATTTGCTGCTTCCGAAGCAGCTATGTACTCCGCTTCACATGTAGATCCCGCTACGACGCTTTGTTTAGAACTGCACCAACCAACAACTCCACCGTTTAATGTAAACACGTATCCGCTTTGCGATTTAGAATCGTCTGGATCAGTGTCAAAGCTTGCTTCAACGTAACCTTTTACGACGAGCTCTTTGTCACCTCCATATACGAGAAGCATATCCTTAGTCCTTTTCAGGTATTTCAGGATGTTCTTGACCGCTGTCCAGTGATCCACTCCTGGATTACTTTGGTACCTCCCTGCTAGACTTATAGCAAGGCACACATCAGGTCTGGTACACAGCATTGCATACATGATAGATCCTATTGCTGATGCATAGGGAACATCTTTCATATTCTCTCTATCTTCTGCAGTGGTCGGGCATTGAGTCTTACTCAATTTCACACCTTGTAACACAGGCAAGAATCCTTTCTTTGCTTGATCCATTTTGAACTTCTTCAAAATTTTGTCAAGGTATGTTGTTTGTGAAAGTCCAATTAAGCGTCTTGATCTATCTCTATAGATCTTAATGCCTAATATGTAAGCAGCTTCACCGAGGTCTTTCATTGAAAAACTCTTATTCAAGTATCCCTTTATGCTATCCAGAAATTCTATATCATTTCCAATTAACAATATGTCATCCACATATAATATCAGAAATGCTACAGAGCTCCCACTCACTTTCTTGTAAATACAGGCTTCTCCAAAAGTCTGTATAAAACCAAATGCTTTGATCACACTATCAAAATGTTTATTCCAACTCCGAGAGGCTTGCACCAGTCCACAAATGGATCGCTGGAGCTTGCACACTTTGTTAGCTCCCTTTGGATCGACAAAACCTTCTGGTTGCATCATATACAACTCTTCTTCCAGAAATCCATTCAGGAATGCAGTTTTGACATCCATCTGCCAAATTTCATAATCATGAAATGCGGCAATTGCTAACATGATTCGGACAGACTTAAGCATCGCTACGGGTGAGAAGGTCTCATCGTAGTCAATCCCTTGAACTTGCTGAAAACCTTTCGCGACAAGTCGAGCTTTGTAGACAGTAACATTACCGTCAGCGTCAGTCTTCTTCTTGAAGATCCATTTATTCTCAATTGCTTGCCGATCAACGGGCAAGTCAACCAAAGTCCACACTTTGTTCTCATACATGGATCCCATCTCAGATTTCATGGCTTCAAGCCACTTTGCGGAATCTGGGCTCACCATCGCTTCTTCATAGTTCGTAGGTTCATCATGATCTAGTAGCATGACTTCCAGAACGGGATTACCATACCACTCTGGTGCGGATCTTACTCTGGTTGATCTACGAGGTTCAGTAGTATCTTGTTCTGAAGTTTCATGATCATCATCATTAGCTTCCTCACTGACTGGTGTAGGTGTCGCAGAAACAGTTTTCTGTGATGTACTACTTTACAATAAGGGAGCAGGTACAGTTACCTCGTCAAGTTCTACTTTCCTCCCACTCACTTCTTTCGAGAGAAACTCCTTCTCCAGAAAGTTTCCGAATTTAGCAACAAAAGTCTTGCCTTCGGATCTGTGATAGAAGGTGTATCCAATAGTTTCCTTTGGATATCCTATGAAGACACATTTCTCCGATTTGGGTTCGAGCTTATCAGGTTGAAGCTTTTTCACATAAGCATCGCAGCCCCAAACTTTTAGACACGACAACTTTGGTTTCTTGCCAAACCACAGTTCATAAGGCGTCGTCTCAACGGATTTTGATGGTGCCCTTTTTAACGTGAATGCGGCCGTCTCTAGAGCGTATCCCCAAAACGATAGCGGTAAATCAGTAAGAGACATCATAGATCGCACCATATGTAGTAAAGTACGATTACGACGTTCGGACACACCATTACGCTGAGGTGTTCCGGGTGGCGTGAGTTGCGAAACTATTCCACAATTTTTCAAATGTACACCAAACTCGTAACTCAAATATTCTCCTCCACGATCAGATCGTAGAAACTTTATTTTCTTGTTACGATGATTTTCAACTTCACTCTGAAATTCTTTGAACTTTTCAAATGTTTCAGACTTATGTTTCATTAAGTAGATATACCCATATCTGCTTAAATCATCTGTGAAGGTGAGAAAATAACGATATCCGCCACGAGCCTCAATATTCATCGGACCACATACATCTGTATGTATGATTTCCAACAAATTTGTTGCTCTCTCCATAGTACCGGAGAATGGTGTTTTTGTCATCTTGCCTATGAGGCACGGTTCGCAAGTACCAAGTGATTCATAATCAAGTGGTTCCAAGAGTCCATCAGTATGGAGCTTCTTCATGCGCTTTACACCAATATGACCTAAACGGCAGTGCCACAAATAAGTTGCACTATCATTATCAACTCTGCATCTTTTGGCTTCAACATTATGAATATGTGTGTTACTACTATCGAGATTCAACAAGAATAGACCACTCTTCAAGGGTGCATGACCATAAAAGATATTACTCATATAAATAGAACAACCATTATTCTCTGATTGAAATGAATAACCGTCTCGCATCAAACAAGATCCAGATATAATGTTCATGCTTAACGCTGGCACCAAATAACAATTATTTAGGTCTAATACTAATCCCGAAGGTAGATGTAGAGGTAGCGTGCCGACTGCGATCACATCGACTTTGGAACCGTTTCCCACGCGCATCGTCACCTCGTCCTTAACCAATCTTCGCTTGATCCGTAGTCCCTGTTTCGAGTTGCAAATATTAGCAACAGAACCAGTATCAAATACCCAGGTGCTACTGCGAGCATTAGTAAGGTACACATCAATAACATGTATATCACATATACCTTTGTTCACCTTGCCATCCTTCTTATCCGCCAAATACTTGGGGCAGTTCCGCTTCCAGTGACCAGTCTGCTTGCAATAGAAGCACTTAGTTTCAGGCTTAGGTCCGGGTTTGGGTTTCTTCTCTTGAGTAGCAACTTGCTTGCCGCTCTTTTTGAAGTTCCCCTTCTTCTTCCCTTTGCCCTTCTTCTTGAAACTAGTGGTCTTGTTGACCATCAACACTTGATGCTCCTTCTTGATTTCTACCTCCGCAGCTTTCAGCATCGCGAAGAGCTCGGGAATAGTCTTGTTCATCACTTGCATATTATAGTTCATCACGAAGCTCTTGTAGCTTGGTGGCAGTGATTGAAGAATTCTGTCAATGACGCTATCATCTGGAAGATTAACTCCCAATTGAATCAAGTGATTATTATACCAGACATTTTGAGTATATGCTCACTGACAGAACTGTTCTCCTCCATCTTGCAGCTATAGAACTTATTGGAGACTTCATATCTCTCAATCCGGGCATTTGCTTGAAATATTAACTTCAACTCCTGAAACATCTCATATGCTCCATGACGTTCAAAACGTCGTTGAAGTCCCGATTCTAAGCCGTAAAGCATGGCACACTGAACTATCGAGTAGTCATCAGCTTTGCTCTGCCAGACGTTCATAACATCTAGCATTGCTCCTGCAGCAGGCCTGGCACCCAGCGGTGCTTTCAGGACGTAATTCTTCTGTGCAGCAATGAGGATAATCCTCAAGTTACGGACCCAGTCCGTGTAATTGCTACCATCATCTTTCAACTTTGCTTTCTCAAGGAACGCATTAAAATTCAACAAAACAACAGCACGAGCCATCTATCTACAAACAAGCATAAACGAGCAAGATACTTATCAGGTACTAAGTTTCATGATAAATTTAAGTTCAGTTAATTTACTTAAAGAACTCGCACTTAGATAAACATCCCTCTAATCCTCTAAGTGATTACGTGATCCAAATCAACTAAACCATGTCCGATCATCACGTGAGATGGAGTAGTTTCATTGGTGAACATCATTATGTTGATCATATCTACTATATGATTCACGCTCGACCTTTCGGTCTCTATGTTCCGAGGCCATATCTGTATATGCTTGGCTCGTCAAGTATAACCTGAGTATTCCGCGTGTGCAACTGTTTTGCACCCGTTGTATTTGAACGTAGAACCTATCACACCCGATCATCACGTGGTGTCTCAGCACGAAGAACTTTCGCAACGGTGCATACTCAGGGAGAACACTTCTTGATAATTAGTGAGAGATCATCTTATAATGCTACCGTCAATCAAAGCAAGATAAGATGCATAAAAGATAAACATCACATGCAATCAATATAAGTGATATGATATGGCCATCATCATCTTGTGCTTGTGATCTCCATCTCCGAAGCACCGTCGTGATCACCATCGTCACCGGCGTGACACCTTGACCTCCATCGTAGCATCGTTGTCGTCTCGCCAAGCTTGTGCTTCCACGACTATCGCTACCGTTTAGTGATAAAGTAAAGCATTACATCGCGATTGCATTGCATACAATAAAGCGACAACCATATGGCTCCTGCCAGTTGCCGATAACTCGGTTACAAAACATGATCATCTCATACAATAAAAATCAGCATCATGTCTTGACCATATCACATCACAACATGCCCTGCAAAAACAAGTTAGACGTCCTCTACTTTGTTGTTGCAAGTTTTACGTGGCTGCTACGGGCTTAAGCAAGAACCAATCTCACCTACGCATCAAAACCACAACGATAGTTTGTCAAATAGACTCCGTTTTAACCTTCGCAAGGACCGGGCGTAGCCATACTCGGTTCAACTAAAGTTGGAGAGACAGTCGCCCGCAAGCCACCTATGTACAAAGCACGTCGGGGGAACCGGTCTCGCGTAAGCGTACGCGTAAGGTTGGTCCGGGTCGTCTCGTCCAACAATGCTGCCGAACCAAAGTATGACATGCTGGTAGGCAGTATGACTTATATCGCCCACAACTCACTTGTGTTCTACTCGTGCATATAACATCAACATAAATAACCTAGGCTCGGATGCCACTGTTGGGTTTCGTAGTAATTTCAAAATTTTCCTACGCACACGCAAGATCATGTGATGCATAGCAACGAGAGGGGAGAGTGTTGTCTACGTACCCAACGCAGACCGACTGCGGAAGCGATGACACAACGTAGAGGAAGTATTCGTACGTCTTCACGATCCAACTGATCAAGCACCGAAACTACGGCACCTCCGAGTTCGAGCACACGTTCAGCTCGATGACGATCCCCGGACTCCGATCCAGCAAAGTGTCGGGGAAGAGTTCCGTCAGCACGACGGCGTGGTGACGATCTTGATGTACTACAGCAGCAGGGCTTCGCCTAAACTCCGCTACAGTATTATCGAGGACTATGGTGGCAGGGGGCACCGCACACGGCTAAGGAATAGATCACGTGGATCAACTTGTGTGTTTCTGGGGTGCCTCTGCCTCAGTATATAAAGGAGCCAAGGGGGAGGGGGCGCCGGCTAGGAGGAGGGCGCAGGAGGAGTCCTACTCCTTCCGGGAGTAGGACTCCCCCCCCCCCAATCCTAGTTGGACTAGGATTCCCCGAGGGGGAAAGAGGGAGAGGGGGGCCGGCCACCTTCTCCTAGTCCTAATAGGACTAGGGGAGGGGGGAGGTGCGCAAACACCTTGGGCTGCCCCTTTCTCCTTTCCACTAAAGCCCATTAAGGCCCATATGGCTCCCGGGGGGTTTCGGTAAACTCCCGGTACTCCGGTAAAATCCCGATTTCACCCGGAACACTTCCGATATCCAAACATAGGCTTCCAATATATCAATCTTTATGTCTCGACCATTTCGAGACTCCTCGTCATGTCCGTGATCACATCCGGGACTCCGAACAACCTTCGGTACATCAAAATGCATAAACTCATAATATAACTGTCATCGTAACCTTAAGCGTGCGGACCCTACGGGTTCGAGAACAATGTAGACATGACCGAGACACGTCTCCGGTCAATAACCAATAGCGGGACCTGGATGCCCATATTGGCTCCTACATATTCTACGAAGATCTTTATCGGTCAGACCGCATAACAATATACGTTGTTCCCTTTGTCATCGGTATGTTACTTGCCCGAGATTTGATCGTCGGTATACCAATACCTAGTTCAATCTCGTTACCGGCAAGTCTCTTTACTCGTTCTGTAATACATCATCCCGCAACTAACTCATTTAGTTGCAATGCTTGCAAGGCTTAAGTGATGTGCATTACCGAGAGGGCCCAGAGATACCTCTCCGACAATCGGAGTGACAAAACCTAATCTCGAAATACGCCAACCCAACATCTACCTTTGGAGACACCTGTAATGCTCCTTTATAATCACCCAGTTACGTTGTGACGTTTGGTAGCACCCAAAGTGTTCCTCCGGCAAACGGGAGTTGCATAATCTCATAGTTATAGGAACATGTATAAGTCATGAAGAAAGCAATAGCAACATACTAAACGATCAGGTGCTAAGCTAATGGACTGGGTCATGTCAATCAGACCATTCAACTAATGATGTGACCTCGTTAATCAAATAAAAACTCATTGTTCATGGTTAGGAAACATAACCATGTTTGATTAACGAGCTACTCAAGTAGAGGCATACTAGTGACACTTTGTTTGTCTATGTATTCACACATGTATTATGTTTCCGGTTAATACAATTCTAGCATGAATAATAAACATTTATCATGATTATAAGGAAATAAATAATAACTTTATTATTGCCCCTAGGGCATATTTCCTTCAGACAACCCTTCTGGTACATCTTGCTTGAGAATGCATCATGCAGGAAGTCGGCAATGAACTTACACCAATTCATGTTCTTCACATCTTTCAGTTTCACCTGCACCGCACAAAATTCAGGACAACGAGTTGCCGCATCAGGAATCAAATGGAAAAAACATCAAAAAACACTGGTAGTGACTAGCTTGCACATGACATCGGAGCAAAAAAATTGAAGGAAAAATAATGTAGTAAAGATAGATCGTTCACCAGGATGGGGAAGCATTTGTTGCTTGGGCGAAGAGAAGTGGTCGGCGCGAAAACAGCTGAGATGAGGTACATGAGTAGTTTCATCTTAAAAACCTCGCCATGGGTTGTCATGGCCTGCAGCGAATCTGCCAGTACAGACGTGTTCGGCATGGATTCCAACCCAGGAAACAAACGGGGGAACAACGCTTCCTCGATCTTGTTATTGACCTCATACGGGACTTTGATTTGTCCACGGGGCACACCCAAAGTGCAGAACACGGATTCCTCGTTCAACGGCAGTCTTCCACGTCCCGGAATCACAAATTCCCTGGAGGCGGGGTCGTAAATCTCACCAAGCCAGTCGCATACAGGGTTGACTAGATTCGTGCACCGGACATTCATCATAGCCTGCATACCCATCTCAGCAGCAGCTCCCTTCTGATCGTCGAGTACGTTTCCTCTTCTGCAAAAAACAGACAAATGATCAGTTGTTGCCATGTTTTCAATGTCATGAAAATTTAGCTCATGACAGACGACTGCAAGCTCGAGGTGGCAACCAATAACATATGCAGGAGGAAGAGGGTGTGTGGACAGTTACCTCGTCGCCCTCTTTTCTCCGTCCAGTTGCCCGATTCTGCTGTGGTGGATCCATAAAATCATCATCATCGTTTTGATGATCGCCGCGAGCCATTCTGCTGAGGTAAGAACAGACCAAATTGTCACGGTGGAAATGAAAATGCAGCAAGTAAGCAGTTGCCACCTAACAGAATGTCCTTGCCGCATGGGCTCGAGTGAAAAATGTCAACTAGTGAATGCAAAAAAAAATCACATGAACACGCATGCACCCCCCCAATGATTGTAGAAAACATAAATGTGGCAATTAAGCACATTGGTTACATTTGAAAAAGTATATACAGATCGTAAATGCACTTAAAAACAAAATGTTGAAGTTGCCATGTTAGCACAAGATAGTACGAAAAGAAAGTCACTAAATCCTCCACTGCAGAAACCTAAGATGTGGCAGCTCACACCCTGTCCTCATACAACAATGACTTGCCATGTGTTTCAATGGCAAAAATGTGCTAGGTTCAAATTGCCATGTTAAAATGCAACACAGAATTCAAAAAAGCGATGAAAAACATCTAATGAACAACCTGAAATTGCCACAGTGTGTTCAGATATCACAAGTCATCATGGCAAAACATGAAAATTGCGTCTGCCATACAATGAATTTGCCACATTATACTGACTGTAACATGGCAACAGACATGCTGTGTTCAGACAAAAACTTGCCACATGGAAAGCATATATATGGCATCTGACACAGTTGATGTGCAAATTAGTTGCCATGTTATGCAGCCAATTTGCCACATTATCCTGTCTACAACATGGCAACAGCCACATTGTGTTCATAGTCTATTGCCACAAGAATATACTATCCAAGTGGCAACAGGCATAGTTTGATGTGTAGATTAGTTGCCATCCAGTGCAATTGGTTACTGAAACTGCAGTGACTGCCGATTTACTACACTTTACGATTCCTACAGTGTGGCAACTATCACAATCATTCAGGAAAAATTAGTTGCCACATGGAAAAAGCATGTTTGTGGCAACTATGACAGTCATTTAGGAAATTAGTTGCCGCATGGAAAAGAATGTTTATGGCAACTATCACAGTCATTCAAGAAATTAGTTGCCGCATAGAAAAGCATGTTTGTGGCAACTATCACAGTCATTCAGAAAATTAGTTGCCATACAGTCATGATAGTTACTCAAACCACCACGTTTGCCTTCATACTGCAGTTTCAAAAACAACTAACTAGATCTAGGGTTCAATGGCAACTATAATGACTTGAAATTCATCCCCAAAATTCTCCCCAAACTGATCGCAAATACCAATTCGAAGCAATGCGCAACTATCATACCGGAAAACAACGGCCCAATCCCAAGGCACAACCAGTGTGTGTCTCCGGACAGGCAGAACCACACCGGCGAGACCGCCACCGCGGCGGCGACGAAACTGCCCAGTGCCACCGAAAACGGCAAGCATAGGACTCCGCCGCCGGCGGGAATGCCAGCGCATCACCAAATCGCCTGAATCTCTACGAATCTCGAGCGAAGTATCGAACACCGAGGGAAGGGGAGAAAATGCAGGCAAGGATTGTGAGATTGGGAGCGAGCATTACCTTCAATCTGTAGGCGCTCCAGCGAAGCCGCTCCGGTCCGGCGAGCACCACCGACGGCCGCGAACTCCGTCGACTCTTCCGCCTCCGCCGTCGACTTCTCCCCTGGTCTTCTCCTCCAATCGTCTGAAATGCGAAGTGGGTTGTGTGAGTAACTGTGGGGACGAGTAAATGGAACCGTGAGGGGTAGGCGAGCGAAGTGCGCGACGTGTTTGACGTCAACCACGGTCGGCGCGTGGCGTGCGGGCGCATAGCAGTTCCACCGCACGCCCCCGAGTGGCAACCACTGACCGCGGGGGGGGGGGGGGGGGGGGCAACCGACGTGCGGGCGAACTATGTCACACACCACACAGGCGCCTTGTCCTATGTGTCACAGAAAATCGGCCAGATTGTGTTAAGATTCGTACATATAGTACTGGACGGTGATGGATGCGTGTGGTCGAGATGGTCAACGCCCACACGTGTGGGTGTTAACATTTCCGACAATCAATCCAACACACAAGCAAACAAGAGACAAGCAAAAAGAGGCGAACGGAAAAGAGGGCGAATAAAACGGCAAGGGTGAAGTGTGGGGGAGAGGAAAACGAGAGGCAAATGGCAAATAATGTAATGGAAGGGATAAGAGTTTGCGATGGGTACTTGGTATGTCTTGACTTGTGCGTAGATCTCCCCGGCAACGGTGCCAGAAATCCTTTTTGCTACCTCTTGAGCATGCGTTGGTTTTCCCTTAAAGAGGAAAGGGTGATGCAGCAAAGTAGTGTAAGTATTTCTCTCAGTTTTTGAGAACCAAGGTATCAATCCAGTAGGAGACTACACGCAAGTCACCTAGTACCTTCACAAGCAAACAAGAACCTCGCAACCAACGCGATAAAAGGGTTGTCATTCCCTTCACGGTCACTTAAGAAAGTGAGATCTGATAAAGATAATAAGATAAATATTTTTGGTATTTTCGTATAGATTGGAAAGAAAAGATTGCAAAATAAACGACGACAGAAATGGCTAGTTGACGGGAAACTAATATGATGTAAAGTAGACCCGGGGGTCATAGGTTTCACTAGTGGCTTCTCTCATGATAGCAAATATTACGGTGGGTGAACAAATTACTGCCGAACAATTGATAGAAAAGCGCACAGTTATGATGATATCTAAACTAGACCCTGGGGCGTGCCCTCCTGCCTCATGGCTCCCTCGCTACTTCCTTGACGTCCACTCCAACTCTCCTGGATCACGTTTGTTCCAAAAAAAAATCCGCGCGAAGGTTTCATTCCATTTGAATTCCTTTTCTGCGAACAATGAAATAGGCAAAAAACAACAATTTGCACTGGGTTTTAGGTTAATAGGTTAGTCCCAAAAATAATATTAAAATATATATTAAAGCCCATTAAACATCCAAAACAGATAATATAATAGCACGGAACAATAAAAAATTATAGATACATTGAAGACGTATCAGCACGTCACATCACATGCGCGTCAACTACTCACCATGTGCTGCGCAAGAAGACCGAGTGCAGATGTTCGTATCTGTTCCTATATTCAGAATAATTGGACGTTATCACAGTCCTATATGTAAGAGCAAATTTAATGGGGCGACCCAATTCGTCCGCCCGCGTTCATTTGGGTCGGTGCGGACAAAAGTGGAGGCCCAACGCACCGACCCAAACTCAAATTGTGTCTGCCTGGCGTCCGCGCCGACCCATTTCCGGCTCAAAATTGCATCTGGAATGCGTCGGCACGGACGCGCCGCATGTCTCCTCGCCGTCCATCGCTTCCCCACCTAGCGGCCGTCCAACTACGACGGTCAACATTATTAATGACGACCGCCCACCTTGGGCCCACGCGTCAGCGACGGCAGTCGTCCTTTTTTAAGCCGGGCGTGCGGCAGGGCCGTCCTCATCCACTGTCACTCGCCCCCATCCCGTTCTGGCCACCCCTGCCCCCACGCCGACGACAACCCTAGCCACCGCCAGCATGGGCTTCTTCTCCGGCATCGGCAGCAACGGCAAGGGAAAGGCCCCCGCCTGCCATTCCCCCTCCCTCCCCGCCCTCCCCACGTCGTCGCGCGCTCCCCGGCAGAGGTAGCGCATCAATGTGCCGGTGCACTAGGCCGAGTGGCACTGGCAGCACCATGTGCCTCTGCCATACCCCGACGCGACGCTGCCGCATGACTCGCATTTTGATCCGGAGAGGATCCTAGTGCCGGCGGCGCCGCGGACGGCGAGGGCCCATGCAGAGGAGGTGCGGCGCCGGCCGGCGTTGCTGACGTCGGAGCAGCGCGCCGAACCGCACTCCGTCGTCGACTCGCCCAACTAGGCTCGATGGTTCGCCTTCTAGCACAAGGAGGCGAGGCGACACGGCGTCCACGGCGTCGATCGCAGCCTGCCGCCGCCCCCGCTTGTCGTCTGCGACGAGGACCAGGAGGCCGAGGCCGCCTACTAGGCGGCCATTAAGGAGAGCGAGGAGGAGGAGCGGTGGAGGGAGGCGGATGAGGCGGCTTTCCAGGCTGCCATGGCGGAGGCCATGGCCCTCTCTGCGGCGGGCGACTGCGTCGTGCCGCCGGTGACCCGGTCGTCCCCGCCCGAAGCCGAGCCGGAGGAGCCGGGCCCCTTCGAGCGCTACTCCTAGACCGGAGTAGTGCGCGAGTGGGTCAGTGCTCCGCCGATCTGGCTCGGGGCGACGAAGAAGCAGGAGGCGACCTACATCGACCACTGACGTCGCGTTCGGCTGGCCGAGGAGCGCCGGGAGGGCGAGCGCTTGCAGATGCTTGAGCGCGAGGCCGAAGAGGACGCGCGCCAGGCCCAGGCAGCGCAGCCCGACATCACCGTCCTTTGGAACACGGCGTTCCCCTGGGCCGGCCCTGCGCCGACGATGATCGACCTCACCGGCCCGACGCAGATGCCGCCGCCGCCGAGGACGTCTAGGGCAGCGCGTCGTCTAGTTTTTAGTTTTTTATGTTAATTAATATAATGTGGACTTTCGCCGGCCTTCGTGGCCGGTTTTTATGTTTAATTAAATACATGTGTTTATTTTTAAAATGCTTTTAAACTTTTTTTGGCACGCCGACAAAATTGGTCGGGTCAGCGTTGGGCGCTCGCGTCGACCCAACACAGCTCCGGACGTTTGTGTCCGCCAGGCCGATTCAAACGGACAAAAAACGGACAAAAGCTCTGCTCATTTGGGTCGGCTCGTTGGAGTTGCTCTAAACAATGGAGATAAAGTACGTATTTTTTTCCTAGAAGAAAGAGCGGGGGCGTGGAAGGCATTTTTGCTGCCTGGTTTTGTGACTTTGGCTGTTGCTCTCACCGTACTCTTTAGCCGCGACTGGTGCCGTCTAGCTTCGGTGGCCGGTCATGATGCGGCGGCGGCGTGCGTTCCTTGCTCGCTTGGATCGGCGTCAAGCATCAATCCCAGGCCTTGAGCGAGACCGGTGACCGCCGACGACCAGCTATCAGGTAGCAACATGTGACCGGCGGCTCCAGCAGTAGTTCCGTTGATGCTTGGATGTTGGGTAAACATCTTGTTCGTCGGCACATGGTGGATGCTGGTTGAAGCCAATCATGCCAGGCAGCAGCTCGCAATCACATCGCCCCACCCCCAAAATCAACCAAAAGATTCCGCAGCTCGTGACCCGTAGCCGCGTAGTGTACGCGCGGCCAACTAATTAATCCCCGACTCCGTCCAGATCATTCTGCCGTACCCTATCGTACAACCAAGACAAGATGCCCCCTCCTCGTTTTGGCATCTCTTCATCAACCATGTTTCTCCTCCATAATACGTACTTATCTTGGAGATAATATTATGAGACACGTCACGGGTCTCCGTACACCCACGTCCACCTCAGCCCAACAGCGGCGGTGGTCAGGTTGGCGGTGCACCGGTGCGCGCATGTGGTGGTAATATCTACGTAGTAGTACTTGCATGGAGTAGTGGAAGTGGTGCAAGGCCGTAGCTTTCGATGGTGCCGCTTCCCGCGGAGCACATGGACCCGGCTGTCCTGTCGTCGTGCCTTTGAAAAAATGGGAGGCGACGACGGAAGCCCGTGTGGTGTGGTGTGGTGCCATCACGTCGCCGTCGGCGTACGAAACGGTACGATCTGAGGACGGTACAACTGACCGCGGGCGACGACAACGTAACGCGATCGGCCGGAAAGAAATTTTTTTAAAAGTTTAGTTTAACGTCGCCGCTGTCTGGAGCACAACAACTCTTGGAATGGACAATGGAGGCGTGCTGGATTTGGGCAGGGCGCTTCTCGGTACGTTGGGTAGCCAGGTAGGTGGTGTAGCCGTGAGCCTCCCCTCGAGGCTTATCTGCGGGCTGCGGCTGACTATGAGCTGGAAGATATGGATGCATGCATGCATGCATGGGCCTGGGCTGGGGCGGCAAGAAACGTGACGAAACGTGGGTGAGCTGATCAGATAGATGTCGTCTACATCTACTGCTCGATACTGTTGCTGGTGAGTGGCCATGCTGTTGCATGCACGGCAGTGCAGTGACTCAGTGGACGACATCCATGACTCGTGGAGCTGGCAGCTAGCTCCAAGAACAGAATCTACTGTGGGTGCGTCCACTTGGTACCATGTACTTACTGTACATGTGTGGAAAGGTCAGTGGTTTCATTGCTTTGACAATGGTAGACACGACATGATTAGTGCTACATGAAAGGGAGGATTATATTTGATGTTCCACAGAAAAGCTACTTTGATTCATTGGATTTTCAAAGGATCGTGATCCTGTGGATTTTTTTTGTAAGCCTTGATTTTATCATAGATAATTTCACATAAAGTCTAAGCTCTTCGAATAATTCCTATGCCCCCCACAAACACACATTTGTGCCAGTTCCTTTGTTTTAGAATTCCATAGAATTCAAATGGACTGGTAGGTCATAGCAATCCTCTATTTTCCTATCATGTGAATCAAAGGAGCCCTAAGCATCTGCGCCCTTTATTCCCCATGGTTATTCGAAGGTAAAGACATTTCAGTTTCCATGGCGCCTGCTTGCAAACGTTGAACGACCGAAGTCACTAAAGTAGAGAATTCAAGCATGTCGTAGTAAGAAAGCAGTTTCCTACAACTACAATGGGTCTGAGTCCACTTGGGTGTTGAGTCTGCTTGTTTCTTGATTTCAACCGTGTACATTCTAGACGAGTTCAATTGGACTTCTTTCCTTCCTGACTGAAAGGAAATCCCTTTCTCGTTCTTGTAGAGCCATGTAATTAGGTACCCATCAACATAGCCGAAAGAACATATTTTCAACTTGATGGCCATGCCCAAAAATGTCGATCAAAGCTTTCCATTAATAATTTACATATGTACTATATGATCTTACACTACTAATTCTGTCACGCACACACTCACACGCGAGCCTAATCTAGCAATATATATGTTGCTAATCTTACAATTCCAATCATACGCACATCATCATCAACATATAGAAGAAGACTCCGATCCAAATATGCATCTCACCGATCGCCAAAACTGAAGAGAGCGAGAGAGATATGTATAGTAACAAGAACACAACAAAACAGAAGACGACCGAGGAAGCCAACCGTACCTCGCCGACCCGCAGGAGTCAGCTAAGGGATAGCGACACAGCGACGCCGAAAGACGCGTGTCGCCCTCCGCCGTTTACGTGCTCCTCTGGCTTGGCTTTAGTAGCTCGCAGGCTCGCCGGCGCGCGCAGAGATCCGCCTCACACCGGGCACTCTGCGCCGTCGTCTTTCGGGTCGTTCTTGGGCTCGGCGGCGGCCGGAGCAGGGGCGACCACGCTGGCGCGGCAGAGCGGGCACGTGGAGTGTAGATGCAGCCACGCGTCCACGCAGGCGGCGTGGAACCGGTGCCCGCAGCGAGGGAGGAGGCGCGCCAGGTCGCCGTCGCGGAACTCCACGATGCACACCGCGCAGTCGGCCGCTGCCTTCCCGGCGGCCTCGCTGCTGGAGTCGAACACGGACACGGGCAGGGAAGACGGGATGTCCGGCTGGTCGGGGTCGCGCAGGCGCCTGGACGCTCTCGGCGAGGTCGCCGGAGACGAGTCGGTCGACGACGACTCCTCATCAGCACCTCCGGGGGTAGACGGCCCTCGCTTCCCGGAGAAGAACCGCCAGAAGTAGAAGAAGATGAGGAGGATCATTAGCACGTTGATGCTGACGAGGCAGGCCGTCAGCATCGGCCCGTGCGGCGCCCAGTGTTTGCTCGTCTCCACCGCCGCCGCCGCCGTGGTCGCTGGGCTCGCGCTGCCGCTCTGGGGCGTTGACATGGTGGCGCTTGATGCAAGAAGATGGCTTCGGACGAGTGGAACAGCAGATGGCAGTTGCCAATGATGTGCATAAATAGCACAGACCAAATCTTTCTTGTTTTACAAATTACAAAAGAAAAAGGACGTCCTTCCAAGCAGATTATCGTTGGTATCTAAAAGGAGCACGAGGGACGAGAATGCACCCGAAGAACAGGGAAAGGTAGCAACTAAGAATGGGGAAGAAGAAAAGCGGAAGGATGAAGGTGGTGTAGGGAAGTGGAGCGAATGGGGGGTTTATAAAAGGGTGGAGGGGGAGATAATATTGGCTCTTGGGGTTTGGTATGTGCAAATGGTGATGAGTTTATTAACTTGGCAACGGTTTGACTGGGGTGTGGTGTGCAAATGGTGTTGTAACCTAGGTTGGCTCTTACCACTGTCTCAGGGCATTTCTAGTTGATCGCCTATAGCCGGTTAGAGGAGTAAAAACCTGAGACCTAGCCGATCCCTGATAATGGTTAGAGGAGGATCATTTATCCTCCGTCGCTTATCCTTAACATTTATTTACTCCACCGCTCGATGACGGAGTTAAAAAATCTCCACCCGTTTCTTCGTCCCCTCCGCCTCTTAGCCTCCTCCGTCCCCGCCACCGGAGACACCCCCTTCCCCGCCGTTTTCCGCCGCACCTCTCCTCCCAATGGCCGAACCCCGTGGCCGGCACTCCACGCCGCCGATCCGCGGCGTAGATCCGCCCCGCCACGTGAGATGCGCCTCCTCAAGAAGTCGTCGTCGCCCCATCTATGCGCCCCCTCCCACTGCATCTCCGACTTTCCCGACCTCCCTCCGTGCGATAACCGCAGAGGAAGTACATCGGCGTCCGCCAACGGCCGTGGGGGACGTGGGTGGCGGAGATAACCAACCGCGAGACCCACACGAAGAATTGGCTCGGGTCCTTCCGCAAGGCAGAGCTCGCCGCCCCCATGTACAACCAGTGGCAGGTCCGGTTGCACGGCGCGCCCCCACTTCCCGTGGGGGACGGCGCCTGTCGAGCTCGTCCCGCCGCCACCGGGGGTGGTGAATGTGGCGATGGCTCGGAAGGACTGGGAGACGAGGGAGCAATTCGTTGTGGAGGCCACCAACGTGGAGTACATGGCGGACCTCCGCCGTCAGTACACCGAGCTTGTGGAGGAGGAGCGGGCGATCTTCTCGGAGCATGCGGTTGGCAGGGGGGTCATCCTCCCCTCGACGACGAGGAGCATGGCGGCGACGACGACGGCAATCACGACGACGACAAGGACGAGGAGGGGTTCGACGTTGAAGAGTGGCGGCGCATCTTTCCCAACTCTGGCGACGACGACACATGCTCGGACCCCCTGAACCGTGGGATGTCAAGGCAATATTGGCTCGCCTTCTACAAGGGTGGTGACGATGGTGAAGATTAGTTATGTTTATTTTTAAGTTTTTATTTATGTTTAGGTTTAAAAACTCATGTCCAGTGAGATGTCAAGACAAGGTGGTTGATTAATGTGTCCAATTTCGGTTGTTCAAATCGAATGGTTGAACTTATGCAAATTTGGTTTTTACTCTGTTAACTAGGAGTTTAGCTAGGTCCGACCAAAAGTTAGTGAAGTAAAAAGCCATTCACTAAGCTTTGCTCGGCTGGATTCTTCTCTATTTTATAGGGGATTAGTTAGAATTGGCCTTACAACTCATGGTGATCACGCGTATCATCATCCAATGACAGACGAGTCTTTTTTCTGTTACAAAAGGAAAAGGAAATTTGCCATGCGTTTGCAATAGTGGCGCTTATATCATTCAGACAGTGTTTGGCTTTATGATATACTCCTACATCTATAATTGTGCATGTGTTGCAACGGAGGCATAAATATTCTAGCTGATATATATTTATTAATGTGATATTTCCATCCAATGCTCGATGATACTTTTCATAATTAATATAATCGTCCTTTTTTAAGAATGATATTCTTCATAATTAACACGATCCTTCTCGTCGTCTACCGCTCGATGATACTTTTCCATAATTTAATGTTCGGCTAATTAACTCACGTAATTAATTTTTTTACTAATTAACAGCATGCAGATTGGGCGAGGTAAAAAAAACCCGTGTTGTGGCGTACCCCTTGGCGCTGCGCCCTAGCGACTCAAAAGGCGGCTACAGTTGCTCGCCTCCTGCCGGCACCGCCGCAGGTCTACCCTGTCTGTTGTGGCCTTAATTAGGCCATGGAAACTTCCGAGGCAATATGAAATGTACGTGAATGACATGGAGAATGATGCAGATTGTTAGAAAATGTATAAATAATAGACTGAATAAACTCAAACATCTTGACATGCCACTCGGTTTATTCTTGCTCAACTAAGATGTATGTATGCAACGTTAAAACACATGCATGAGGCACATCTAAAATTTAGAAACATGTGGTAAACAATAAGGCTATGCATCCATTTCTTATAAGGCATGTTTGTGGATTGTTTTATCTTTTCTTAAATAAGGTAAGCTTAATCTAATTAAACTAGAGATCTGCAATTCATGTAACTAAATGAGGTAAAGCAAAAATGATAAGAGTGGGACACATGGTTTATCACACAGAGAAGGAAACGTCCAGGGCCTCTTTCAAGCATAGGATTGATTATATTTCAATTGGTTAAATATATGTAGGGAAAAAACATGTACGTGTAGAACATAAGTGTATGAATTTGTGGAAACAAACCAATCATTTTCATGCATCACTAGAATTTTGTTATTTTATTAGGAGAGCACGCGCAAGACAAAAAACATGTTTTTTTTGCAGGAGGAGCTTTGTGTAGGAATTTACCCCAAATTTTATTATGACGGAATTTCATATGATTCTTAAGTAGATGATGTCCTTATGTTCTAGTGGGTAACACATTTTCTAGTAGTAGTTAGAAGAGAACCATCTTTGTGCATCACTAGAATTTTGTGGATTTTTTAACAGAGAGGATGCACATGCAAGACACATATATGTTTTTCATGAGGTCAAACTTAATGTTGGAATGTATTCGAAATTCTTTTGGATGAAGGCATTTCATCGGGTTCTTAACTTAGATATCGTCGCTTGTTCCAAGAAGTAATATAATCTATAAATATTTTCAATAGAATCATAACCTTTTAAGAAATCCTAAATGAATAGACATCTGAAACTAGTGGGGAAAACTATGTCAGATCCATTTAGTAGTAGCATCAGCAACACCTGGCTGCGGTAGATCTGTCCTGAGAAGTTTTAAATTATTATTTTTTGCGGGAATGAGAAGTTCTTAATTGGTATTAGATTCATTTATGTTATTCACAAAACAACAACTATATAGCTGTACGTTTTTTTTCTAATAAGTAAGACAGTGTAAACAAGTCCTAGGCTTCCTTCAAGGAATATATCTAGCTTGTTTTAAGTGAGGTGACCTGTCATTTGGTACTGCTGATTTGTCAATGGTTTACTGGTTGACATAAGGTTTGGCCATTCTTGAGCAATCGAGCTCATCACCTACGTTGCTGATGTGTCTATATACTAGAGGCTGGGCAACACAACTTCCAGTAGGGTTCGACAAAAAGATCTGGCGTGAATAATCTATTGAGTTCTTAATTGGTGTATTCATGAGATCCTGCATGGTTCAGTCTGGTCCCCTTTGCGTTGCTGACCGGATGTGAGTAGAATTGTACTGGGAACATATTTTACAAATTAGACATGGTATATTATTGACGGTGGGTGCTTGTTGTTACTCCAGTCAAGAGTATTAAGGACCAGTTTTTTTGGGCAATTCTCTGAGAATTGACCCCCTCCCCAGTTTCTCCCAGAATTGCCACTCTATATTTTCTTACAATTCCTAGCTAATTAGATTTTAACTAGCTAGGAATTGTAAAAAAAGATGAAGTGGCAATTTTGGTAAAAGCTGGGGAGGGTTGCCCAAAAGAACTGGCCCTAAGTATGCATGTGAACTAAACAAATAATGAGAAACCTAGTTTATTCACCAGTCCACTGGTAGAATACTGTCAAGTGGATTTTCAACGTTGGCACATAGGAAATTAAATCCAATGAAGACACGCTAGCTAACTGTGAGTTGCGAAGAAGGAAATAATATGGCGAAAAGAAAAATGATCTTTTTATGAGCATTTCAATTTTAGTAGCAGCCTGGTGTTACAACAAGTTTGCGGTTGCTTAACGCTAATGGGAAGAACTCGTTCAACAATTTGTGAGATACAAGTTGGCATCATATGTATATCAAACCATACTTTACCAGCTCTTAAGATGCTGAAATAAAAATTCCTACACTTACCACAAGGATGGACAGATAGCTTGTTTATGTTCTGTTGCCAGCACACAGTTTTTTAAACTTCTTTTGTGCCGGTTATAACCTGTGGGTGAAGCTCTCTTGATTAATTGTTAATCGACCATTGTATACGCTAGCGCACTCCAATCCAAACAACCATCTCCACTGATGATTAACATGCCACATGAATTGACGGACACTAATCTCTTCAAGGGACATCTAATCGTTGCCTTGTCCTACCTCTTTATGTTAGAGTTGTGTCGAATATAGTGTACAAAGTATATTACAGTTGGACTTGTAGTTGTATTGTGTTTAGATAGGATATGGAGTCGTGTTCAAGTAGGACACTTGTATCCTAGGCCTCTCATATATAGCGGGAGTAGACACACAATGTAACCTATGCCAACATAATAGCACCGGAACGCAGGGGAAGCCGGCGGCTTGTGCCGGTGTCCAGGGCGACCGGGTGCGGTATGGTAGCGGTGTCATGGGGAGGAGCGCCCATAGTCAGGCCCCGAGGATGTAGCCATATTGGTGAACCTCGTTAACAAATCTCGGTATCGTGCTCGTGTGATTGCTTGGTCCTCGAATGATCGACCGTAAGTCTCGGATTTATTCTAACAAGTGGTATCAGAGCAAGGTTCAAGATCAAGGTGGATCATGTTGATCTAGAGGTAAAAATATCATGGAAGAATCAATCGTCGGCGAGATCGGAAGAATCGGCGCGGGTCACGATCGCGTGGTCGTCGAGTTGAGTACTCGGAGTCGGCGAGGTTGGGGCGTGGCCAGGGCAACGCGGACAGGCCCAAGCGGCGGAAGGACGTGTACGGGGGGCGGCTGAGCGTGGACTCGATCGGTCGCGGGGCGTGCAGATTCTGACGATGTGTGGTGCAACTAGAAACAACCGTAGACAGAGATTTGTTTTGGAAACAAAAGGGACCGAGTCCCGGGAGAACTCGTAGCCCAGCCGGACTGCTGGAACCGTGCACAAGGAGGCAGCCGGGCAAAGGACGAGGCGAGACAAAGGCCAACAACAGATCGATTCGGTGGAAGGAATAAATCCATTGAGAGTTGAGCCAAGACAGAAATCCATTGGAAAGGCTGAGGCGAGGCAAAGGAATTAGCTTAGCAACCAAGAGTTGAGCCAAGACAGGAGCACTACATGTGATGACCAAAAGGATTTTTTGGTTGGAATTGCCAGTAGTACGCGGAGGACCGGAGGTTCTGTTCGTGTACTTGGGCATCACGTGCAAAGCTCGAATAATTTTTCACAGGGTCAGTCATATGAAGAACCATGGCGTCAATGGATACCAGGTTTGAGGTGGAGAAGTTTGATAGAACTGAAAGCTTTGGATTATGATAGACAAGGGTGAAAAATTTGTTGGCACGACAGGGATGCTTGAAGGCGTTGCGGGAAGCCAGGCCAGTTAAGATGGAAATATTTTGTGATGGATGAGAATCCGCGGAAAGTGATTTGGGAGGCTGGGTCGGACTAGATAGTCTAACGGATCGACGTGGGTCGGTTGGTACAGAAGGCGGTGGTGGGATCAGCGAGGACGACATAGGAGCGTGATGCTAATGGTGACCGACTTCTGGGGTGTGAAAACACGTGGCGCGGGCCCGAGGGCTTGTGTGGCTTCGACAAGACTATGACACGAGATTGATTCAAGGTGGCGTATGCACGAAGCTTGAAGTCGATGAGGCGCGGGGATGGACTGATCATCTACCATGGAGTCATGTTGAAGGTGGAGCTGGAGTCTGGAGGACTTCACTCGGTGCTGATTGAGGGGCTGCGGCGTAAGTCGACAGAGAGTCAAAGCCTATTCAGCAGGTGAAAAAAGCGAGTGACACGTAGTTTGGACTGGAGCCTAGTGGTCTGATGGAAGCGTGAAACTCGTCATTGGTCGGTGATGATCGGTGGTACTCTGCAGTGGGGGTTGAGTGGTGTGGTTTTACGACCCCTGAGACTCGACCGGGACAGTGGAGGTTGGACGCGGTAATAGCGGCGAGGTGTGCGGTATGCACGGGACATGGAGACGGGCCAGGGCTCTGGTGATCATACATGTGGTGAGACAACTGCGAAATTGACTCGGGATGACAACAGACAACGGTGAAATTCTTTCAAGTTTCAGACGGACGGTCAAAAAAGGAGCGGTGATGTTGAGTTCAAGTAAATCTTATGTGTGACACCGAATATGTGAGTTGTTCACTTTCACGCAGGTCATTGATTAGTGTGTGATGGCGTTGGACTGATACTCTGGAAGTTGGGAGCACAAACAAGAGTAACAATGAACTTAATTTTGCTCGAGCGTTGACCATTTGTCAAGAAAATAAGGGACTACAAGTTGCAGGTGGAGTCACATGCAGCCTTTGGAGTAGCAGCGGTACTCATGGGATAAGCTCAAATTCAATGTACATAGAAGTTTGATGCATTGACGAACTTAAGGTGGTGGAGAATATTCGCCAAAGTGAAGTTTGTTAGAGTTATGTCGAATATAGTGTACAAAGTATATTACAGTTGGATTTGTAGTTGTATTGTATTTAGATAGGATATGGAGTCATGAACCAAGTAGGACACTTGCATCCTAGGTCTCTCATATATAGCGGGGGTAGACACACAATGTAACCTATGCCAACATAATAGCACCGGAACGCAGGGGAAGCCGGCGGCTTGTGCCGGTGTCCAGGGCGACCGGGTGCGGTATTGTTACGGTGTCATGAGAAGAAGCGCCCATAGTCAGACTTCGGGGATGTAGCAATATTGGTGAACCTCATTAACAAATCTCGGTATCATGCTCGTGTGATTGCTTGGTCCTCGATATGACTCGGATTTATTCTAACACTCTACGCCAATCATATGACACCAACGGAAACATCATGGTCGTAGGAATTTTGCAACATCAAGGTCCCGGATTCTTGCCGCGAAAGCACTCCTGTTGTCACACTCACTATTCAGCACGCCTTGTCCGGGCGAGTCAATAGTCCCGGCTGGTGCACGGCATGCTGGACTGTGCATTCATTGCATCGTCCAAAAGCCGGAAGATATTGGCGGCGGGAAGAAGATATCGTATGATGAGATCGAATGTACAGCATGTGTACCAGGATTACGTTACGTCCTTGCTCTCCTAGCTATCTGCTCCTTTTCCGTTGCCGTCTTTGTCGCCGGCAGCTAGCTACAGGTTATAGCGCAGCTGCAGCGGCACCGGCCAAGGCGAGCCGTTGTTGTCATGCGGCGTACGAATGGTGGGAACGGAAACCCGTCGGGGTCCGGCCGGGAGGACGACGGCGATGCCGCCGCTGCCGGATTAGAAATATCCGGGAGCGCGCTTTGTTAATGTTAAGCATCTATGGCGGGTCAATGACTCGACGTACGAAATGGTATGATCTGGGGGAGGCACATGTGAAGGAGTAGGGCGAGAAAATAAGATAAGATAGTATGCACTTGCGCCCACAGGTTGGGATGGTAGCCAGAGATTTTATGCGAGGCGGAGGTGGAATGCTGGATAGATTCAAAGATCGCAACAGGAGGACATAGGGGCACGCAGAACAGAACTGAATGAAGCTGGTCAAGTTCTCTCCTTGCTGCAAGTGTGCAAGATGCGGTGGTTCCCTTCCCTAGATGCAGCTGCTAGATGCTCAAGCCGTACGTATACGTCTACATGCAGATCAACCGACCTGTGGCGAAAGAAATCATGTGCAGAGTGCCATTCGTGCAACTTGCTCAACTGTCACCTCCGGCCTCCCCGCAACTCGTGCACAAGCCTACCTTCCGAAAGGGATCAATCGATACACATGAAAACTAATTCGACCTGTTGTAGTATTCCAAGCAGTGCGTATGATAGATAGCACCTAAGGTTGCTGGAAGATCAGGATCAGAAGATGCCGCGGGAAGGAATCCCCAAAGTCAGGCAAGCATCAGAGCAAGCTTCCAAACGTTCGGTGCATGTTTGCAGTCCATGCTACCTTTTATGGTAGTGCAAAACACTGTATGGTACTCCCTCCATTCCAAAATAGATAACTCGACTTTATACTAATTTTACTAAATTTAATACAAAATTGAGTCATCTATTTTGAAATGGAGGGAGTAATATAGAGACTGAACAGTGTAACACATCACATGGGCCCTATCTTTCGCAACAAATATGTAGTCCACCCTCGGCTCATGCTCGTCGGGTGAAAGCCTAAGAAGATGTTAGGCTGGGCGATAAAATTGTTCCCCATCAATTCTCCCATTAGAATATCGCCTCAGGGAAAGTATCAGGTGTTACCGGCTATTAGGTGCTACCGTGATACGGGCTTCTAGGCCGTTGAATCTCAGATTCGATGGTTCCCGGGAGTTCTTGAACATTTTACAAAAACGTCATCCTAGAGTCTAAAAATTACGCGCAAATACAATAGCTTCTTAGATACTGTCGGATATGACCCGTATCACGGTAGCACCTGATATTTTTCCTATCGCCTCAGAGTCAAAGGTAAGCATCAGAGTAAGTTTTCAAACCGTTCGGTGCATGTTTCCGGTCACCCCCCCCCCCCCCCCCCCCCCCCATTGGCCCTATCTTCCCGCAACAAATATTTACTCCCACCCTTGAGGCATGCCTCATGCTCTTCGGGTGAAAGCCTGAGGGTCGATGTCAAGTCGGGCAACAAAGTTGTAATTGTCACTCCCCCCTTTGGGGTGTCATCTTGAAGAACATTGACCGTCGGCAGTCGTGGTGGGGCCTGGGCTGGGGCTGGGGCTTAGGTCATGCATGGCCATGGATTCCACCAGAAAGAAGAGGGAGCGCCAGTAAATTATCTGATAGGATTAGAACGGGAGGAAACAAGAAAACGCGATAGACGGTGCAGTGAGACTTGGAGACATGAGTTTGTTTGTACATAGCCGGTGCAAGAAAATTTTAATGGTTGGTCCTTGCGGATCATGCATGTGTGCCATGTCAAGATGTATCCGGTGGATCAGTGTACATGGTCAAGATAGTATAAGGAACACAAATACACAACGTATAACAGAAATTAGATATAAGCTTGAATGCATGCCTCTTGGGGACACTGGACGGACGGTGCTATCTGGTTGTGTCAATCAATAAATATAAAATCAGAGAACCAAAGCTGCGGCGTCTGGAAAAAGATCGAGAGCATCCATCAGGATAGAGATCCACCGGGGATCACGTTTGGAAAAGGGAAATAATCGCTCATGCGGCCGGACAGAGGCTGAAGGGCTGCGTCCTGTCGTGAGTTAGCGTTCTCGAGGCGCTGGACACCAGCGGCTATGCAGCAAAACCGCGACGGCCGCCCGCGTGGTTGGTTGGCTGGTGCCTCGTGGATCATGCAAATTGGAGTGTTGCTACTCAACACCAGCCCCTTGGTCTCTCGCAAAGGGCACGAGCAGGAGTACGATGCGGTCCTCCGTGGCTCAGCCCATGCACGCCAAAGAGTACGATTAAGTACGATCTGGCTTTTCTTCTGTTGCCATGCATGTTCCTGCTTTGGCGAGACAAAGAGAGCATCTCTCAGCTCCACCGGGTTGATACAAACAATATATCTCGAAAGCGACACGGCTGATATGTTCGAAAACGAAATAAAAGAAGCCGCAAGGCTTGATCTACGTGATGCCATTGTGCTAGCGACGGGTTAACGTGTTAGTTAGAAGGAAGAGAAAGCTCTGGACCTTTCCTGGAGTACTATACATTTGTTTGGTGAACGGCCAGTTAATGACTTTGGAGAGGGATTAAAGTTAAGCTACCAGTTCGGTGACGAGTTTATCCATTTATAGGCTCCAGCACGCAAAGAGAAGTAAGCAGCATTCTTCCGAAGTTTAGGAAACTAAGTAATACCTAAATCCACTCTTGAGAATTATTTTAGAAAATTTATAACATCTCTAGCCGAACCCTTCAAATTTAACTCCTCAGTCGGTGCTTGTGTTCATTCGGTTTTTTAGGCCAACTTCACCGCGCGACCTCATCCTATTCGCGCACGTCCGTTTGGAGTAAAACAGACGAACTAGACGGCCAGCGCGCGTGAGCAAACGGATTTTTGTCCGTTTTCTGTCCGCTTTCAACCATCCCCGGCCCAAGTTTATGCCGCTTTTAGGGTGAAACGTACAACACGCGGAAGTGCGGGCCGTCTGCGCGTGTCCTCCCCTGGCCCGCCCGCTGGTGGCACAGGGGCGCCTTTTTCTATCCGCCCATCCCTTTCTCCGGCCACACGCTCTCCATTCTTCTCCACTCTTTCCTACTCTTCCATCGCTACCGCCGCCGCCGCTGCAATTGTAGTTGTGCAGCTCAGACGCGCGCTCGCCCAACCCCTTCCCCTCGGCGTCCCCGAGCTACCCAATCACGGCCATCTGTTTTGCGGACCCGCTTGCCGGATTTGGGGCGGATCTGGTCGGTCTTGAGCTCGCCCGGCTGTGGGAGGCCGCGCCACGCCATGGACTGGCCGGGCACCGGGCCGGAAGGCCATGGCAGGGCCGCAAGGCCACATGCAGGCAGTGGCTCCTCCTCTAGCCGCTCGGATCTACACCGTCGGTGATCCGCCGGCAGATACACGAATGGCGGTCGGCCGGGCTCGGTGCTAGCCCAAAAGCTCGTCAGCGCACCGTTGCCGCTCATTAAGTGCGACCACTGCCTAAAGATGGTCATGCGCCGCGTGTCTACAACGCCGGAACATCTCGGATGGGTGTTCATCAAGTGCTTAAACGACGGGGTATGTGCACTTTTAGCTTCGGTTTGTGCTCTAGATTTGACTAGTTGTGCTAACTTCAAATTTTATTGTGTAGAATGGATGCAAGTTTTGGTATTGGGAAGAAGAGTACATCGATATATTGAAATAACACAATTTAGTAGATGTTCGTGCACTTTTAGCTAGCATAGAGGTTGTAGATGAAACAAGTGTACTTGTTGCTAGATTAGAGGCTAGACACGAGACTAGATGCGAGGAAGCAACCTTTACTTTTTTTAGACTCGAAGAAGAAATAAACACGCAAGATGAAGGCGACTCCTCCGCAGATCAATAATGAATGCATCGAGAAGGCACTAATCCAACTTATAGGAGCAGTTATGAAAGTTGGCACTACTAGGAAAAAGACTATATCTAATATGGACATTAATGGCGCACCATATATGTGGTGCGCCACTGGCGCACCGGATACAGATGCATCATTAGTGTCCTCATTACTAATGACGCACCACACACACGATGCGCCATTACTAACAATTTTTTTTCCAAAACTACTAATGACGCATCAAGGCACAGTGTGCAATTACTAGTTTTAACTAGTAATGGCGCACCACACACTTCGTGCGCCACTACTATTTTTTTTACTTTTTTTTAAAACTAGTAATGGCACACCAAACTAGTAATGGCGCACCACAACCAATATGCGCCACTACTAACAATTATATATATATATATATATATATATATTCACAAATAGTAATGACGCACCATCTAATAATGCGCCATTAGTAACCAGGGTTACTAATGGCACATTATTAGGTGGTGCGCCGTTAGTAACCTGAGACCAGCTAGATATTTTGGACAGCCACCTACCACACTCACTTTCCCCACTTCATTCTCTCCACCTCCTTCTCCAAGCTTGTCTCGGCTGCCTCCTCCTCCTCACCTCATTTGCACCATAGATTCATCCAAATTAAGTGGTTAAATTTCCTTTTTTGATAGGTAAGTAAGGGGAATGGTTCTTTATGTTGTAGATCTACTTTTTTCTCCCTCCAACAACGTGCACATGCACTTTTTATGGCCTAGATCTACGTATGTTTGTGGTGTTGCATATGTTTGTGCTTGCAGGTACCGGTATTTGAAATGCGGTAGTTGCCAATATTTTGCCGGAATGTTGATTCATTTCTGTTTCGGCGAGAATTTGGTCCTATTTTTGGTCCTATTTTTAGGCAAAGTCATGCCAAATTTTTTTAGGCAAAGTCATGCCAAATTTTTTTTGGGTTCTAAAAATATCGTTTTGCTCTACCCCGCAGGCGACTATGGTCCGCACGATGACCGAAGGCATTGTGAATAGGTTTTTGAGCTCCGCGAAGGCCGAGATGCTTCAAAAGAACGAGACGGAGATAAGATGTCCGTGTCGAAGATGCAAGCTGAGGAGCCTTATGAACCCGGATTCCATACAAGTGCGGGACCACCTGCTCTTGCGTGGTTTCATGGATGGCTATCGGTGGCAAGGTGATGAAAATGATTATGAAGTCGTCCATGGGGGCCGGGTAAGAAATGAGGAAGGGCAGCAAGACAACCGCGGCGAGGGCGGGCGAGGAGAGGAAGAATCTCGAGGACATGATCACGAAGTAGATGCAGTACACAGTCATCATGTAGAAGATGCCGGACATGATGATGAGGAAGATGCCGGAGCAGACGAAGGGCATGATCATGAAGATGAAGATGCCGGAGCAGACGACGATGGACCATCGATGGGCTGGGTGCAGGACCCTCATATTCAAGAGCTGCTTCTCAAGCAGACGGATAATGCAAGAGCTGCCACCCGAGAGAAAGCCAAGCTAGATCAACTGGAGATAGACGCAGTTACTCCATTGTATGAAGGATGCAGGCCCGAGGATACCCGCCTGAAAGTAACGCTCATGGCTCTGAAAATGAAGGTAAAACACAAAATGACCGACGCATGCTTCGACGAGAACATGTCATTCTGGCACGAACGTCTTCCCAAGGGTGACAAGTGCCCGACCAGTTTTGAGGAGGCGAAGAAAATCGTGTGTCCTCTGGATTTACCGCACGTGAAATATCATGTGTGCATGAACAATTGCATCATTTATCGGGACGAGCACGCGGAGTCTACCATATGTCCGGTGTGCGGCGTCACTCGATACAAGAAGAGAAAGAAAGCTCCTCGAAAAGTGATGCGGTACTTTCCAATCACTCCTCATCTGCAGCGGTATTTCGCGGACCCTAAGCTAGCAAAGCTCCTGCGTTGGCACGCGTATAGGGAGGAGAAGAAGCGAGAAGATGACGGAAATGATCCGGAGATAAATAAAAAAGAAAAGATGATGAGTCACCCTAAGGATGCGAGCCAGTGGCAAGCGTTGAACTTCTAACACCCAGAATTTGGGGACGATCCGAGGAACATCGTGCTGGGCGCGAGCACCGATGGAGTCAATCCGTTTGGCAGCCAGAGAAGCACACATAGCACCTGGCCTGTGTTTATGTGGATGTACAACCTTCCCCCTGATTGTGCATGAAGAGGAAGTACATTCACATGAGTATGCTAATTGAAGGGCCGAAACAACCAGGGAACGACATCAATCTGTATCTGGGGTTGCTGAAAGTCAGGAGGAGATCGAGCAGTTTTTCACCTGCCTCGTAGGAGTAAAACTTCCTTACGGTTACGCGGGAAAGATAAGCAGATACCTAGAGTCAGCGAAGTAGAAGTTCAGCAGGATGAAGTCTCACGACTGTCACGTGATGATGAGGCAGATACTTCCAATTACAATCCGTGGGATCATGGACGTGCACGTCCGTGAAACGCTATTTGGCCTATGCAACTTTTTCGACATCATCTCTCGGAAGTCGGTTGGCGTGAGGCAACTCAGAAGGCTACAGGAAGAGATCGTGGTGATACTATGCAAGCTTGAGATGTACTTCCCGCCCGCATTCTTCGATGTTATGGTGCATCTGCTGGTCCATATCGTGGAGGATATCATCCAACTCGGGCCGACGTTCCTGCACAACATGATGCCATTCGAAAGGATGAATGGTGTCATCAAAGGATACGTTCGCAACATGTCACGTCCAGAGGGAAGCATGGCTAGGGGCTTTCTAACCGAAGAGTGCATCTCCTACCACACGAATTATCTAGGCATCGAGAACCCCATTGGTCTACCCATCAACAGGCACCTCGGCAGGCTCGCTGGATGGGGTCACCGCGATGGTCGACGCGAAATGCATGTCGACTTCGAGGGTCGACTCGCCGACTTTGAAAGAGCAAACCTAGTCGCGCTACAACACATAGACGTGGTCGATCCTTGGGTGGTAGAGCACAAAACCTTTATTGAGAAGACGTAAAATGACCGAGGCCAACAGAGGACGGACGGAGATATAATCAAAGAGCACAACTCATGTTTCACGCGTTGGTTCAAGGAGAAGCTTATGTCGTATCCTTTACATGAGGATTCTTCTGCGGAAGAAAAACTCATATTCGCCTTGTCACAGGGCGCCGAGCACAACCTGATGACCTATGAGGCGTATGATATCAACGGCTACATATTCTACACCGAGGACAAGGACATGAAGAGCGATGGTTATCAGAACTCCGGGGTAACGATGGAATCCTACACCGGTAACGACAAGGACAGATACTATGGAAGGATCAAGGAGATCTGGGAGCTGAGCTACGCTGGAGAGAAGGTCCCGATGTTCCGTGTCAGATGGGCCAAGAACGTCCTAAAAGAAGACCAGTATTTCACCACCATGATTATACCCAAAGCCAAATCCAAGACCACGGGCGCAAACGTCACCGCGAAAAATGAGCCATGGGTACTGGCTTCCCAAGTGGACCAATGCTTCTTCATTACCGACCCGTCAAAGCCCAGTCGTGTTGTCGTGAGGAGAGGCAAAAGGAAGATCATCGGAATGGATGGAGTCGCCAATGAGCAAGACTTCGACAAGTACGGCGACCCGAAGATGGACCATGACGACGACGATGAAGTGCCATACACCACAAGAAGAAGCAGGACCACCCTACCTAAAGGACGTCCGTTCAACAGAAGAACTCTATTTGCGAAAAAGAAGGGCAAGAAGATTGTGAAAAGATAGCTAGCTAAGATCGATTGTATTTAAATCGCAGTCTTCATTTCTCGATCGTAATTCGACATATTGAAATGATATTTTTTCTATTCTAGTCCTCATGAATATTGAATTTGTTCATATTTTTTGAACTCAGGAATATTTTTAAATTTCATGGGCACTTTTTGAATTCATAAATAGTTTTTCAAATTTGATGATATTTTTTCATATTCATAAATGTTTTACCAATTCACAAATGAATGCACCTAAAAATCCTTAAAAAATATTAATGATATTTCTAAATAACAAATTTGATGATATTTAAAATAAATAAAAACAAATTTGATGATATTTAAAAAAACAAATTTGATGATATTTGATGATATCTTCTGTTCTAGTCCTCATGAAAATAACAAATTTGATAAAAACAAATTATTAGATGCAACAAAAAATTAAAAAAAAAGTTACTAATGGCGCATCAGAGGAGGGTGCGCCATTGCTATTAGAAAAAAAGTTACTAATGACGCACCAGAGGAGGGTGCGCCATTGCTATCAGAAAAAAAGTTACTAATGGCGCGCTAGAGGGGGGTGCGCCATTGCTGTCAATGTTTTTATGGCGCACCCCTAGATGGTGCGCCATTACTAACCTTCCCCCCTCTAGCTAGATCCCCCTTCGCCAGATCCCCTTCCCTCCCTCGCCAGATCCCCCTTCCCTCCCTCGCTAGATCCCCGCGCCCGCTCCACACCCGCTCCGACGACCCCTGCGCCCGCTCCGACGACCGCCGCACTCGCTCCGACGAGGTGCTCCGACCGAACAGGCGAACAACCCTCCTCCGCATCCTCATAAGAAAAACAAGAACAGCCGCCGCCGCCACGAGCTAGGGTTGGCTCGTCGGCCACCGCCGCCCCATCGGCCGGACATCCATCGCCTTGTTGCCCTCCCTCCCGCGGTTCCACGCTGCGCTGCCATCTCCCCGTCCGGTCAGTCCCTCCCCAACACCGCTCCTCTGCCCATTGCACTGAGCCGCCATCTTTCGTCCACTGCATCGAGCCGCCGCCATCCGTTCACAGCAAGGTATACTCCACTCCTCCCCTCTCTCCTCCCTCCATCCCTCACCCCCACCCATCCTACATGTATCTCACTTCCCTGTTCATGTACAGTCCAGTCAGTCCCTCCCCAACGCCGCCCCTCTGCCCACTACACTGAGCCGCCGTCTTCCGTCCACTGCATCAAGCCGCCGCCGCCGTCGTCCGTTCATAGCAAGGTATACTCCACTCCTCCCCTCTCTCCCGTGATAATGCTTCTGTACATGATAAGTGGATTTTTGCTGGGGATGTCACTCCTTCCTTTCTGTACATGATGACAGCGTTGACACTTGCAATTCTAGACAAGAAGATGTCATGTGTACTTTCTCCCTGTACTATTCACATTGAAAGCATACAGGTTGTGCAACCACCCTAAAAATTTCAACTATATTCATTTACTTCATTCCAAGAAGCAATCATACCGCAAGAGAAAACTTGGTGTGCTACAGTCCAATAACTAGTCACAATCTGCAAGAAGGGGGAAAGAAGAACATATTAGTGCCTAGTATAATGATTTTGAATGACCATTGTATTTTCTTCCAATTCCATGTTTTTGAAAATCATTATAGACACAATGAGATGGAATTATTCATCATGACAACTCCAATAACTAATACACATAAAAAATTACTTTCTTGCACCTCAGTGGTAAAAGATTTAGAAAACTAAAGTACATACTCTTAAACAGCATCCAAAAAAGAGCAGGGAGGGCAGCACAACAACAAATGCTAGTGATACAATAAAAAAAGAGTTGTTCATGTTGATCCATGTAAGATTGCAACTTATTAAGGTCCAATATACACCTTCCCAGCAACATGCTACTCTCCAGGTAATAGTGACCCTAATACTTATGTTTCTGGAAAACTTGTTAGGTTCACAGTATTCATATACTTGAAGAGTAGTTGAAGTAGATGCACTGAATTTCATGGCCATCCTATCTAATTGATGGGTGTTTTACTGAATTTTATTTGCAGTAGATGCACTGAATTTCACAGAAGAGTAGTTGCACTTCTGAATTACTATGAGTACAAGTACTCTTCTCATTGGAGTATGAAAGTTGTCAGCAGTTGCTTATGCTAAAGAAGTACTCCTGAACATTTAGCTGTACACCAGTGAGTACTCCATGGAGTTACTTACTCCAGTAGCTTAATTAAGTGCAGCTGATTCACTTACTCCAGTAGCTTAATTAAGTTGCAGTAGTGCTTGTAAGTTTGCAAGTTTTGTGTACTGTATTGCTTGCATCAGTACTTTTGTGTAATCTGCCTGTAGTGCTTGTATAGTTTCAGTAGTTTTTCTTCAATTAATTTGTTTGGTTGTATTAGTTTAGTGTAGGACAACAATAGTGTAGCACTTGCTGCTGTTAAGTTTGAGTTAATTTGTTTGGTTGAATTTTGGAGTACAACACAAAGAAACCCTTTTCAGTAGTTTGTCTTGTGCCCTCCATATTGTCTCATCTTCTTGTCTTGTTGTACTCCTGCTACTGCTTGCAAGTTCCAGGGTTTGCATCAGTATTCCTGCTTGCAGTAGTTTGAAGGAGGATTCCAGTAGTGCAATAGTACAGGAGTATGAACAATAGTGCACTAGTGCACTGCTTACAATAGCCCTAAAATCCAGTAGCAAGTGCTCTCCTTTAACTGAAACTTTAAGTGAAAATTTAATTTAACTTTAAAATCAACTAAAACTTTAACTGAAACTTTAATTTAAACTTTAACTAAAACTTTAATTAAAGTTAACTTAAGTCTTTTCCTTTAATAAAAATTGTATGGTGGATGTATTGTTGTAAAATTGTATGCATAGTCAGGCCCTTTCATGTTTTCAAGGAAACACCAGACTTTCCAGTTAGTGCTTTCTCAAACTTATGCAATTTGCACTTCTTGAACTACTGCTTGGAACTAAACAGAATTATACAATGAACTTCTGCAGGCTGATCTGAGTTGGACATCCTCTGCAGGATCATCACTATCACTTGGCTATTGTGGTACATGATCTCATCTACCATAACTGTCTAAGGAGATGCAGAGTAGTATGACACTGTTTCAGTTATAAGCATCCTTGCCAATTTATCATGGATGACTATTTTTCATGTAGCTGTGCTGATTGAACCTCCACTTGGAACTATCAGTTATCTGGTTTTATTATTTCCCATACACATGTAGAATGCTTTCTGCTTTTCAAGATTTCAAAGCAGTCTGTGTTCAGTCAGCAGAGCTATCTAGCCTAGTGACTAGCACTATGGTCTTTCTGTTTCGTACAACTGCAATTTCATTTATGTTGTTATAAGTTCGTTGCTGTCAGCATGAGTTAATTTGCTGTCATTTATCGAAATTCAGAATGTGCTGGACTATATGTTCATTGGTACTACTTGTGATGCTGTTGCTGTACTACTTGGGAATTTTGTCAACTTGTGATGCTGCTGCTGTACCCCGAGAGGCCCTTGAGTTTGCCGGAATGTTGATTAACTTCCGTTCTGGCAAATTCGGGTGCTCCATATGTCCTATTTTCAGCATAGGTCATGCTGAAATTTTTCGTGAATTTTAGCATGACTTTGCTAAAAATAGGACATATGGGGTACTTGCGACTAATGCATGGGCCAGGGTATATTAGTACTTAATTAAGTAGGATCAACTGCCCCTTTATTCTTGCTGCATTAAACACATATGCTGAATTCATGTGTGGAAAGACGAAACCATGAGTCGTTTATAGTTCAAGAAAAGAATGTTATCATTATTGTTTGGGGGGTTGAAATAATATGTTTGTTGCACTTTGTGCACTTTCTAGTTGAAAACTGTTAAATGGAGATACTAGATTAGCTTTTTGAGGTATCCCATTAAATATTATTCATTACTGCCCGCTCTTAAATTTTTTTGCACAACCAATATGCAACTGCCACAGGTGGCAATAGAGCCAAGTTATTAGGCCCAACTTAGAATTATCCTTCCCTTTTCTTGATAGGGTATATTATTAGAAGATACACATATATATCAGTCAACCTAGGGTGCCTCGGCATCGATAAACCCTAAATGATGAAAACTTAACTTAGCATTTAGAGTACCTCAGCGTCGACAAACCCTAAATTATAGAACCTTGTCTTTTAGGGTGCCTCGGTGTCGATAAAAACCTAAATGATGAAAGCTTAGGCTTTTAGGGTGCCTCGGCGTCGACAAACCCTAAATGATAAAAGCTTAGCTTTTAGGATGCCTCGGTGTCGACAAACCCTAAATAATGAGACCATGATCTTGTTCCTTGACAATAACCAACTTTTTGACCAAACTTTTTTCCTATTTAGAGCGAACCATGGCCCACAACGACGAGGCCGGCGGTTCGGGCAAGGCATTCTGGGAGCTGTCCCAGGAGATGGAGGAAGAACCTCACCGCTATGAGGACGCCGCGGAAGACACCGATCCTGACTACGCAACCCCTAGTGGCGTCGGGGATGACACCACTAATGGTGCCACCGAGGATGCCACCACTGATGATGGCAGCGCACGCATAGATGGCATCCAACCGAAGAGGCAACGGAAGGATCGGCGCCCAAACGTGCTCGGCACCGTCAAGGAGGAATTTACTGAAGTGTCCTCCGAGGGGCATCCAACGACGCTGATGACCACAAGTATAGGGGATCTATCGTAGTCCTTTCGATAAGTAAGAGTGTCGAACCCAACGAGGAGCAGAAGGAAATGATAAGCGGTTTCCAGCAAGGTATTCTCTGCAAGTACTGAAATAAGTAGTAACAGATAGTTTTGTGATAGGATAATTTGTAACGAGCAACAAGTAACAAAAGTAAATAAAGTGCAGCAAGGTGTCCCAATCCTTTTGTAGCAAAGGACAAGCCTGGACAAACTCTTATAAGATGTAAAGCGCTCCCGAGGACACATGGGAATATCGTCAAGCTAGGTTTCATCACGTTCATATGATTCGCGTTCGGTACTTTGATAATTTGGTATGTGGGTGGACCGGTGCTTGGGTGTTTCCCTTACTTGGACAAGCATCCCACTTATGATTAACCTCTATTGCAAGCATCCGCAACTATAACAAAAGTATTAAGGTAAACCTAACCATAGCATGAAACATATGGATCCAAATCAGCCCCTACGAAGCAACGCATAAACTAGGGTTTAAGCTTCTGTCACTCTAGCAACCCATCATCTACTTATTACTTCCCAATGCCTTCCCCTAGGCCCAAATGATGCTGAAGTGTCATGTAGTCGACGTTCACATAACACTACTAGAGGAGAGACAACATACATCTCATCAAAATATCAAACGAATACCAAATTCACATGACTACTAATAGCAAGACTTCTCCCATGTCAAGTAACTACTCACAAAGCATAAACATCTTCATAATCAGAGGGGTATTAATATGCATATAGGATCTGAACATATGATCTTCCACCAATTAAACAAACTAGCATGAACTACAAGGAGTAATTAACACTACTAGCAACCTACTAGCACCAATCCCGGACTTGGAGACAAGAATTGGATACAAGAGATGAACTAGGGTTTTGAGATGAGATGGTGCTGATGAAGATGTTGATGGAGATTTCCCTCTCCCGATGAGAGGAGCATTGGTGATGATGATGGCTATGATTTCCCCCTCCGGGAGGGAAGTTTCCCTGGCAGAACAGCTCCGCCAGAGCCCTAGATTGGTTCCGCTAAGGTTCCGCCTCGTGGCGCCGGAGTTTCTTCCAAGAAGATGGCTTATAATTTTTTCCCATAGAAAGACTCCATATAGAAGAAGATGGCCACCGGAGGGCCACCAGGGGGCCCACGAGGTAGGGGCACGCCCAGGGAGTAGGGCGCGCTGCCCACCCTCGTGGGCTGGGTGTGGCCCCCCTGGTGAGTTTTTGATAACCCACAAGTATAGGGGGTTGCAACAGCTTTCGAGGGTAGAGTATTCAACCCAAATTTATTGATTCGACACAAGGGGAGCCAAAGAATATTCTCAAGTATTAGCAGCTAAGTTGTCAATTCAACCACACCTAGAAACTTAGTATCTGCAGCAAAGTGTTTAGTAGCAAAGTAATATGATAGTGATGGTAACGGTAACAAAAGAGTAATGAAAGCAAAGTAATGTTTTTGATGTTTTGTAGTGATTGTTACAATAGCAACGGGAAAGTAAATAAGCGTGAACTAGTATATGGAATGCTCGTAGGCATTGGATCAATGATGGATAATTATGCCGGATGCGGTTTATCATGTAACAGTCATAACATAGGGTGACACAGAACTAGCTCCAATTCGTCAATATAATGTAGGCGTGTATTCCGAATATAGTCATACGTGCTTATGGAAAAGAACTTGCATGACATGTTTTGTCCTACCCTTCCGTGGCAGTGGGGTCCTAATGGAAACTAAGGGATATTAAGGCCTCCTTTTAATAGAGAACCGGAACAAAGCATTAGCACATAGTGAATACATGAACTCCTCAAACTACGGTCATCACCGGTAAGTATCCCGATTATTGTCACTTCAGGGTTAACGGATTATAACACATAATAAGTGACTATAGGCTTGCAAGATAGGATCTAGAACTCTCATATATTGATGAAAACATAATAGGTTCAGATCTGAAATCATGGCACTCGGGCCCTAGTGACAAGCATTAAGCATAGCAAAGTCATAGCAACATCAATCTCAGAACATAGTGGATACTAGGGACCAAACCCTAACAAACTAACTCGATTACAAGGTGAATCTCATCCAACCCATCACCGTCCAGCAAGTCTATGATGGAATTACTCACGCACGGCGGTGAGCATCAAGAAATTGGTGATGGAGGATGGTTGATGATGACGACGGCGACGAATCCCCCTCTCCGGAGCCCCGAACCGACTCCAGATCAGCCCTCCCGAGAGTTTTTAGGGCTTGGCGGCGGCTCTGTATCGTAAAACGCGATGATTTCTTCTCCCCTATTTTTTTCTCCCCGAAAGTAGTTATATAGAGTTGGAGTTGGAGTCGGGGGGTCTCCAGGGGGCCCACGAGGTAGGGGGCGCGCCCTAGGAGGGGCGCCCCCACCCTCGTAAGAAGGGTGTGGGCCCCCTGGTCTTCATCTTTCGTGAGGATTTTTTTATTATTTATTGTAAGATATTCTGTGGAGTTTCAGGTCATTCCGAGAACTTTTGTTTTCTGCACACAAAACAACATCATGGCAATTCTGCTGAAAACAGCGTCAGTCCGGGTTAGTTCCATTCAAATCATACAAGTTAGAGTCCAAAACAAGGGCAAAAGTGTTTGGAAAAGTAGATACGACGGAGACGTATCAACTCCCCCAAGCTTAAACCCTTGCTTGTCCTCAAGCAATTCAGTTGACAAACTGAACGAAATAAAGAAAAACTTTTACAAACTTTGTTTGCTCTTGTTGTTGTCAATATGTCAAGCTAGCATTCAAGTTTTCAGCAAAGATTATAACTAACCACATTTGCAATAATTCTCAGGTCTCATGATTACTCATATCAATAACATAATCAACTAGCAAGCCATAATAATAAATCTCGGATGACAACACTTCCTCAAAACAATCATAATATGATATGACAAGATGGTATCTCGCTAGCCCTTTTTGAGACCGCAAAACATAAATGTAGAACACCTTTAAAGGTCAAGGACTGACCGCAATCATAGTCACACCCAATGTAAACTAACAGCAATGAATGCAAATGACAGTTGCGCTCTCCAGCTAGTGCTTTTTAATAAGAGGGTGATGACTGAACATAAAAGTAAATAGATAGGCCCTTCGCAGAGGGAAGCAGGGATTTGTAGAGGTGCCAGAGCTCGGTTTTAAAATAGAGGTGAATAATATTTTGAGTGGTATACTTTCATTGTCAATATAACAACCAAGAGATGGCGATATCTTCCATGCTACACACATTATAGGCGGTTCCCAAACAGAATGGTAAAGTTTATACTCCCCTCCACCAACAAACATCAATCCATGGCTTGCTCGAAACAACGAGTGCCTCCAACATACATCAGGTCCCAGGGGGAGTTTGTTTGCAATTATTTTGATTTAGTTTGCATAAAGCATGGGACTGGGCATCCCGGTGACCATCCCTTTATCTCGTGAGTGAGGAGCGGAGTCCACTCCTCTTGAGAATAACCCGCCTAACATGGAAGATACATACAACCCTAGTTGATACATGAGCTATTCGAGCATACAAAACAGGATGATTATTTGAAGGTTTAGAGTTTGGCACATACAAATTTACTTGGAACGGCAGGTAGATACCGCATATAGGAAGGTATAGTGGACTCATGTGGAATAACTTTGGGGTTTAAGGAGTTTGGATGCACAAGCAGTATTCCCGCTTAGTACAGGTGAAGGCTAGCAGAAGACTGGGAAGCGACCAACTAGGGAGCGACAACAACCATGTACATGCATTAAAATTAATGAACATTGGATGCAAGCATGAGTAGGATATAATCCACCATGAACATAAATATCGTGAAGGCTATGTTGATTTGTTTCAACTACATGCGTGAACATGTGCCAAGTCAAGTCACTTAAATCATTCAGAGGAGGATACCACCCTATCATACCACATCATAACCATTTTAATAGCATGTTGGCACGCAAGGTAAATCATTATAACTCATAGCTAATCAAGCATGGCACACGCAACTATGATATCTAATTGTCATTGCAAACATGTTTATTCATAACAAGCTGAATCAAGAACGATGAACTCATCATATTTACAAAAACAAAAGAGGTCGAGTTAATACCAACTTTTCTCATATTAGTCAGTCCATCATATATCATCATAATTGCCTTTCACTTGCACGACCGAACGATGTGAATAATAATAAGAGTGCATGTGCATTGGACTAAACTGGAATCTGCGAGCATTCAATAAACAGGAGAAGACAAGGCAATATGGGCTCTTTTGTCAGATAAACAATAATGCATGTAAGAGCCACTTCAACAATTTAATCATGGTCTTCTCCTACTGACCCCCAAAGAAAAGAAAAGAAATAAAACTATTTACACGGGAAAGCTCCCAACAAGCAAAAGAAGAACGGGAAATATTTTTGGGTTTTCTTTTTAATTACTACTACAAGCATGGAAAGTAAATTAATTAAAACCTACAACTAATTTTTTTGGTTTTTCTTAAGGTTTATTAATCACACAAGAAGAAAGCATAAAAGAAAATAAACTAGCATGGATGATACAATGAAAAAGTATGAGCATCGACATCTAGCAATGAGTGTGTGTGAACATAAATGTAATGTCGGTGGGAAATACGTACTCCCCCAAGCTTATGCTTTTGGCCTAAGTTGGTCTATGGCCACGACTGTCCTGGCGGATATCCATAATAATAGTTGGGGTCATACTGCGATGAGGAAGAAGAAGGCTCCGATTGCCACTGGCTGGCAACCATCTCTGGATCCCACTGATAGTTAGACTGTCGTGAAGGATCAAATTGTGGTTCCGGTTCTGGATGCTCGGCTGGTGCAGGGTTCCGGTAGGCGTGGATAGCCGTCAACTAAACAAGGTACTTGCCTACAGTCAAATCAAACAAAGAAGGAGCAGGCAAGGTAATAGTCTCAGGATGATGTTTATTAAAGAACAATTGATATTTAAGCTCTCCTGCCCTATTCTTAACAATAAAATCATGTGCCACCATACTTTTATAATCTAAATAAACATGAGGCAACACTTTTTCTTCCTTCTCAGCATGCCTAATAGGTATGTTAAAATGTGCAGCTAGGTGTGTGGCATAGATGCCTCCAAAAATGGGACCCTTAGTACGGTTCATACTTAACCGTCTAGCAATAATGTCGCCCATACTAAAAGTGTTATCACTGTATAAACCTTGGAGCAGAATAATTATATCAGGGATACTAAGGTTTCCAGAGTTTCCGCATCCAATTAAGCAATGACTAGCAAATAATGCAAAGTAACGTAAAACAGGAAAATGTATGCTAGTGATCCGCGCGTCGGAAACCTTCCTAGTTTCCCCTACAGTGATAGTATTAATAAATCCCTCCACACCATCCTGATTTGGTTCTTCTGTCTTGCCCCAAAAGGGACTAAACAAATCCAACAGAAATCATAAAGTGACATCTCCTTATGCTCATCATATAAATGAAACTCCACCGTAGGTGGTGAGTTCCTAGAATGAAAATGAAAGTTTTGCACAAAGGTATTTGTGAGTAAGAGATACTAATCGCATTGGTCGTGGAGGAAAGTGGTGAGGCCTGCATTATGAGCCAATTCATGAAAATCTTCATAAATCCCGGCTGCTCTCAAGAAATCCTCAGAAGGCCATTCACACGCCCGAACCTCCACGGTGCGCGGCAAATTATACTTAGGCTTCGGTGCCTTTTCGTTCGAGCTTTGGCTCGATGAGCCCCTCAATAATCTCCTCATCATTTTCTGAAAAATTCTGAAATTTTTAGTAACCTCAAAATGAAAGTAAATCAAACTCAATAATATTGATAGCAACTACTCCTACAAGTGCCTAGGGCCTATATCATGCATCAAAACTACTTTTGACCATATAAATTTGACATGCAAGCTCAAGAACAGGGTCACCTAAGCAACACAAATTTGCAATGAATAAAGCACTAGAACAAAAACTAATTGGACCAATGGAGGTGTCACATACCAAGGAACAATCTCCCCAAGCAGTTTTGTGAGAGGTGCTTTGAGCAAGGAGATCGAAAATGGCAGCAAAACGAGCTTGGACTCGGGTTTGAGTTGGTTTTTCGTGCTTGGGGGAGGAAGACGAAGTGTGTGGCTGAAAGAATAAGTGGAGGAGGGCCACCGTGGGCCCACGAGGCAGGGGGCGCGCCCTAGGGGGGTGGGCGCGCCCTCCACCCTCGTGGCAAGGTGGTTGGCCCCCCTGGTGTGTTCTTTGTTCCATAAATCCTCAAATATTCTATAAAAAATCATATTTAATTTTCAGGGCATTTGGAGAACTTTTATTTTCGAGGTATTTTTATATTGCATGGATAATCAGATAACAGACATAGAATTATTTATTTTGTTTTATTTCAACTAAATAACAGAAAGTATAGAAAGGGTACAGAGGGTTGTGCTTCTAGTTTCATCCATCTCATGCTCATCAAAAGGAATCAACTAACAAGGTTGATCAAGTCTTGGTAACAAACTCATTCCGATTAACATGAAACCGAAGAAATTTCGAATAACACTAGGTTACCTCAACGGGGATATGCACATCCCCAATAATAAGTATATCATATTTCTTCTTGATAGTAGGAGGAGGAAATTCAAAACCTCCAAATATAATCGATGGAATTTTTCTGATAGAATTGATACTATGAACTTGAGGTTGTTTCCTCGGAAAGTGTACCATATGGTCATTACCATTAACATGAAAAGTGACATTGCCTTTGTTGCAATCAGTAACAACCCCTGCAGTATTAAGAAAAGGTCTTCCAAGAATAATAGACATATTATCGTCCTCGGGAATATCAAGATTAAAAAAGTCCGTTAAAATAGTAATGTTTGCAACCACAACAGGCACATCCTCACAAATACCGACAGGTATAGCAGTTGATTTATCAGCCATTTGCAAAGATATTTCAGTAGGTGTCAACTTATTCAAATCAAGTCTACGATATAAAGAGAGAGGCATAACACTAACACCGGCTCCAAGATCACATAAAGCAGTTTTAACATAGTTTCTTTTAATGGAGCATGGTATAGTAGGTACTCCTGGATCTCCAAGTTTCTTTGGTATTCCACCCTTAAAAGTATAATTAGCAAGCATGGTGGAAATTTCAGCTTCCGGTATCTTTCTTTTATTTGTAAAAATATCTTTCATGTACTTAGCATAAGGATTCATTTTAAGCATATCAGTCAATCGCATACGCAAAAATATAGGTCTAATCTTTTCAGCAAAGCGCTCAAAATCCTCATCATCCTTTTTCTTGGATGGTTTGGGAGGAAAAGGCATGGGTTTCTGAACCCAAGGTTCTCTTTCTTTACCATGTTTCCTAGCAACAAAGTCTTTCTTATCATAACGTTGATTCTTTGATTGTGGGTTATCAAGATCAACAGTAGGTTCAATTTCTACATCATTATCATTACTAGGTTTAGCATTATTATGAACATCATCATTAACATTTTCATTAGGTTCATGTTCATTACCAGATTGAGTTTCAGCATCAGAAATAGAAATATCATTTGGATTATCAGGTGGTTCAGCAATAGGTTCACTAGAAGTTTGCACAGTTCTATCATTTTTCTTTTTCTTCCTTTTTGAAGAACTAGGTGCATCAATTTTATTTCTCTGAGAATCTTGCTCAATTCTCTTAGGGTGGCCTTCAGGATACAAAGGTTCCTGAGTCATTCTACCAGTTCTAGTAGCCACTTTAACAGCATAATCATTTTTCTTACTATTCATCTCATTGAGCAATTCTTTTTGAGCTTTAAGTACTTGTTCTACTTGAGTGGTAACCATAGAAGCATGTTTGCTAACAAGTTTAAGTTCACCTCTAATATTAACCATATAATCACCTAAGTATTTAATCATATCGGCATCTTGTTTTAATTGTCTACCAAAATAAGCATTGAAGTCTTCTTGCTTAAACATAAAATTATCAAACTCATCCAAGCATTGACTAGCAATTTTAGTAGGAGGGATTTCAGCTTTATCATATCTATAGAGAGAATTTACCTTTACTACCTGTGTTGGGTTATCGAGGTCTGGAGGTTCTTCAATAAATAAAGGATTAAGATCATATATTTCTTCATCAGGCGGTAAATTGAGACCATGTATTTCTTCAATAGGAGGTAAATTCTTAACATCTTCAGCTTTAATACCTTTTTATTTCATAGATTTCTTTGCCTCTTGCATATCTTCAGGACTGAGAAATAGAACACCTCTCTTCTTCGGAGTTGGTTTAGGAATAGGATCATTAATTGGAGAAGGAGCTGCCTCAGGAGCTAGCTCAGGAGGTGCCCAATTATTTTCATTTGTCAACATATTATTCAATAAGATTTTAGCTTCATCCGGTGTTCTTTCCCTGAAAAGAGAACCAGCACAACTATCCAGGTAATCTCTAGAAGCATCGGTTAGTCCATTATAAAAGATATCAAGTATTTCATTTTTCTTAAGAGGATGATCAGGCAAAGCATTAAGTAACTTGAGTATCCTCCCCCAAGCTTGTGGGAGACTCTCTTCTTTAATTTGCACAAAGTTGTGTATTTCCTTTAAAGCAGCTTGTTTCTTATGAGCAGGGAAATATTTAGCAGAGAATTAATAAATCATATCCTGGGGACTACGCACACAACCAGGATCAAGAGAATTAAACCATATCTTAGCATCACCCTTTAATGAGAACGGAAATATTTTAAGGATATAAAAGTAGCGAGATCTCTCATCATTAGTGAATAGGGTGGCTATATCATTTAATTTAGTAAGATGTGCTACAACAGTTTCAGATTCATAGCCATGAAAAGGATTAGATTCAACCAAAGTAATTATATCAGGATCAATAGAGAATTCATAATCCTTATCAGCAACACATATAGGTGAAGTAGCAAAAGCAGGGTCAGGTCTCATCCTAGCATTTGGAGATTGCTTATTCCATTTAGCTAATAACCTTTTGAGTTCATATCTATCTTTGCAGGCTAAAATAGCTAAAGAAGCATCTTGATCAAATAAATAACCCTCAGGAATAACAAGTGATTCTTCATCATCACTTTCATCTTCATAATCAGATTCAATATGTTCAATCTCTCTAGCCCTAGCAAGTCGTTCCTCTAGAAAATCACTAAGTGGCATAGTAGTATCAGACATAGAGGTAGTTTCATCATAAGTATCATGCATAGCAGAAGTAGCATCATCAATAACATGCGACATATCAGAACGAATAACAGAAGCAGGTGTAGGTGTCGCAAGCTTACTCATAACAGAAGGTGAATCAAGTGCAGAGCTAGATGGCAGTTCCTTACCTCCCCTCGTAGTTGAGGGATAGATATTGGTTTTTGGATCTCTCAAGTTCTTCATAGTGTCCAGCAGATATAAATCCCAAGTGACTCAAAGAATAGAGCTATGCTCCCCGGCAACGGCGCCAGAAATTAGTCTTGATAACCCACAAGTATAGGGGATCGCAACAACTTTCGAGGGTAGAGTATTCAACCCAAATTTATTGATTCGACACAAGGGGAGCCAAAGAATATTCTCAAGTATTAGCAGTTGAGTTGTCAATTCAACCACACCTGGAAACTTAGTATCTGCAGCAAAGTGTTTAGTAGCAAAGTAATATGATAGTGATGGTAACGGTAACAAAAGAGTAATGAAAGCAAAGTAATGTTTTTGGTGTTTTTTAGTGATTGTAACAATAGCAACGGGAAAGTAAATAAGCATGAACCAGTATATGGAAAGCTCATAAGCATCGGATCAATGATGGATAATTATGCCGGATGCGGTTCATCATGTAACAGTCATAACATAGGGTAACACAGAACTAGCTCCAATTCATCAATGTAATGTAGGCATGTATTCCGAATATAGTCATACGTGCTTATGGAAAAGAACTTGCATGACATCTTTTGTCCTACCCTCCCGTGGCAGCGGGGTCCTAATGGAAACTAAGGGATATTAAGGCCTCCTTTTAATAGAGAACCGGAACAAAGCATTAGCACATAGTGAATACATGAACTCCTCAAACTACGGTCATCACCGGTAAGTATCCCGATTATTGTCACTTCGGGGTTAACGGATCATAACACATAATAGGTGACTATAGACTTGCAAGATAGGATCTAGAACTCTCATATATTGATGAAAACATAATAGGTTCAGATCTGAAATCATGGCACTTGGGCCCTAGTGACAAGCATTAAGCATAGCAAAGTCATAGCAACATCAATCTCAGAACATAGTGGATACTAGGGATCAAACCCTAACAAAACTTACTCGATTACATGGTGAATCTCATCCAACCCATCACAGTCCAGCAAGCCTACGATGGAATTACTCAGGCACGGCGGTGAGCATCATGAAATTGGTGATGGAGGATGGTTGATGATGACAACGGCGACGAATCCCCCTCTCCAGAGCCCCGAACGGACTCCAGATCAGCCCTCCCGAGAGGTTTTAGGGCTTGGCGGCGGCTCCGTATCGTAAAATGCGATGATTTCTTCTCCCCTATTTTTTTCTCCCCGAAAGCAGTTATATAGAGTTGGAGTTGGAGTCGGGGGGTCTCCAGGGGGGCCACGAGGTAGGGGGGCGCGCCCTAGGGGGGGCGAACCCCACCCTCGTGAGAAGGGTGTGGGCCCCCTGGTCTTCATCTTTGGCGAGGATTTTTTTATTATTTATTGTAAGATATTCAGTGGAGTTTCAGATCATTCCGAGAACTTTTGTTTTCTGCACATAAAACAACATCATGGCAATTCTGCTTAAAACAGTGTCAGTCTGGGTTAGTTCCATTCAAATCATACAAGTTAGAGTCCAAAACAAGGGCAAAAGTGTTTGGAAAAGTAGATACGACGGAGATGTATCAGTTTCTTCCGCCGAGTATTTTTTATATATTTGGAAAACATCTTCCGTGAAGTTTCCGGACTTTTGGAGCTGTGCAAAATAGGTCTCTAATATTTGCTCCTTTTCCAGCCCAGAATCCCAGCTGTCGGCATTCTCCCTCTTTATGTAAACCTTGTAAAATAAGAGAGAATAGGCATAAGTATTGTGACATAATGTGTAATAACAGCCCATAATGTAATAGATATTGATATAAAAGCATGATGCAAAATGGACGTATCAACTCCCCCAAGCTTAGACCTCGCTTGTCCTCAAGCGAAAAGCCGAAATCGAAAAATATGTCCACATATTTAGAGATAGAGGTGTCGATAAAAATAAAATACGGACATAAGGGCATCATGATCATTCTTAGAACAGCAACTCATATAATTTTTTTTCATATAATCTCTAATGCTAGAGTAATAATTCAATCACAATATAAAGTATGAATCGTAAACTTCATTGAAAACTAACAAACTACAATCTTAGTCACTGAAGCAATTGCAATTTATCATAACATAGGAAAGAGTCAATGTATAAGAGCTTTTCAGCAAGTCCACATACTCAACTATCATATAATCTTTCACAATTGCTGACACTCACGCAATACTTATGGGTATGGAGTTTTAATCGGACACAGAGAAAGATAGGGGCTTATAGTTTTGCCTCCCAGCGTTTTACCTCAAGGGTAATGTCAACAGTAATAGTTCATGAAAACTCACATCCAATTAGCCATATATACCAGGATCTTTCCAACATATTGTGCTTGCCAAAGGATAAAATGTAAAAAGGAAGGGTGAAGATCACCATGACTCTTATGCAATTTAGGAGATAAAAGTAAAAGATAGGCCCTTCGCAGAGGGAAGCAGAGGTTGTCATGCGCTTTTGTGGTTGGATGCACAAAATCTTAATGCGAAAGAACGTCACTTTATATTGCCACTTGTGATATGGACCTTTATTATGCAGTCTGTCGCTTTTATTACTTCCATATCACACGATCGTATAAAGCTTATTTCCTCCACACCAATCAATCATACATATTTAAAGAGAAATTTTTATTGCTTGGTGGACTCTTATGGCAAGACTGGTTTAAGGGTATTTGGAAGCACAAGTAGTATCTCTACTTGGTGCAATGAATTTGGCTAGCATGAGGGGGAAATGCAAGCTCATCATGTTGGAAGATCCAAGGCAATATAATTTATTTCAGATGTAAGAAAACATAACCCATTACGTTGTCTTGCTTGTCCAATGTCAACTCTTTAGCATGTCATATTTTAATGAGTGCTCACAATCATACAAGATGTCCAAGATAGTATATTTATATGTGAAGACCTCTCTTTCTTTATTACTTCCTATTAATTGCGACGATGACCAAAACTGTGTTTGTCAACTCTCAACAACTTTTATTCATCATACTCTTTCTATGTGAGCTCATTACTCTCCATAAGACTCATATGATCTCTTTGTTTCTTCCTCTTTTTCTTTTATTCACTTAGGATCATGGCAAAATAATCAAGCCCTTGACTCAACACTAATCTTTATTATATAGCTCATGGGCTCAATTACATAGAAGGATAATAAAGCAAAACTCACAACTAGATCACACTAAGAAATTTTATTCTACTAGATTAAGATATTACCAAAAGGATCGAACTAAGAAAAACGGTAAAGATAAAAGTGATGGTGATACGATACCGGGGCACTCCCCCAAGCTTGGCAGTTGCCAAGTGGAGTGCACATACCCATGTGATTATGTCTCTCTTTTCGGGGATGGTGATGTGATATTCTTGGCAATGATGCCCCTCAAGATACGGTTCTCCTCCTCAAGCTTGTTGACTTGCTGCTTGAGGTCCATTATTTCCTTTCGGAGTTTTCCTGTAACAGCCAAAGCTCCCTGCACCCAAGGGTGCAACATAGCTGTGGGAGAACCAGTGACACTCTTTTTCATATTCTCATAAGAAAGAAATCTAACATTGGAAGGGATAACCGAGTTTGGAATAGCTGAGCTCTGTAGTTCTCCCATTATGAATCCAGCTTGGAGGTGGGAAGTGACTTCTTGATCCTCTTCCATGGCATCTATCCTCTTCAAATCAGCCTCCATCTCTTCCATGGCATCTATCCTCTTCAAATCAGCCTCCATCTCTTCCTCCGTTGCTGGCCCAAAGGGGTCAACATGATTGTTTGTCGTTGATCTCGGTGCCGGATGAGACACCCGGCTCTCCCCGACTGAATCTTGCGAAGACATCCTGATCTAATCTGCAGCAGCAACAGCTCGATACACAAACAGGAGATAATTGCGTGATACGGGAGTCAAAACCTCCGGGAGATTATATAATGAATTTTTACCGACCAAAGTACGTGTCGTGTACGAAAACGGAGTCCGGAGAGCACACGAGGTGCCCACGAGGTAGGGGGGCGTGCCCAGTAGGGTAGGGCGCGCCCTCCACCCTCGTGGAGGCCTCGTGTCCTTCCTGGACTGCTTTTTATTTTTCTATTTTTCTAAATATTCCAAAACGAGGAAATATTGCCTTAAAAACTGTTTTGGAGTCGGTTTACTTACCGTACCACATACCTATTCCTTTTTGGAGTCTGAAACGTTTCGAAAAGTGTCCCTTATGAATTCCTCCGGGGTTACGGTTTCAATAGCATTGGTTTCAACATTTATGGGATTACCTCATATATAATGTTTGTTTCTTTGGCCGTTCACCACCTTCGGATTTGTGCCTTCGAAGTTGTTGATATTTATGGCACCGGAACGGTAGACCTCCTCGATAACGTAAGGACCTTCCCATTTAGAGAGAAGCTTTCCTGCAAAAAATCTTAAACGAGAGTTGTATAGCAATACATAATCACCTACATTAAACTCACGCTTTTGTATCCTTTTGTCATGCCATCTTTTAACTTTTTCTTTAAACAACTTGGCATTTTCGTAGGCTTGGGTTCTCCATTCATAGTGAGCTAATATCAAATAACCTCTTCTCACCGGCAAGTTTAAAATCATAATTAAGTTCTTTAATAGCCCAATAAGCCTTGTGTTCTAATTCGAGAGGTAAGTGACATGCTTTTCCATAGACCATTTTATACGAAGACATACCCATAGGATTTTTATATGCAGTTCTATAGGCCCATAATGCATCATCAAGTTTCTTGGACCAATTCTTTCTAGACCTATTAACAGTCTTTTGCAAAATTAATTTGAGTTCTCTATTACTCAATTCTACTTGACCACTAGACTGAGGGTGATAAGGAGATGCAATTCTATGATTAACATCATATTTAGCAAGCATTTTACGGAAAGCGTCATGAATAAAATGTGAACCACCATCAGTCATTAAATATCTAGGGACTCCAAATCTTGGAAAAATAACTTCTTTAAGCATTTTAATAGAAGTGTTATGATCAGCACTACTAGTTGGAATAGCTTCTACCCACTTAGTAACGTAATCAACAGCAACTAAAATATGTGTATATCCATTAGAGGACGTGTTGGGGATATAACTATTTGAGTAAACCGGCTGTGAGGGGCCGGGCTATGTAAAGAAGACTCATCATGAAAGAAGCCCAAGACCCAGCGTAAGGATGGCGGTTCATAGGGCTTAAGGCCCGTAGTGACAAACCGCCGTGATGGAATGACTTGTAACATAAGGTAAAGGTAACTAGTCACCGAGCTGGACACTGTTTATGAGCCGGCCGGGACTCCGTAGGCCGCAGGGCGTCAACCCGTGCATATAAGGGGACGACCCGCCGGCGGCTTAAGGGCAAGAAACAACCAATCAAGAACCGGGAATAGCGTATCTCGCTCCCTGGCCATCGAAACCTCAAGCAATACAGACCTAACTAGACGTAGGCCTTCCTTCACCGTAAGGGGCTGAACTAGTATAAACCTCGCGTGTCCTTTGTCCCGATTAACCCCTTTAAGCTTCCTAGTTGCGATGGCTCCATGATCAAGTACTTGCAAGAGGACATCTGCCGTGACAATTCCACGACAGTTGGCGCCCACCGTGGGGCCAGCGCATGGTGGATTTGAGTTTTGAAGGGCAGCTTCGAAGGGCTCAAGGGATACGCAGTTGGCCGGATGACCAAGAGTCGTTGCGGCAAGATCTACATCGACGACGAAGGCTGGGGCCCCGACGCTGGCTCAATTGAGTATGGCTACCGGGTCCCCTTTGGCGGAATTCACGTCTTCATCGGCCGGATTGGTGAGCCGGGCCCTGAGCCGGACAGCTGCACCGACCTCGTCGAGATGGCTCAGCGTGCGAAACCCGCCCGAGCTCAACCCGTCGTGAAGCGTGCCTTTGTGGGTTGCATCCATGGAGGTGAACTTCTTGAAGGATCTGAAGGTGATGGTGAGCCGGCCATCCTCTCTGACAATGATTCATCCGCCGGCTCAACAGATTCGTTGTATCAAGTTCAAGATGGCGTGCTTGGGGGCTGTTCCGATGGCAGCACTATTCCGGACCTCTCAAAGTCGCCAAACCGGGCAGGAGTCTTCATGGCTGGTACTCAACCCGGTCAAAATTCTAGGCTTCAGCGGCGATAACGTCCGGGTTAGGAGCAGTTGGGGCAGGAGGCCCCGTGCGCTCACCGGCTCAGGTGCTGATGGATCTTATGGATAAGCTTACGGCTTTGTTAACTGTTACAGTCATCCCTGCGAACCAATCTGAGCATGAGGCTGAGGTGGCACGGGTTCGTGACGAGATCGCCCGGGTCAAGGAAACCTTAGCAGCTGAGGACGCTAGATTAGCAGCAGAGCGGGCGGCTTTGGACGTACGGGCACAGCAACTTCAGGCAGAGGCCTTGCAGCTCACGTTGAGCCTAAACGCATCTAATGAGGTAATGAGGAGGAGACATCAGAAAACTCAGTCCCGTTTACGTTAGAATTATGATCCTCGGAATCTCTTTGCTACACCCGGGGCCGACCCAAGTAACCCGCCAGGTGCGAATCATCTTATTACATCCGGAGCGGGAGGACCAGTCCGGCCTCAGGGGATGGCACCGCCTCACGGCAATATGGCACCACCCAATTACGTACCAATACCGCAGGGTCACTTCTCCAGCCCCATGGAGAACTTAATCGCAGCATCAGCACGTTTGGCAGCCCTCCCAGTAGATGGGGATGATCCGACAGCGGTGGAAACCCGGAAGATCAGAGAACTTGTTCAAACAGCCCTGGCTTAGCAAGAGACCTACTCCTACAGCCGGGATAGGATTCACTCGACTCCTCCGCCCTGATTAGCCCCGCCTCGTCAAAACCGGGGCCCGAGTTACAGTAGACACATGGAGTCAGAGGCTTTGTCAAGTAACGCTCAACGTCGGAACCAGCCCGGCGGGTATAACCCGGTTCAAGATCGGATACGTCAGGAGGACGAGCGGGCGGCTCAGGTAGCGGCTCAGCTAGCAGCCCAACAGAACTAACCGGCTTATCCAACGGTTTCCGTTGAGGCGGGAGTGGCTACTAGAACCGGAGGAGTTCCTTGTTTGGTACCGGCTCTACGTAATGTACGTCTGCCCAAGGATTTCAAGGGACCTCGGAAGGTGCCGAATTACACGGCCGATTTATAGCCTGGGGTGTGGATTGAAAGTTACGAGATGGCTATGGAGCTGCTAGAGGTGAGTGATGAAGCGATGGATAAATATTTCACCATGATGTTAGATGGAACGACCCGTTCTTGGTTAAAGGGTTTGCCACCCAACTCCAATAGTTCATGGGCAGAGTTAAAGGCCCGTTTCATCCAGAACTTCAAGGATACTTGCAAGCAGTCTATGTCAATTGTGGATCTGACAAATTGTAAACAGGAAGAAGGTGAATCTACGACTCATTGGATGCGCCAGGTCAAGGATATAATACATTCGTCTGACAAGATGGATGCCGGCTCAGCAGTTCTCATGCTGGAGAAGAATTGCCGCTTTGAGCCTCTGAGACGGAAGCTGGGGCGCCTTAAGCGTGATTGCAACGATATGGGGACGCTGATGGCGGCTTTAGTCAAGTATGCCGATTCTGATAGTACCAAGGATCCCGCGTCTGATGAGGAAAAGGTGGGGAAGGGAAAGAAGAACGGTAATGGAAAGGGTCAGCAGCATAACCCGGCGAGTCAAGGAGGCAATAAGCGTAAGGCGGACGGTAACCCGGAATTTGTGGCCAATGCACAGGGTAATAACCAGAAGCGCAAAGGGAAGCCACCCCGGTTTGGTGGGTCACGTCCGTCTCTTGAGCAATTACTCAATGAGCCCTGCCCGAAACACGGCACCCGGGAACGACCAGCGACTCATTTGTGGAAGGATTGCGCAATCATGAAAGCTTTCAAGAATTCTAATACGTTTGATGGCAATCAAGGCCCAGGCGGCGGCTCAGGAGCCGGCGGCCTTCATGGCCCGGGCGGTGGTTCAGGATCCGGTTTTCAGGGAAACCAGGGTGGTTATAATCAACAGCAGTCTGGTCAGGGAGGTCAGCAGCAGCAGCAGTCGGGTTATCAGAGCCATCCAAAACAGTTAAACAGTGGGCAGTATCACATGTTAACCACAAGTTTGTGTAAATGTGATCAGAAAGTTCATAAGAGGGTTGTGAATTCTGTTGAACCGGCAGTCCCGCGTTACTTGAGGTGGTCGGAACAGCCTATTGTCTGGAGCAGGGAGGATCACCCTCCCCGGATTGATAATCCGGGTCAACTGGCCCTAGTGGTGGCACCGCAGGTTGGTGGTTATAAATTTACTAAGGTACTCATGGATGGAGGTACCAACATCAACATCCTCTATTACGAGACCTTTCGGCGCATGGGCTTAACCGACAAGAATTTAAAGACTTCCAACACCGTCTTCCATGGAGTAGTGCCCGGTAAGTCGGCGTATCCTATGGGTAAGATTGAGCTAGAGGTGGCCTTCGGAGACGAACATGATTCTAGGGCGGAAAAATTAACTTTTGATGTGGTCAAAATCAAGAGTCCGTATCATGCTTTGTTCGGACGGCCAGCCTATGCCAAGTTCATGGCACGGCTGTGCTATGTTTATCTACAGCTCAAGATGCCGGGTTACAAGGGTACCATCACTATGCATGGAAGGCGAAAGGTGGCCCTAGAGTGTGAAGAAGGCGATGCGGCTTACGCCGAGTCTGTCTGTGCAGCAGAGGAGCTCAAATTTTATCAAGATAACATCGACCCGGAAGATATGACTTCTCTCAAGAAGCCGACTACGGAGCATGACCCGGCCATGAAGTTTAAATTGGCTGCAGAGACTAAGCTTGTTTTTACTCTGGGCGATTCTTCTAAGCAGTTCAGCATCAGTGCCAACTTGGATCCTAAATAGGAAAGCGCGCTCATTGAGTTCATCCGTGAGAACCGGGACATCTTTGCATGGAAACCTTCTGACATGCCGGGTGTACCGAGAGGACTCGCTGAGCACACTCTTAATATTGATCCAAAGTATAAGCCGGTCAGGCAGTTTCTGCGGCGATTCAATGAAGAGCGATGAAAAGCTATAGGAGAAGAGGTCGCCCGGCTCTTGGCGGCTGGGTTTATTGTCGAAGTTTTTCACCCGGAGTGGTTGGCTAACCCGGTGCTCATACTCAAGAAAAACGGCACCTGGTGGATGTATGTGGATTACACGGATTTAAATAAGGCTTGTCCGGCTGATCCTTTTGCTCTCCCCCATATTGATCAAATCATTGATGCTATGGCAGGTTGTGCGCGTTTGAGCTTTTTGGACACTTATTCTGGTTATCATCAGATCAAGATGGCAGTTAAGGACCAGGAAAAGACGGCTTCATCACCCCGTTTGGAGCCTTCTGCTATGTGTCTATGCCTTTTGGGCTCAAGAGTGCCCAGGAAACTTATCAACGGTGTGTACAGAATTGTCTCCACAATCAGATTGGGCGCAATGTTCATGCTTATCTGGATGACATAGTGGTGAAATCCAGAGAGGCGGAAACCTTGATATCTGATCTCAAAGAGACCTTTGACAATCTCCGGGTCTACAAAATGATGCTTAACCCGGAGAAGTGTGTATTTGGTGTGCCTGCAGGCAAGCTTTTGGGATTCTTGGTCTCAAACAGGGGCATCGAGGCTAATCCGGAGAAGATTAAGGCAATCACTTCTTTGGCTAAACCGGCATGTATTAATGATGTTCAGCGATTGGCGGGTCGTGTTGCCGCTTTAAGCCGGTTTATAAGCTGGTTAGGTGAGAAGGCCCTACCGCTGTACCAATTGATGAAGAAGGCAGACACCTTTGTCTGGAGTGATGCTGCTAATGCTGCTTTTGAGGATTTGAAGAGGCAGTTATCTGAGCCACCAGTTCTTGCGGCTCCCATTGACAAGGAACCTTTGCTGTTATATGTGGCTGCTAACTCACGAGCCGTTAGTGTGGCAATTGTGGTAGAACGCAAGGAGGCCGGTAAGGAACATCCGGTCCAACGGCCGGTTTATTATGTCAGTGAGGTACTTATCGAGTCAAAACAAAGATATCCTCATTGGCAGAAACTTGTTTACGGGGTGTTCATGGCAAGCCGGAAGCTGAAGCACTACTTCCAAGGTCACCCTATCATTGTGGTAAGTTCTGCCCCCTTGGGAGACATCATTCAGAATAGAGAGGCTACGGGACGGGTCGCTAAATGGGCTATCGAGCTCGGGCCTCATGATCTGAAGTACGTGCCACGTACTGCCATTAAGTCTCAAGCTTTGGTGGATTTCATCAACGACTGGACAGAGCTACAGGCACCTGAGGAGAAGCCCAATAACACTTATTGGATTATTCACTTTGATGGGTCCAGACAGTTGGAAGGCTCGGGGGCTGGAGTTGTATTAACTTCCCCTCGAGGTGACAAATTTTGTTATGTGCTCCGGCTTATGTTTCCTTGCACTAACAATGCAGCTGAGTATGAGGCCCTGCTCCATGGTCTCCGGATGGCTAAAGAGATGAACTTGAGCTGGGTGAGATGCTTAGGAGACTCAGACCTTGTGGCCCAACAGGTGTCAGGCAAGTGGGATTCTAGAGATCCCCTCATGGCGGCTTACCATCGTGAAGTCGATGATGTGGCTGGGCATTTCAAGGGTTATGTAGTGGAACACATTGATCGAAGGAAGAATGAGGCGACTGATGCCTTAAGCCGACTGGGGTCTCAGCGTAAGCCGGTGCCGCCTAACACCTTTCTTGATATTTTGCATAATCCTTCTGTTAAGTTACCTACAGAGGAAGATCTGGCAATACCAGACCCGGAGGCACAGCTGGTGGCGGCTCTCCACGTTATCCCGGATTGGACAGTGCCTTATTTGGCTTACATGACCCGGGGAGAATTGCCTGAAGATGAGACCTTGGCAAGACAAATCGTCCGGCGGTCCAAGTCCATGACAATTGTCAATGGCGAGTTACATCATTACAGCGTCACTGGAGCGATTCAACGTTGTGTGTCACCTACAGAGGGTCAGGAGATCCTTCGTGAGATTCATGAAGGCGATTGTGGTCATCACGCCGGCTCAAAATCTCTCGTGGCCAAAGCTTTCCGTCATGGGTTTTATTGGCTGACGGCTCATGCTGATGCGGAAGACCTGGTCAGTAAATGTGACGGATGTCAGAAATTCTCACGACGAGCCCGTGTGCCGGCTCAAGAATTGAGGATGATTTCAATTACCTGGCCATTTGCAGTCTGGGGGCTTGATATGGTCGGGCCTTTCAAAAGGTCTAAGGATAAAAAGACTCACCTCTTGGTGGCGGTTGACAAGTTCACAAAGTGGGTGGAGGCGGAGCCAGTCAGTAAGTGTGATGCAGCCACGGCGTTCCGGTTTATGAAAAAGGTGATTTTTCGCTTTGGTTTTCCACCCAGCATCATAACTGATAATGGCACTAACCTTTCCAAAGGAGCTATGGAAGAGTTCTGTCAACGAGAGCATATCCGGCTTGACGTTTCAGCTGTGGCTCACCCTCAATCAAATGGTCAAGTGGAACGAGCTAATCAAGAAATCTTGAAGGGTATCAAGCCCCAGCTCTTGGTCCCCTTACAGTGGACACCGGGTTGTTGGGTGGAGGAGTTACCTTCTGTACTCTGGAGCATCAATACTACACCTAACAGATCTACGGGTTACACGTCTTTCTTTATGGTGTATGGAGCAGAGGCGGTCCTGCCAAGTGACATCCGACACGACTCACCTCGTGTGGCGGCTTATGTCGAGGAAGACAATGAAAAAGCTCGGCAAGATGCACTTGACCTGCTGGATGAAGAGCGAGACTTGGCAATAGCCCGCTCGGCGATTTACCAGCAAGACCTGCGCCGTTACCACAGCCGTCGGGTTAAGTCCAGAACCTTTCAGGAAGGCGACTTAGTGCTCCGACTCATCCAGGATCAATCTGATATGCACAAGCTGTCCCCTCCTTGGGAAGGACCCTTTGTGGTCAGCAAGAATCTGAACAATGGATCATACTACCTTATCGACGTTCGGGAACACAAAGACTCACGTAAGTCGGAGGAGGAGACCCGCCGGCCGTGGAATATCGCTCATCTTCGGCCTTATTATACTTGAGCCGTCGGCTCTAATGTGTACATACTTATGCTATGTATATTATATAAAGAAATAAAGCAGGACCTCTGTCCTTTTTTCCACTCTCAAAGAGGTTTTATGTGTTTTCCTTGACAGGTGGTGGAGATGACCAAGGAGAAGCGGATCATATCTGAATCCGTCTTTCCTTTGGTCTGGCTTATGATCATATCTGAATCTAGCCGTGATCACTTGGGGGCTTCCTGTTCAAACATAGGTCGTATTCGAACCAAAGAGAACATAGCTGTCGATACCCACTTGATCGGCATACTGCCAAACCCACTTGGGGGCTTCTTGATCATATCTGAATCATAGCTTAACTCCTTTTGGGTCTGACGTGGATAGTATTCGAATCAGTGTCATTAAACAACTCTTATGGTCACTTGGGGGCTTCCTGTTCAAACATAGGTCGTATTCGAACCAAAGAGAACATAGCTGTCGATACCCACTTGATCGGCATCGCCACAGCCACTGGGGGCTAACAGATCGTATCCGAATCTTAGCTCAACCCCTTTGGAATGGGTCACTGATCGTATTCGAATCAGAAACCCTTGAATTTTGTTCATCATATTTTGCAAGTGCCAAGCATTAGATATCTTGTGACCCTCTTGAAGGAGTTAAGTTTACCCTCAGGGGTTGGCTTATATAAGCCGGGAAATCAGCTGTAATCATCACAGGGCAATGCAAGGTATTTTTGCAAAGGACATAACAGATTCATACAAACTACAAAGAGAATAATGGCGGCGGCTTATGCAAGTATTAAGGTCCATAAGCATGCGCAAAGGCATAGCAAAACTCAAGGTATCTTCTACTTTGCTACAAGACTCCCCGAGTCTGAATGATGCGGCATTGTTTTCTACAATGACATAAGCAGGTGGCGCCTGACAAGCTACTCTTGGGGTTGACTTGAAGCCTCCGGGTTATCCTTCTCTGTCTCTCCGCCAGCTGCTTTGTCCTGGAAGGATGATGAGGCCCAGTCAATGCCACTCAAGGCTTCAAACTCAGCTTCATCATCTATTAAACCGGTTGGGTCGACTTCAGGAGCAAAGGTGTGCTTACGGGTTGGAGGGATCAAGCTGACATCGTCATAATGCGACATGGGGATTCTCCGATTCTCCTTGTCATAACCCGGCTGCCACTTGGTGAGGTCAGTATCGTTCCCAATAAGAGTAGCCACCGGACGTATATCCTTCACACAGGCGGTGAAATCCTTATCATTAAACACGGTGCCATCTTCCTTTAAACTTGGATACCCAAGAGCAATATCAGCGGGGTCTAGTTCTGGAAGCCACGCCTTGGCCCGGCTCAATGCGGCTATAGCTCCGGCTCTTGCAGATGCTCGTCTTAACTCTTGGATTCGCTGAGGTAGCACAGCAAGCCGCTTCAACACATCTTGCAGGAGATAGGGAACATCATTTGATAAAGCCACAACGGTCAGAGCACGTTGTGACCCGGTGTAGAGTTGTTCCACCAGAGTATAAACCGCCTTTAGCATGATCACCATGTTCTGCTTAAGATTTGTGCTCCTGGGGCCTGTGTTATTAAGCATAAGGTGAGTCAAAGGAGACAACTGAAATGGTCATTCAAGGAGTTTTGCAGTGTTTAAGGTTTGAGTAAGTCACTCACCAAAGATTGCTGAAACCATTCGAGATATCTGGCGCTTTAAGTCGAACAGTTCGGCCGTTGCTTCCGCAAGCGATGCCTCTGCTGTCTCGGCCCGGGTCACCAGTGCGGCCTTTTCATCAGCCCAAATTTTCTTCTCTGATTCAAAATTTTGCTTCAATTTCTCTTGTTCAGAGACGCTGAATTCAAATTTGGAGTTGGCCTTTTCAATTTCACTTTCCTGGGTTGCCAGGCGATTCTTCAAATCAGCAATCTCCAATTCAAATTTACTTATGGTGGCCTGCATTGCACCGGATAGTAGTCAAGGTTACGGTAAGTACTATTAAGTCCCAAGCACTTTGCAAGCAAAGATACTTGACACTTGGGGGCTAATGTATACCGAAGCTTTCTAAATTATTAAGCCGGTCCTGGATATTAAGTCCCAAATACCTTGCAAGCAAAGATTTTTGGCACTTGGGGGCTAATGTATGTCACAAGTTAAAGGTATTGTGTTACATCCGGTTCAATTATTTATTTTTCTTTAAGCCGGGCAAGTAGCTCTAACAATTTTTCTAAGTCTACAGCATATTTATTCATAAGCAATAGACTTGGGGGCTGGTACAGTAAGTGTGATTGAAAGTAAGCTAGCATAAGTCATACCTCAGATTTTTGCTGTATCTGCTTCACCATGTCAATTTCTAGGTCACGGCTGCTTTGTACTTGATTGATATAGCCGGAGACAATCTCTCCAATACTCAAATGAGTATAGTCAGTGACGTCCAGCTTGGCCTTCCGGCGTTCCACCAATTCCTTTTTAGAACACTTGGCAAGTACAGACGGCTGTGCCGGCTCAACAAACTGAGTCTTGAGAATTTCAACTTCCTGATCATTTGCCTTGGCGGGGCTAGGAGCCTCCGGGTTACCAGAATCATTGAAGGTTTGTTCAGTAGGCGGGTCAGAGGAAGATATAGGAACATCATGAGACGGTTGAGGCGGCGGCTCGTGAGCAGAGGCGTCAGGAGAAGCTGTGCCCAGCTCTGGTTCAGTCACAACCGGCTCTTGGGGCGGCTTATTTTTTTTGCCCTTTTGCTGGGCTTTACTTGCACACTATGGAAAAGGTAGACATGTTAAATACAGCAAATATGAGTAAAATAAAGCATAAGGTACAATAAGTTTATATTACCCGGAAGCAGTTTTGAAGGCTGGCATGTTGGACTGCATAGACTCACCGGAGGAAGGTGAAATATCCTGATAGTTGGAGTCAGAATAATTGAGAGGCTAACAAATGAAACCCGCCAAAGGAAAAAGAAGGTGTAAATCGGAGATAACCTCAGTCTGGCGTTTCCTGGTCACATCAGGTAAGCCGGAGGAGAGTTCCGCGTCTTTGCTGGTCCGGGTCTGCCTCCGGCTCTCATAAATCTGTCGCTTCAAAAGAAAGTCAGGATCTTGGTAAGCCAAAGGATGTGAAAATCTTACTTTCCGGGTTACTCTTCGATTTTTCTGACGCGGCTGAAGCTCGGAGTCGGAGGAGATTACAATTACCTCTTCCTCGACGGGTTGGCTGTTGCCCGTGTCTTCCTGAAAGAAGGTTAGCATCAGTAAGGTAGAAATAAAGGAGAAAGGGAAATTCAAAGGTTACCTCTTCCTCGTTATCATCGGTATCATCAAGCTGAAACAGCTCAGAGGCACTTGGCTTCCTTTTCCTTGAGGTGGTGGGCTTGGTGTTTTTCTTTTCGGCTCTCTTGGCCGCCCTGGCTTTCTTGGCCGCCTCATGATCATATTGCGTGTTCCAGAAGCTATCATTTGCCTGTAAAAGGTTATAACTGGTTATGCATAAGAATACAGCCTAACATGATAAAACATAACCCGATGGCTGGAAACTTACTGCAGGGGCCGGGTTCTTCTGGCAAAAAGGTAGTAAGCCGAAGGCGTTACTATTCACTGTGCCCTCCTTCAACAAGGACTGAGTTGTAGCTTCCACTACGTCATCTGGTAAGTCGTCAGGGTTATGACGTTGAGGGCCATCCTTCTCGCCTGAATAATTACACATTAAGCCGGGGCGGCGGCTTAACGGAATTATTCTCCAAGCAATCCAGACTCGGACCAAGTCAATGCCATCTAAGCCGTTCCCTAAAAGAGCTTTAATCCTCTTGATTTGGGGGGTGAGTGGCAGGCGTTCAATAGCTGTCAACTTATCCGGCAGCGGGTGAGTAGGTTCAAGGCGCAATGCGCAGAAGCCGGACAGTGGATTTTCGCCAGCCGGAGAAGTATCTTGGCAGTAGAACCATGTCTGGTTCCAGTCCTTTGGATGACTCGGCAATTCAGCATAAGGGAACAGGCAGTCTCTCCGCCTTTGAATTGATATGCCACCAAGCTCCAGACTGGGCCCATTGGCCCGTTCATTCTGCCGGTTCAAATAGAACAATTCCCTGAACAGAAGTAGGTTGGGTTCTTCTCCAAGGTAGACCTCACAGAAAACTTGAAAGTTGCAGATATTTGACACGGAGTTGGGCCCGATGTCTTGAGGTCTTAAGTCAAAGAAGTGCAAAACGTCTCTAAAGAATTTTGAACCGGGAGGAGCAAATCCCCGGCTCATGTGATCGGTAAAAATGATCACCTCCCCTTCCTTGGGTTGAGGTTTCTCTTCAGATGGGTCAGGAGCACGATAAGACATGATGTCCTTCTTGGGCAGATGGCCGGACTTCACAAACTCTGACAGTTTGCTCTTTGTAACAATGGATGGGACCCAGTTGCAGGTAATCAGAGGTTTAACAACTTTGGGTGCCATTGGGTAAACTGAAGCCTACAACAAGACAAAGGAAATTTTCCGGTTTATTATAACCCGGAGAATAAGCATTATTGGGTTGTCTGAGATGGCGGCTTAAGTAGGGGCCTAATGACATACAGGTAGTTATGTGATAATGTTTAAACAGCTGCAGGTATTAAAGATGATTAAAATTGTCTTAAGTCGCCAAAAGCAGGCAGTGCTGACAACCAGTATTATCTTAAACCGGTCACATGAACTATTATGGCTGAAACAGAGTCAACAGACGCAGTTTTTGGTTAAGTGTGGAACAAACAGGTTTCACAAGTTGCAATCATTTTTTTGGATCAAACGATGCTCTGGAAAGGAAAAAAATTCTAGACCTAAAGCAGTACAGGGAAGTTCATATACTCGAGGAGGGCTTCTAAAAACAAGGAAATGAGATCTGTTTTCATATAGAATAAGCACAAAACATCCTCCGCGGCAGTTCTATGTTATTTTTACGATCTGAGCAAAGGATTAGAGGTGAGAGCTAATGGAGGTTTGCATCGGGCGGCGGTGAATGTCGACGAACTAAAAAACAGTACCAATGCAGATCTGAGAAAGGGGATAAAAAGAACTCACAGATGCGGACGAGCTGCGGAGGGTCGCCGTTGTTTTCTGGTCCGAATCAGGGTGATGCAGCGGCCTGAGTCGATGAAGACGAGGGGTTCGACGGCGGCGGCGGCAGAGCTCGAGCAGCGAAGAAAGGAGGTGCGAGGAGGAAGACGACTGAAGAAGGAGAATGGGAAAGGACCTAGGTCGTGCCTATTTATAAGGAAGGGCCGATTAAGACGGCGCAAGAAACGAGGAGATTGAACATTATTATCCAGCGGCCCCGACGCCTCGGTTTTCAGGACAGTCAGGAAAGGCAAGGATCCTTGAGGATATGGCGGAATAAAATACAAAGTCAGTGGAAGATGATGTCACGGCGGGTTATCATGAATCCAGAAGATGACGTCACTGCGGGCTATGACCTTTGCGCTGACAGAAGACAGGAAGATGTATGTTTAAGGTATTTTTAAGATTGACATGAACCGGTCCAAATCAATCTGGGGCCTAATGTTGGGGATATAACTATTTGAGTAAACCGGCTGTGAGGGGCCGGGCTATGTAAAGAAGACTCATCATTGAAGAAGCCCAAGACCCAGCGTAAGGATGGCGGTTCATAGGGCTTAAGGCCCGTAGTGACAAACCGCCGTGATGGCATGACTTGTAACATAAGGTAAAGGTAACTAGTCACCGAGCCGGACACTGTTTATGAGCCGGCCGGGACTCCGTAGGCCGCAGGGCGTCAACCCGTGCATATAAGGGGACGACCTGCCGGCGGCTTAAGGGCAAGAAACAACCAATCGAGAACCGGGAATAGCGTATCTCGCTCCCTGGCCATCGAAACCTCAAGCAATACAGACCTAACTAGACGTAGGCCTTCCTTCACCGTAAGGGGCTGAACTAGTATAAACCTCGCGTGTCCTTTGTCCCGATTAACCCCTTTAAGCTTCCTAGTTGCGATGGCTCCACGATCAAGTCCTTGCAAGAGGACATCTGCCGTGACAATTCTACGACAGGACGGAAAGGGTCCCATATAGTCAAAGCCCCAAACATCAAATGGTTCAATAACAAGTGAATAATTCATAGGCATTTCTTGACGTCTACTAATATTACCAATTCTTTGACATTCATCACAAGATAAGGCAAACTTACGGGCATCCTTGAAGAGAGTAGGCCAATAAAACCAGATTGCAGTACCTTATGTGCAGTTCTATCTCCAGCATGGTGTTCTCCATAAGCTTCGGAGTGACACTTGCGTAGGATCTGTTCCTGTTCATGCTCAAGTACACAACGTCTAATAACACCATCCACTCCTTCTTTATAAAGATGTGGGTCATCTCAAAAGTAATGCCTCAAATCATAGAAGAACTTTTTCTTTTGCTGGTATGTGAAACTAGGTGGTATAAACTTAGCAACAATGTAATTAGCATAATCAGCATACACTACGGGAAACAGGAGATTTGCCGTCAGTACTTCCTTTGTCGTCAGCATTTCGTCGGGACAGACGACAAAGAAAGGGTTTGCCGTCATCAGTACACGGCAAAGAAAAAGTAATGGCAAAATAGACTTTGCCGTCTGTCTTTTATATTACAGACGACAAAGAGTAGAATTTGCCGTCTGTAAAAATAAATACAGACGGCAAAGAGCTTTGCCGTATGCCTTTTTTATTTTAGATGGCAAAGAGCTGACTTTGCCGTCTATAATATAAAACACAGACGGCAAAAAACTTTGCCGTCTGTGATTTTATTAACATACGGCAAAGTGCTTACTTTGCCATCTGTAAATAGAACCACAGACGGCAAAGAGAAAACACAAGTCCACGGATCGATCACGCGGATCGTTGACATGGCTAAATCTCCTCCCACATCCCCACGAAGCAAAACCCACCAGCCCCACATCCCACGCCCTCTCTCCACCTTATCCACCTGACACCCCCACACCCCCACCACTTATCCCTCTCGTACGTCTCTCTCTCTCTCTCTCGATCTGGAGGACACCAGCACCCGCGGCCACCTCTCCTCCCGGCCTCTGCCTCGCCGGCCACGGCCTTGCTCGATGTCCCCGACCCCATCGCCCCCACCGGTCGCTGGCCTCGGCTCCGTTCCCCGTCGCCCCTGCCTACTTCGGCCCCGGCCCCGTCCCCCATCGGCCCCGCCTACCCCCGGCCGCACGGGCAGCGAGCATGGTGGACGCGCGGGCGACAAGCATGGAAGACCCGCGGGTGGCGCAGGCGCGCGGCGGCCTCGTCCCTCTGGCGCGCGGCGGTCTCATCCCTTGGGCGCGCAGTGGCCTCGTCCCTCTGGCGTGCGGCGGCCTCGTCCCTCGATCATGGCGCGCATCGGCCGCCCGACGCTGCACTGGCGCGCGGCGGTGCCCCTCTCTCTCTCCAGGAGCCAGCGAGCTCGAGCACGGCCGGGCGGTGGTGCAGATTACTAGGGTCGGCCAAGCGGCGCGGGCGAGCGTGGTTGTCCGGTGGCGCGGCGAGTAGGGTCGGGCGAGCGGCGCGGTGAGCTGCGCGAGGCGGCGGTAGTGGTGTCCCTGTGGTATTGTCCCTGGCGAGAAGGATGGCCGGCAGTGAAGAACCTGTTGCTGTGATGGAGGACTTGATTGCTTTTCATTTTTAGTTTCTAGGGGTCCTTGTGTAAATTTTGAGGACACTTCTATAACTTCTTCTCTGTAACCACCAACGATGAATGCAACACAGCAAGGCCGTGTCAAATCCAAAATCTCCGTGAGCTAAACCTTTTTTGGTTTGTTGTTCGTGTGTCCGGCGAGATGCTCTTCTCAGACGTCACTTTTTTTAAAAGAAATGAAAAACTAAAAGAAATGAAAAATAATCCTTGCCGTTTGTACTATAGTCTGGATGACGGCAAAGCACATGTTTTGACTGACGGCAAAGAACACATTTTTTGCCGTCTGTTATTTTTGCGACAGATGGCAAAACTATATTGACTGACGGCAAAATCTTTGCCGTCATTTCGGCAAAAGGCTGACGGCAAAGTATTCTTTGCCGGCTAATCTTTGCCGTCTGACTTTGCCGTCTGCTTCCAGACGGCAAAGTCTTTGCCGTCTGGAATTAGGTCTTTGCCGTCTGTAATCCACAGACGGCAAATTATCTGTTTCCTGTAGTGATACCATGGAGTAGTATGAGAAGCATTTATGACATTTAATTGCTCATCAGGAAAGCTATCATCAATAGGTAGTGGGTCATCAAGCACATTTTCTAACCTAGACAAGTTGTTTGCAACGGGATTCTCAGCTCCTTTTCTATCAACAATATGCAAATCAAATTCTTGTAGCAAGAGAACCCATCTAATAAGTCTAGGTTTAGCATCTTTCTTTTCCATAAGATATTTAATAGCAGCATGATCAGTGTGAATAGTTACTTTATAATCAACAATATAAGGTCCTAAGAATTCTTTTTCAGTAGTAGCATAATTTCTTTGAGCATTGTCTAGGGTTTTACTAGCATATTGAATAACATTTAATTTCTTATCAACTCTTTGTCCTAGAACAGCACCTACAGCATAATCACTAGCATCACACATAATTTCAAAGGGTAAATTCCAATCAGGTGGTTAAACAATAGGTGCAGAAATCAATGCTTTCTTAAGTATTTCAAATGCTTCTACACAATCATCATCAAAAATAAATGGTATATCTTTTTGTAATAAATTAGTCAGAGGCCGAGAGATTTTTGAGAAGTCCTTAATGAACCTCCTATAAAAACCGGCATGACCAAGGAAACTTCGTATACCTTTGATGTCCTTGGGACATGGCATCTTTTCAATAGCATCAACCTTGGCTTTATCAACTTCAATACCTCTTTCAGAAACTGTATGACCCAAGACAATACCTTCATCAACCATAAAGTGGCACTTTTCCCAATTCAAGACAAGATTAGTTTCTTCACATCTCTGCAAAACTCGATCAAGGTTGCTCAAGCAATCATCAAAAGAAGATCCATAGACGGAAAACTCATCCATGAAAACCTCACAAATCTTTTCACAAAAGTCAGAGAATATAGCCAGCATGCATCTTTGAAAGGTAGCAGGTGCATTACATAAACCAAAAGGCATACGTCTATAAGCGAAAGTACCAAAAGGGCATGTAAAAGTAGTCTTTGATTGATCTTTGGCTGACACAGGTATTTGGGAGAAACCAGAATAACCATCTAGAAAGCAAAAATGTGTATGTTTGGACAATCTTTCTAGCATTTGATCGATAAAAGGTAAGGGGTAATGATCTTTTTTACTAGCCTTATTTAATTTGCAGAAATCAATTACCATCCTATAACCTGTAATAATTCTTTGAGGAATCAATTCATCTTTATCATTAGGAACAACAGTAATACCTCCCTTCTTACGGACACAATGGACAGGGCTTACCCACTGAATATCAGCAACGGGATAAATTATACCTGTCTCAAGGAGCTTCAGTATCTCCTTTCTTACCACCTTTCATTTTAGGATTCAGCTGACGTTGATGATCACAAACTGGTTTAGCATCTTCTTCCAAATTAATTTTATGTTGACATAGAGTGGGACTAATGCCCTTAAGATCATCAAGAGTATACCCAATAGCTGCGCGGTGCTTCTTCAGAGTTTTCAATAGTCTCTCTTCCTCATGCTCTGAAAGGTTAGCACTAATAATAATAGGATATATCTTTTTCTCATCAAGATAAGCATATTTAAGAGTATCAGGTAACGGTTTAATCTCAAACACGGGATCACCCTTGGGTGGAGGAGGATCCCCTAGGATTTCAACAGGTAAATTGTTTTTCAGAATAGGTTCTTGTTTAAAGAATACTTCATCTAATTCCCTTCTTCCATTCATAAACATATCATTTTCATGGTCTACCAAGTATTGTTCTAAAGGATCACTAGGAGGTACGGCAATAGAAACAAGACCAATACTTTCATCCTTACTAGGTAATTCTTCTTCACGGTGTTGTCTACTAAATTTAGAAAAATTAAATTCATGATTCATATCATCTAAACCGATAGTAACAACATCTCTTTTGCAATCTATGGTAGCATTAACAGTGTTCAAGAAGGGTCTACCGAATATAATGGGACAAAAGCTATCTTGTGGGGAACCAAGAACAAGAAAATCAGCAGGATATTTAGTTTTCCCACACAAGACTTCAACATCTCTAACAATTCCCATTGGTGAAATAGTATCTCTATTGGCAAGTTTAATTGTGACATCAATATCTTCCATCTCAGTAGGTGCAATATCATGCATAACTTCTTTGTATAAGGAATAAGGTATTGCACTAGCACTAGCACCCATATCACATAAGCCATGATAACAATGATCTCCTATTTTAACAGAAATAACAGGCATGCCTACCACAGGTCTAGGTTTATCTTTATCACGGGGTTTAGCAATTCTAGCAGTTTCATCACAGAAATAAATAACATGCCCATCAATATTATCAGACAAGAGATCTTTAACGATAGCAAAATTAGGTTCAACTTTAACTTGCTCAGGAGGTGTATATGTTTTAATATTGCTTTTACGAACTACAGTTGAAGCTTTAGCATGATCCTTTATCCTAAAAGGGAAAGGTGGTTTCTCAACATAAGAAGTAGGAACAACAGGATCATTATAAGTGATAGTCTTTTCTTCAAATTTAATAGGTGAAGCTACTTTTACTTCTATGGGAGGATGATATTTAAACCACTTCTCCTTGGGGAGATCAACATAGGAAGCAAAAGATTCACAGAAAGAAGCTACTATCTCAGAGTCAAGTCCATATTTAGTGCTAAATTTACGAAAAATATCGGTATCCATAAAAGATTTAACACAATCAAAACTAGGTGTCATACCTGACTCCTTACCATTGTCGAGGTCCCAATCTTCAGAGTTGCGTTTAATTCTTTTCAATAAATCCCATTTGAATTCAATAGTATTCATCATAAAAGAGCCAGCACAAGAAGTATCAAGCATGGTGCGTTTGTTACCAGAAAGCCGAGCATAAATTTTTTGAATAATCATTTCTCTTGAGAGTTCATGATTGGGGCATGAATATAACATTGATTTAAGCCTCCCCCAAGCTTGAGCTATGCTTTCTCCTTCGCGAGGCCAAAAATTATATATATATATAATTGCGATCACGATGAACAAGATGCATAGGATAAAACTTCTGATGAAATTCCAATTTCAATCGTTTGTAATTCCAAGACCTCATATCATCACATAGCCTATACCATGTCGATGCATCTACCCTCAAAGATAAAGGGAAGACCTTCTTCTTAACAACATCTCCGGGTACACCTGCAAGCTTAAATAATCCACAAACTTCATCCACATATATCAGATGTTCATCAGGATGTTTTGTAACATCTCCTAAAAAAGGATTAGCTAGCAGTTTTTCTATCATACCCGCAGGAACTTCAAACAAGCATTTTCATTTTCATTTCCATTTTCAGCAGGTTGAGGAGCAACTCTTTGCTCTACTGGTCGGGGTGAAGATACCCCGAACAAGCCCCTCAGAGGATTACTTTCCATAGTAACAAGTGACAGTAAATTTCAGCACACCATATAAATTTTTCCTTATCAAATTCCACCTACCAAAGGCGCTTCACTCCCCGGCAACGGCGCCAGAAAAGAGTCTTGATGACCCACAAGTATAGGGGATCTATCATAGTCCTTTCGATAAGTACGAGTGTCGAACCCAACAAGGAGAAGAAGGAAATGATAAGCGGTTTCCAGCAAGGTATTCTCTGCAAGTACTGAAATAAGTGGTAACATATAGTTTTGTGATAGGATAATTTGTAACGAGCAACAAGTAACAAAAGTAAATAAAGTGCAACAAGGTGGCCCAATCCTTTTGTAGCAAAGGACAAGCCTGGACAAACTCTTATAAGATGTAAAGCGCTCCCGAGGACACATGGGAATATCGTCAAGCTAGGTTTCATCACGTTCATATGATTCACATTCGGTACTTTGATAATTTGGTATGTGGGTGGACCGGTGCTTGGGTGCTGCCCTTACTTGCACAAGCATCCACTTATGATTAACCTCTATTGCAAGCATCCACAACTACAACAAAAGTATTAAGGTAAACCTAACCATAGCATGAAACATATGGATCCAAATCAGCCCCTACGAAGCAATGCATAAACTAGGGTTTAAGCTTCTGTCACTCTAGCAACCCATCATCTACTTATTACTTCCCAATGCCTTCCCCTAGGCCCAAATGATGGTGAAGTGTCATGTAGTCGATGTTCACATAACACCACTAGAGGAGAGGCAACATACATCTCATCAAAATATCGAATGAATACCAAATTCACATGACTACTAATAGCAACTCTTCTCCCATGTCCTCAGGAACAAAAGTAACTACTCACAAAGCATAAACATGTTCATAATCAGAGGGGTATTAATATGCATATAGGATCTGAACATATGATATTCCACCAATTAAGCCAACTAGCATCAACTACAAGGAGTAATTAACACTACTAGTAACCTACTAGCACCAATCCCGGACTTGGATACAAGAATTGGATACAAGAGATGAACTAGGGTTTTGAGATGACACGGTGCTGATGAAGATGTTGATGGAGATTGCCCTCTCCCGATGAGAGGAGCTTTGGTGATGACGATGGCTATGATTTCCCCCTCCGGGAGGGAAGTTTCCCCGGCAGAACAGCTCCGCCAGAGCCCTAGATTGGTTCCGCCTCGTGGCGGCATAGTTTCGTCCGAGAAGATGGCTTATAATTTTTTTTCCCATCGAAAGACTCCATATAGAAGAAGATGGCCACCGGAGGGCCACCAGGGGGCCCACGAGGTAGGGGGCGCGCCCAGAGGGGTAGGGCGCGCCCCCCACCCTCGTGGGCAGGGTGTGGCTCCCCTGGTGAGTTTCTTCCGCTGAGTATTTTTTATATATTTGGAAAACATCTTCAGTGAAGTTTCAGGACTTTTGGAGCTGTGCAGAATAGGTCTCTAATATTTGCTCCTTTTCCAGCCCAGAATCCCAGCTGCCGGCATTCTCCCTCTTTATGTAAACCTTGTAAAATAAGAGATAATAGGCATAAGTATTGTGACATAATGTGTAATAACAGCCCATTATGTAATAAATATTGATATAAAAGCATGATGCAAAAATGGACGTATCAGGCGCCCCTAGAAATAGTCAAGGGGTACGCGGGACAGCTCGGGTGCATTCTCCGAAGCACCGTCTCGATCAACACCGAGAACCTAAGGCATCGTGACCGAGGGAATTTGCGCAACCTCCTCTTCACGAAGCTGCACGAACGATACAAGTTCCCCAGTGACTTCGCAAACACAAGCCTCGCGGGGAATAAAGTGAACAGTGCTGCCCTCACGAAGGTGAGCACGGCCCTGGCTACTTGGAGAGCCGCGGTGAAGAGAATGATTCAAAAAGGTGATGGTTATGAGAAGATCAAGGAGAAACATCATTCGATCAGCGAAGATGACTACCTGGAGTTCAAGATCAAGTGCGAGAGCGACGCAACCGTGGAATCAATTCAGTGGGGGAAAGAGATGCGGGACTTGAACTTAGGGGTCCACAAACTCGGTCTCAGCGGTTACAGAGTGGAGGAACCTATATGGGACAAGGAGGACGCGGAGCATGCCAAGCAAGGCCTACCACCCCTCTTTGAGAAATGCCGTGACAAGCAGACCAGGAACTATGTCAGGGCCCGGTACAAGGTGGACCCGGTAACCAAGGAGTTTACCACAGATCCGAAGACCAAGGCGCTTGAGCATGTTCTGGTTAGGAATACACCCCCGCGTAATTATCTCCATATGGTTGCATTCTAATTAATGAAGCCAATTTTCTAAATGGTTCACGTTCCTCCCGCAGGACACTGAAAGCAGTAGCATGGGGTCGTCTCAGAGCTCCCCTTTCGACACCCCTTTAAATAGGGCGTTGAACGTAATGAAAAACAAGGATAAGCTCAGTAAGCCGTCGTCAGCTGGTCGTGTGGCCGGCAAAGGCTTGTCCACGAAATGGTTGGAGTACTATACCGCTGGGCGAAAGGAGAGAAAGACCAGCTCGGAAAGCTAGGAGCACGAGGTTCAACAACTCAAGGCACAAGTGGCGCGGATTCCGGAGATCGTCGAAGAGCAAGTGCGAGACCAACTGGGAGCGACGATCACCGCCATTATGCCTACCTTGGTTTCTGGGCTGCAGGCGTGGATTGCGGGCGGCCAACATGGGCCGCCCCCGATTCCCAGCTTCACGGGCAGCAACTCGCGCAACGCGCCGATGGCGCCATTGGTGTCTCCGGCAGAGGCGGCATTGGTGTCTCCCACGGCGGCGCCGACATTGCAGCTTAATACACCCGTGTGTGGGAAGAATACGCCGGCCGGCACCTCGGCAGCAAGCGGCCCCTCCATCACTTGCACGCCCGCCGTTGGCGGTGCCTCGACATTAGCCGAGCTCGACGCCATCACGATAACTAATTAAGCCTCTCAGCCGATGACTTCATCTCCTTGCCTTTGACTGGGCATCCCTGATGCCCTACATGTTTTCGCAGGGCGCCGCCGATGTTCCGTGCACTCTCCTGCACTTCGTGAACGACGAGTTGGTCGATGTCGCCAAGGGCAGAATCGTTCAACCGGGTAGCCACGTGTTCCACGGTAATCAGATGCCACCCACCCTTTATAGGGTTCAACTGGTTCGGGTGCTACCGGGCTTCGACGACATGTTACCTCCGTATCGACCCCATGGGGCCGACGAAGATGATGTGATGACCCTCAGCGCCTGCATAAGCTGGCACATGCTTTGGCCGAAGAGCCAGATTCGTTTGGGGGCGGGGGACACCACCCCACAGACAACACTGCCAGTCGTGCCGGCGCCAAGCCATGGCAAGACCCCCGCAACGCTACCGGACATGCCGGACATGGATATGGCATAGGATCCGGACATGCATATGGCATAGGATCCGGAAGACGACGACGATGACAACGACGGTACATTTACCAACGTTGATAAGTACTTCAACGAACATGGGTACGGTGATGAATTCTTGGGGCCTCCTTCTCAAGAACCCAACCCTGCAAAAGATGGTCTAGCTGGTACCGCGGAGAAACCCAGTTGCAACAGGCGTCGTCTGGCGTTCAGTTCTCAGGAGACGCCTCCGGCTGCCGCCTTCACCGAGCCTCAGATAGCCGAGGTGCGAAATATTATCAGCCCCAACACACTCAAGAAGGATGTCTGTGAGCAGAACTCAATCCCATTACAGCAGAAGAAGAAGGGACGGAAAAGAAAGAGTAACAAGGGTGCGAGCCAGCCGGCACCGAGTACGATCTGTGCTCAGGACGGGCCACCTTCACCTAAGGATATCTCGAGGAGGGTGCATGTGGCGGGTAGGCCGATGCTACCGACTAATCTGCTCAATGCTGCAACCGGTGCTATGCGGAGTCTGCATGACAGTGTTCTTTCTTTGGAGAAGCGGCGTCTCCGAGAGAATGATGTGGCATACCCGATTTTTGTGGCCAGGGTGCCAGAGGGCAAGGGCTTTGTGGATAGCGCCATCGGGGGTATGATCGTCCTGCAGTTTGATGACATCTTCGCTATGTTTAACCTTCATCCGCTGCACTACACCTTCATTCGGCTATTTTCGCTGAGTATGGAGATGCAGATCATTAGAGACAAGACCCCGGACATCGTGATAGTCGACCCCTTCTACATGCGTGCCAAGATCTTGGGCAGCGCTGGGGACCGGCAAGTCGCGAGTTCATACCTCGAAGGCGTCATTCTGGCAAACCCAGACAAGGATAACTTCCTCGTGCCTTGCTTTCTCGAGTAAGTCATCCCCTCACCGCCCCGTAACATATGATTTCTTAGATTTCGATCGTTCTTTTTTTTCTAACATTCCGTGTTTTGTGCAGTGTCACACATTGCACACTCATCCTCTTAAGCCTGAAATATTCCATGGCCACGTATTTCGACTCGGACCGTCAGTCGAAGAAATACTACACAAATATCAAGAAAGTTCTTGATGATGTTCTCCCCGGCTACGCCAGATCTGGAGGCACCTTCAGCAGGCCAATTTGTAGGTATGGCAAGCACGTGTTCTCCCACAATACGACGTTCCCCTACGTCAAGCAGCCGCCTGGCAGTCAGAAGGATGCCTACTACGCCCTCCATCACATGCGGGCGATCGTACGGGACCATAATCACCTTCTGCTACCAAATAATCTCAAAGATTGGGCCACAAGCTTGTCGGCAATTCAGGACGCGGACATCAGACAAGAATTCTTTTGCATCCAGTCGGAGTTTGCGGAAATCATCCATCAAGATGTCCTTCATACCTTGGGGCAGTTCTACCTCAGATATCAACCGTCCAACAGTGAGATAGAAACAACGCTACAAATACAGGCTGACAACGCCCGCGATTTCATGACCATCACGATAGACGACAGCTTCATCCACGCTCCGGTCCCTGAGTCGAGTCGAAAGTAGTGATGCTATGTGTAGTTCTGAAATATTGATTAGCTCATGTTGTAATTAAACTTTAATGAACTTGTATGTCTCTTTGGTTTGGACAGTCGTTCAACTTATATGTAATCGATACTATTTATTAGTAGGACCATGATCGTGCTATTAATGTCTTGCTTTTCTCTTCCGATCCTTTTGTTGCATACTTATATATTGCTTATGTATTGTCTGTGAATTTCTACTAACGTTTTGTTTTGCTAGTGCATAGAGATGCCGTCGTATGTCGTGTACAAGGGTAAGATTCCCAAAGTCTACGACGACTGGGAAGAGTGTCGGAGACAGGTTCACCGTTTTAGCGGTAACAGTTACAAAGGGTACACCACTAGGGCGGAGGCGGAAACTAGATACGCGCGCTATCTAGCAGGAGAGAGGAGGGAGCGGAGGAGGAACCGGATGAAGACCAGTTTCATCGCGATGATGCTCATCGTGATGACCGCAGCTCTCTTCTATGTGATGGTAGTTTAGATGATCGATATCGACTTGTAATGTGAAGACAAACTCGCTACTCGCGGTCTCGAGACTTGTAATATTCTAACTTTGTTCGGTCTTTTGAATTCGGAGACTAATATGATGAATTGTATTCGGAGACTAATCTTCTAATGTATTCGATGAATCTGCTGTTTATATGTTGTGCTGTCTATATTTTGTGCAGTAATATATTTTGTAACATGTGCAAATATCAAAATAGAAAAAAAAATTCTAATATTCATACTAGTGGCGCACCACACTGCACTTTAGTGGCGCACTACAATAAACACACTAGTGGCGCACTACCTAGAAGTGCGCCATTAGTAACCCAGAGCACAAGGTAAATATGCCCCCCCTGGAGGCATAGTAATGGCGCACCGTTTGACATACTAATGGCGCACTCCCTGGTGCGCCACTATTGTCTGGTATACTAATGGCACACCAGGGGTGCACCATTAGTATTAGTTACTAGTGGCGTGATGATAGTGGCGCACCTGTAGTGCGCCATTAATGGCCAAAAGAGGTGCGCCACTAATTAGCCTTTTCCTAGTAGTGTGGATATCTTCTAAAACTAGTAAGCGTGCACATGCAATGCACGTCTCAACCAAAGCAACACATGAAACTCATATGCGTATTGAATTCTGAATCCATATTACAGAAATTTAATAAAACACAATAACTATACTGTCTGATGATTCCTGATTGTCTAAAGGTCATATAGTAAAGAAATTTAATACAAAGTCTATCAATGCTTGAAGAGTCGCAAGCTTGAGTAGTCTGTCAGTTTTTAGGACCATTTTTTCCCCCTTTATGAGTTTCTCTCTTCTCCTCGAGTGCAACATTCATTAACAAATAATGAAGGAAAATTAAGATTTTTTATGACATGGATGGCATGCAAGCGGCAAGCCACACTTTCTCTAAGTTAATCTTAGTTCTGGTCAGATTAACCATGAATGAAACTTGTCCTATCAACATACAGTTTATTGCATAATAAAAGGAAAATATATTATATCTTTATTTTCTTGACACACATCTCATGAATGAAAAATCCCATGCTTTTATTACTCTCTATTACTAAATCATGTAGTGTTTTTAGGGTCAGCCTGTTTGAGCATGCTGTACTTTTTCTTCTTTTATTTCTTTGCCATTAGAGTATGGTGATTGTTGCATCCCAAGTATGGGAAGGGCCTAAATGATCATATCATGATGTGAATACTTAATATGCAAATATAAGACGCTATTAGATAGAAGGCAATGTTCACTTCTATTAAAAAAATACCGGCATGATCACACATTTAATCGAGATGCATAAATTCCTATACAAAATTCTCATGTATGTTTCCGAACTAACCTGCATTTTAAGGTCATGTTTTACCAGCATGTAGGATCAGCTCTAGAGGAGTGGCACTTAAATACATCGGAAACATGATGTTGAAATGAACAACAATACCTTGCAAACTCTATACCTAACATGCCTGCCGTATTTGGCTCCTGAACTTTAGCTCCTCCTCCGTCCATTTTAGAGTCCCCATTCCTAAAAACAAAACATTTCATACATGAAAATCTTATATGTCTCCAAGGGATAGTGGTAACCACAATGTTTAATTCAGGAGCTATTATCAATATAAAATATAAGATGAAAAGTGAGAAATTTATTGTATATGCTAAAAGTGCTTCGTAAGTAGAATTAATAAATGGTGCAGATCTCTAACATCATAATTGGGAACCTAGAATACTCACCGATGAGTGTTTGTATGGCATCAAGGGACGAATGAGGTCAGGAGCTAAGGCGGGTGGTCGAGGATTGAACATGATTTTGCCAGTCATCTGATTCTATGACTCTCGGGGCTGGGCATCCCCATGCTTTCTGCTTAACCCTGTCCTTGTATGTGCCATGTCGTGTACGCAGCTCAGCTCGGGGAATACAACCCTTAATTCCCTCTATCAATGCAATAGTGGGCAACATGTGTATTCACGGAAAAAGGTACTCTCTTCTTTTTTATCACCATCTAGATGTTCTAACCAAAATTGAACAAAACGTAGGAGCAAGCTAGCGCTCTTTATACAGTAGTTAAGCACGCGAAATGCACATCTTGACTACTATAAATACAAAAAATATAAATTGTAAGTATTAGGAGTGTAAAAAATACATATGCGTTTAGACTAAAAATAACCTCTCAAGAATTATGCCAGCCGATGTGTTATGCTTATAGATGAAATACCTACATGGCCAGCCACAAGACAATCCAAGAGATTGTCCATCACTTTCATAATAAAATGCTCGGTTGTACCGAGTGCAGATTTTTTTTTACCTCTATGACATATTAATGATCTATCATCAAAAGATTCAGGCAAGTCAATTAGGTCATGTATACCAGGTTGCCGCCAATAGACGATCGCCCAGGCTTCTTGGTTCATCATTTTCCTTCAAAAGCTCCACATAGTCACCTGTCGGAAGAACACTTCACTATACCAAGAAATGAGTTCACGTGTTTATAGTTAAACATCCCTTCATGACCATCTATTATCTTATTAGATTTAAGAAAAATACTCAGATGAGTATTAGATCAATACTCTGCAACCACAACTGAATTGACATTGCCATCATTATTATTGCAGACCTGCAGTCCTCATGCAATCACACACACCACCGTCATCACAAGGACATTCATGCCATTGTAACTGTGTATTTAAAAGAAAAACGATAATCAAAATAGGGCCTTGGTGTTTCTTTTTCATGCACAGACATGAACATGGCCACAAAAAGGGGTTTGGCACGCCCTATAACCCTTTAGAAACTCCCCTACCCATAAGTAAGACCATCTATGATTATGCAATCTTGCATATAGCCTAGATAAATGATGAAACCAATTAAAGATCCTCTACATGCATATAAATTGTAGAAGAAAAGTTTTGGTAAAAAAATCACAGCAAACTACCTTTAGAATGTTGCAAATGTACTGGTGCCCAGTCACAGTATATATATGCAATTATGCACGAGTATATGATTCTACCACAAGGATCAAATAGACAACAATTTGGAGCATGGTGTTGTGTGACATCTCAGAAAGTGAATGAATGAATTTTCGATTGTTACAGAAAATTGCATACATAGATTTTCAATGTAAAAATGAACTTTATGCCTATGTTATTTGTACATACAGAATGTCTTTCTTGGTTCCCAAAGAGGTTCAGTAACCATCCTAAGTAAGCAATCGAACATACCTTGAATCACTTTAGCAAAATATTGCAGACGGAAGTAAGTCCAGCCCATGTCTTATCAACTGCAAAAAGATTTCTCAGGCAAAACTTGCAAAAGAATGGTCACCCTCATATCTACTGTTTGATATCAACAATCTCCTGAAACATGTCGTCAGACAAAATGTCCAGTGAGAAGTTCATTGAAACTTTGAAAGGCAATCATTTTTTATCAACAAGTTGGTACAACATGTTGTCATAATGCCTTCAATACTTCAATGTGCTTCCAATGTCAGGATACTTCAACACCTAAAATCAAGGTTGCTACAGTCTACTAAATGATTTTAAACCAAACTATAAAATTAGTGGTCCAGCCATAAATATTATTATTTTTTGCATCATGAAGAGTCGTATATGAAGTACCTTTGGAATTCTGCACAGAGAAACAACATGTATTGTACAATCAAACTGGATTCTTCTTGGGATAAGCAAATGTTCAAGCTCCAAGGCTTACAGATATGTTTTAAAGCCGCAAGATCTTTTGAATGGCACACATAAAAATCGATAATTCCATTGTGCACTCATCAAGTCTAGTAAGTTCTCTTTTTTTGCCATTAACTTCGTGAACTTGAGGCGTCCGATTTCTGCTTGTCGATGTCAGCTTTCCTCAATGTGTATGCGACAACAAAACATTACGTGAAAATCTATCCATCTACAAATGTTCAGCACTTGCATTGGAAGCATTGTACAAAGCAAAACAAAATGAAACCCAATAAGCCAAACTCGTGCACAAGATTCAACCTCTATTTCAGGTAGCTACGAATTGAATATTTGTACGCATCAGTGAGAGTTCCTTAAATATCAGATCAAGCAATATCAATTTCTATGTGCAGTTGCAAGACATTAATCCCGTGTTATTAAATACCTGGTCCAGAGGCATGTGGCGACCTGGATTGGGAGCGGCAAGATTTAGCAAAGAGCGAGCTGGATGGGGAGTCCCAGACTCCTAGTGGTGCTTGCTGTAAGGTGAGACGGGTGGTGAGCCAAGTGGCCGGCCACAAGATTGGTAGCAGACTCGGACGGAGACCTCGTCGGGCTCAGCGGCGGCCCAAGTGTCGCCCTCCTCGTGCGGTGTAGTCACGAACTGCCGCCCAATACGGCAGTACGGCGACCCAGCGTCCTGCGCCGAGGAAGAGGAAGAAAGGGTCAGGGAGGAGACGTGAGAGTGCAGTGTCGATCAGATTAAGGGAGCACCCACGCTGGAATCAACCGCGGCGGCACGGGGCGGTGGCACGGGCACGGCACGTATCCCTCTTCGAGGGTGAGACGCGGTGAGGGGAGGCCGAGTGCATGGGAGGCATGCGAGAGCCGCTTGCCGCGTGAGTTTTCTTCGAGGGAGGGGCGGCCGCGGCGGACGCGTGGGGGTCGTGCGAGAGAGGAGGCAGGAGCGGTTTCTTTCCTTTTTTTAAGGGCGAGTGGAGGTGGGCAGCGGAGACCGGCGTTTGTTTAGCGTTAAACACGGGATGATTGTGAGCCGTATGATCTACTGCATTAATGGATAGGATGAATTGGTTCTCCGCCCTTTCGTTCTTTTGTAGTGGTAGTAGATAGTAGATGTATTCTTGTGGTTCTTGTTTTATTTTTGGTATTGTTTTTCTAGTCAAAATTTGATGATGTATTTCCATGTACCAAGAATGAATGATGAAAAAAAGTTTTAAGGACTTGCAAAGAAAAAAGTACGTGGACAGGATGCGGCCGGGATGCGTCCACGTGTTGGGCGCACGGCCACCGCATCCTAGAAATGGCCCGTACACGACTCCATTGTTCTACCCAAACGGACAGAATCCGGACAAAACGGACGTCCGTTTGAAATTGCACGGTAAAGTTGGCCTTATCTACTGTTCCTGTTGACTTATTCTTCCTCATGATCTGCTCCACTGTCACCTTCCAGTACTTTTGTGTTTCGTGTCATATGCTTTCTTTCTTCCACTCCTTTCGTCCTCTTGTGCTTCAGTTCGTTTACATCCTTTCAACAATCATCGTTCACCTGTCACGTGGCATCGCAAATTTTTGCTATGGCTCTTAGTCTTGCAAATTCATCAACTCTTTACTCCATGTTCTTCTTGTGCGGCGGATTATGCCATATTGCACATTATCGTCGTTCTATCCTACTCCATCTTTTCCATAACGTAGTGCGTATAGATTTCGTAAAAAGTCAAACTTTGCAAATTTTAATCAAATTTATAGAGAAAACTATTTACATCTACAATATCAAATATATAAAATATGAAACTACGTCTTATAATGAATCTAATGATATATGTATGGCATTCTTGATCTCAATTTTTTTTCTCCACAAACTAGGTCATAAAATTGTGAGGTTTGACTTTTCAAAATATTTATATGCACTACATTATAAAACGGAGGAAGGGTCACATTTAGTTACATATACCACGACAATTATATTCTCGCTATCACACTTATTCTTCTTCCATTTGATTTTATTCTTACTCATAACCTGTTAGATGTTGTTTTTTTTAAGTTAAGTCCAATGAAACTTAGGGGTTGTTCAGTTTGAGACTAAGTTTGCCTAAAGTTGCCACATTTAAGGTTAGGTAAGTTTGACCAACTTAGATGGGTGTTTGGTTCAAGCCACACCTTAGGCAAGCAACACTGGAGTCCCACATCACATACACTCAAAAAGTATGGTAAGATTCCCTTAGACTTGTCAACTTGTGGATCTTACTTTAAAGAACTAAGGGGCTGTTTGGTTCTACGCCTAACCATGCCACACTTTGTCATGCAATGTTGCCACACTTGCCTAAGATTAGTTTTTCAAAATGAGAGCCACAAGTTGGCAAGCCTAAGGGAATCTTGCCACACTTTTTGAGTGTATGTGATGTGGGGCCTTAGTGTGGCTTGCCCAAGGTATGGCTTGAACCAAACACTCACCCAAGTTGGTCAAACTTGTCTAACCTTAGGTGTGGCAACCTTAGGCAAACTTAGTCTCAAACCAAACAGCCCCTAACCTTAGGCAAATATGACAACATTGTATGGCAAAGTGTGGCATGGTTAAACCTAGAACCAAACAGCCCCTTAACTTTTTTTTGCCTATCTTATTTCTCTTTAACTCTTAAGTTCTGTCGCGTGAAACTTGATAGAATCATGCCAATTTTTTGTGTTTCTAATTTACCATATAATAACAAGGACATATCATAACATAATGGCTACGAAAACTTAATTTTGTTTACATCACAATTAGGCCTTTTTCACTTTACTGCATTTGTTGTGAGTTATTCTATGTTGTACTGTATGCGGTATGTGTCATTCCTTTCTTCTCTGAATCCCGAACTATATTGTTTTGACAGTATGCGAGTTTGCAATTTACTCCATTGAACAGGTTAGTGTACAAGTTCTCTACCCAACAGCTTAGGGCTCCTTTGATTCAAAGGAATTTCATAGGATTTTTAGAGGCCTAGAATCCTTAGAATTTTTTTTCTGCATTGGTCGTTTGATTCATAGGATTGAATCCTATAGAATTTTTTCTATGGAATGTACTACATTTCATTGGAAATCTTGCATCTACTCTAACCTTTTTTTTCACATCTTTTGTTTTTTCTGTGACATCAAATACTTTTTGCTAATCCTATGGCCCTTAACCTGTTGATCTCACCGTACTCTTTCAGTCGCGATGGTGCCGTCTAGCTTGGCTGGCCGGTCATGATGCGACGGCGGCGTGCGTTCCTTTCTTGCTTGGATCTGCATCAAAAGCATTAATTCCAAGCCTTGAGCGCAACCGGTGACCGCTGACGAACAGCTAGCAAGTAGTAGCAACATCTGACCGGCAGCTCCAGCAACAATTTCGTTGATGCTTGGATGTTGGGTAAACATCTTGTTCGTCGGCACATGGTGGATGCCAATCATGCCAGGCAGCAGCTAGCATCACATCGCCCCACCCAAGAAATCAAGGAAATATTCCGCAGCTCGTGACACACACCGTACAGTACGCGCGGCCAACTAATTAATCCCCAACTCCCTGCAGATAAGTCTACCGTACTACCCTATTGTACAACCACATGAATTGTCGACAAGATGACCCCTCCTCGTTTTGGCATCTCTTCTTCATCAACCATCTTTCTCCTCTATAACATTATGAGTCACACGTCACGGGTCTCCGTACATCCACGTCCACCTCAGCCCAGCATGCAGCAGCGGCGGTCAAGTTGGCGGTGCACCGGTGCGCGCATGTGGTGGTAATATGTAGTGCATGGCCGTTGCTTTCGATGGTGCGGTGCCCCTTCCCGCGGAGCACATGGATCCCATTGTCTTGTCGTCGTGCCTTTGAAAAACGGGGTGCAACGACGGAAGCCCCGCCTGATCACGTCGCCGTCGCCGTATGAAACGGTACGGTCTGAGGACGGTACAACTGACCACGGACGACGACAACGGAATCGATCGACAAAAAAGAGATATTTTAAATTGAACGTCGCTGCTGTCTGGGGTACAAATACTCTTGGAATGGAAGCGTGCTGGATTTGCCCGCCCAGGATGTTAGGGCGCTTCTTGGTAGCCAGGTAGGTGCTGTAGCTGTGAGCCCCGAGGCTTATCTTAGGCCAACTCTAACCGTATGATCCCATCCCTTTCGGCCGCGTCCGTTTGAGATAAAAAGGATAAACGAGGCGGTTCAGCGCGCGACGACCTGAACCTATCTGGTCTGTTTTGTGTCCGGGCTAACCCATTTCAAACGCAAACTTGCGCCGGGTTTGGGTCGCGGCGGACAGCAAACGGACGCGCGCCTCGTCCGCGTGGCAGGCGACCACCTACCTCCCACCCGCCAACATCAATGCGCACGCGCGGATGGTCCCACCTGTCATCCGCCCAGCGAACGGTTGCCGTCCTTCTTAAATGGGAAGCCATGGACGGTCGTCGTCCACACTTCCCACTCCGGCCCCTCTCTGCCCCCTTGAAACCCGACACTCCCAAACCCTAGCCGCTCCCCGTCCTCGTACTCGCCGGCCGGCCGCAGCCATGGGGCTATGGAACTACGGCCATAAGGGGAAGCACGACCGCGAGGCCGGCTCCTCCTCGAGACGCCGCCGCGGCTCCGTCAAGAAGGAGGAGCCCGCATCACCGCCGCGCTCATCCAGTCGAGCCCCCGTGCCTGCCCCCCTCACCATCGCCCCTAGGGCCGCCGGCGAGCGTGACCGGCGGTACCTGGTCGTGGACGTGTGCTGGCGGTACTGGGAGACGAGGACACCGGTCCCATGGAGCGACGTGCACCTCCCCAACAATTGGCACCTCTCCGCGGACCGGGTCTCGATCCCGCCAGTGCCGACGAGCGGCCGTGCGCGGCGCGATGAGATCGAGCGCCACCGCCGCCTCCTCCCCGACGACCTCTACTACGACGAGAGGTACGCACCCGACTCCGTGCTCTGGTACACGTGGCTCCAGGACGAGCACGGGAGGGGCGCGAGCGTATGCGGGTGCGCGGCCTCACGCCCACGCCTTCGCCTTCCCCGTCTCCGTCACCGCCTCCACCTCCTCGCTTGACAGCGGAGGAGGAGGTCCGTCTCATGGCGCGTGTCATGGAGGACTCCATGCGCACGCACGACGAGCGTCAATGGGAGGGCCTCGAGGAGATGACGGCCCTCTCCGTGGCCGGCGACGTTGCCATCCCCAAGCTGGAGATGGTGGCGAAGGAGGAGCCGCCGGTGGGCCAGCACTAGAGCTGGTCATGCACGGCTCCGGAGATGGCGGCTGCCGTAGGGGAGTGGACTGGTGCCCCACGCCGCCGCGGTCACCGGAGCGGGATGCCTCGCCGTGGGAGAAGGTAGTGCAGGCACCTGCCACCTTCCACCACGCCGCCCCTGTGCACCACGTACCGCCGGCCCACCTGTGGACGCCGCCGGACTACGTCGACCTCGTCAGCGACGACGACGACACCGACGGCCACTGAAGACGGCTACGGCCACGGCATCAACGGGCACAACAAAAGCGCGCAGGCGGCGTTTTTTTATTTTGTTTTTATGTAAATTATGGAACTGGGCCGTTTAAGCGAACCATGAAACTAGCCCGTTTTGTGGCCGTGACCTCTATATATGTTTTAAGTTTTTTTTAAGTGTGTTTATTTACTTTTCTAGACATTTTATTTATGATTTTTTGTTTTTTAATCACGTTCACCCCAGACATAATTTGGAATGCGGCCGTGCGTTGGGCGCACCCATGATCCAATAAACAGAGGCGAACATGGATGAACCCATTGCCGTCTCAAAAAGACAAAATTCAATCAAATCGGACGTCTATTTAGGGTCGCGCCATGGAGTTGGCCTTAACCTACATGTGACTATGAGCTGGAAAATATGCGTGCATGCATGCATGGTGCTGGGACGGCAAGAACCCTGACGAAACGTGCGTGACCTGATCAGAGAGATGTGTGTGATCTACTACTCCATAGTCCATACTGTTGGTAGCATCGACCTACTAACATTAGCATGAGTATGGCTCGCCACCGCGCCCGCTCGCGCTCCTGCAGCGCACCCCGCTCCCCCTTCTCCACCAGCCCCCCGCCGGCGGTGCTATCCCGGCCCCCGGCGGCCACCCTCGCGGCGCGGCCCACTCCGGGCGCGTCGCCCACCCATCCCCCCGTCCAGCGCTGGAGCGCCCCTGGAGTTGGCTCGGGCGCAGCATCTGCGCTGCGTGCCATTTACTCTACTGACTCCCCTATCGCCCTCTCGCTGGCTACGCCCGCTGGATCTCGTGGGGCGACGGCCTCACAAGGTAGCTTTGATGTGGGGGAGTCGAGCTCGGCAGGGGCGCGGCTGCCGGTTTCGTCGCCCGCTCATTCAAGTCCGCATCTGCGCCCCCCTGCCCGCATCCGGTCCGAGATCTGCATCCCCCCGTCGAGCAGCCTTTACTCCTCTGGATGTCGCGCGGCTGCGGCCTCGGTGCGCGCCAGCGGCCTGGATTCCCGCGTTCCCAACGGTGACCGCGTTGAAGATTGCCCGGAGTGGCAGCTGGTCCGTTCGAGGCGGCAGCGGCGTGCACCGCCCGTACCTCCCTCGGCGGTGGCGCGGCATGGGCGCCTGCGAGGCCCGGCTGCGGAGTTATTGGCTGCTCAGCGCCAGGCGGCCTTCCTCAAGCGCTTCCGCAGCCGCTGCCTTCGCTGCCTCGATAAAGGGCACCGCGCTGCTGGCTGTCGCAACCTAGTGCGCTGCTCCTCTTGCTGGCTCCTTGGCCACCGCTCTAGCTCCGCCCGCTGCCCCCGCCGCAATCCCCCTGCCTCCTCCAGCCCCCCTCCTCCTGCGCCGGCTGCCGCCCCTCGACGGTTGCCCGCTGCTCCCAATCCACCCTCTGCTCCGGCCCCTTTGCCTGCCATGGCCTACCGTCCGAGCAAGGCTTCCCGCCGGCCGCGCGGCGGTGCTACGTCCTCGGTCAGCACCCAGGCGGTCGAGGAGGCGGCTCGCCACCTTCGGGCCACTGCTGTGCTCGTCACCATGTCGGAGGAGCGTCTCAACATCAACCCGCAGCTCGTCACGAAGGCCATCGAGCGCGACATCGGTGTGCCTTGGGGCGAGATGCACGTCTCCAAGCACTTCCCAGAGCACTTCCTGGTGCGCTTCGCCAGCGCGCGCCACCGGGATGTTGCGATGGACGCCGGGGTGGCTACTTGCCGCGGCGTCGCCCTCTCGATCGTGCCCTGGAAGCCTGCTGGGCACGTCCACCAGCGCATCTGGCGCTACTACTGTCGTCTCGCCATCGAGCGCCTTCCTGTGCAGGCGCGGCGGCAGGAGATGGTCCAGGACGCCATTGGCCTCTCCTGCTGGGTCGATAGGCTCGAGCGCCAGACTACCTCACTCTCCAACACCTCCTGCGTTTACGCGTGGGTGTGGGCGTGGAGCCCGGGCAACATCCCCACCTCCAACGACTACTCCATCCTTGATCGGGCTCCGGAAGGACGTGGCCGCCGCATCATGCCGGAGGGCTGCCCTCCTGAGGAAGGCAAGCAAGGCCCCCAGTTCCCCATCCTCATCCACCTGGATGAGACCCGGGACTACACGCCCATTGACGAGCGCCAGGCAGGCCGCGAGGCGGAATGGCCGTTGCGGGAACGCTTCGGCTGGCAGTTCGGCGTGGAAGACGGCGAGGCCGGCACGGGGCGTCGCCGCGCTCCTGACCAAGACCACCCGTGGCCTAGGCATCGGTCCTGCGAGGATGGCGATGGCGATGCTGGTGGCCGCCGCCGCCGCTCTAGGCAGGCGTGGCGCGGATCCCTTATGGGTTGCCGCTCCGATGGCACGGTGCGACGTGCCTCGTCGAGCCGCTCCGGGCAGCGCCGCGTGTCGGGTGGCTCCTCATCCGGCAGGCATCGCACCGGCTCCCCGCGCGACTGTCTCTCCTTCTCCGGCAGCGACGGCTTCGACCGCGGCCGCTCTCGTTCCCGTAGTGGGGACAGCAGCAGCCCCGCTCTGGCTCGCGCCATGGGGACCACCACCGCATTCGCTCCCGGTCACGTGATGGGGCTCGCGGCCGTGTTCGGTCCCCCTCACCTGGTCGTGTTAGCCCGCGCTCTGCCCTCCCTCCGTCCCTGGCGGTTGAGGCCGGCCCCTTTCCTCTGCTGTCGGGCGTGCCCACGGCGGTCGAGGCGCCCGCTCACGAGATCCTGCACGGCGTTCCCATCGGCGTCGTTGTGCCGCCTAACCCCCTACCTGCGTCGCCTGCTACTGCTGTGGGCGGTCTCGAGGGCGAGGTTGAGGCTCTCTGGCGTGACCTCACCTGTGGCGACCCACTTGTTGGTGTGCTGCACCAGCCTGCCTGCCCTTTTCCGCTCGACGAGGGCATTTGGCCGTTCGTGGAGCCTACAACTTCCTCCTGGTCCTGCCTGTCCGCGAAGGAGATGGGGCTGCTGCCGCTGCAGCCGCCTGTGGAGCTGGGGCCGCAGAAATAGGCGGGCCTGGAAGTCTCTAGGGACCGCGAGCTGGCCCGGAATCTTGCCCCGTGGCCCAACAGGGGCTACATGTCGCTCCCGGCCCCTTTGACTGATGATGCGGCCCTGAGCCCGTTGCCGCCACCACAGCTCGTGCTCCAGTTTGACGCGGGCGCCACTGCCGACTTCCTCCCCTCCAAGCTGCAATCCCTGGAGGTCGACCCCAACACCTCCTTCATGGCCAAAGTGTTCGGCATGCTGCCTCCTTCGGTCATGGGCTCGGCCCCGGCTGGCATGCGCCTTGGTGCCTTGGAGCCCCCACCAAAGATGTAGTTCGTCCCCACGCCTGCTCCGGCTCCCCCCAAGCTCAAGCCTAGGCGCTCGCCGCGCGCTGCCGTGACGCCCGGTCTGACCCAGCAGCAGAAGGCGGAGGCAAGGTTGGCTGAGCAGTTCGCCTTCATCAACAAGGAGTCTGACTTCTCGCCCCGTGTGCGCGAGAAGTATGTGCAGCGTTTCAAGTCCCCCCTTGGCAAGTGTTGGGTTTCGTAGTAATTTCAAAATTTTCCTACGCACACGCAAGATCATGGTGATGCATAGCAACGAGAGGGGAGAGTGTTGTCTACGTACCCTCGTAGACCGAAGCGGAAGCGTTGACGCAACGTAGAGGAAGTAGTCGTATGTCCTCCCGATCCGACCGATCCAAGCACCGTTACTCCGGCACCTCCGAGTTCTTGGCACACGTTCAGCTCGATGACGATCCCCGGGCTCCGATCCAGTAAAGCTTCGGGGATGAGTTCCGTCAGCACGACGGCGTGGTGACGATCTTGATGTTCAACCGTTGCAGGGCTTCGCCTAAGCACTGCCACAATATGACCGAGGTGTAATATTGTGGAGGGGGGCACCGCACACGGCTAAGGAACGATCACGAAGATCAACTTGTGTGTCTATGGGGTGCCCCCTGCCCCGTATATAAAGGAGTGGAGGAGGGGAGGGCCGGCCCTCTCTATGGCGCGCCCTAGGGGAGTCCTACTCCCACCGGGAGTAGGATTCCCCTTTTCCTAGTCCAACTAGGAGTCCTTCCATGTAGTAGGAGTAGGAGACAAGGAAGGGGAAGGGAGAAGGGAAGGAAGGAGGGGGCGCAGCCCCTCCCCCTAGTCCAATTCGGACTAGGCCTTGGGGGCGCGCGGCCTGCCCTAGGCAGCCCCTCTCTCTTTCCCGTATGGCCCAATAAGGCCCAATACTTCTCCCCCGTATTCCCGTAACTCCCCGGTACTCCGAAAAATACCCGAATCACTCGGAACATTTCCGATGTCCGAATATAGTCGTCCAATATATCGATCTTTACGTCTCGACCATTTTGAGACTCCTCGTCATGTCCCCGATCTCATCCGGGACTCCGAACTTCTTCGGTACATCAAAACTCATAAACTCATAATATAACTGTCATCGAAACCTTAAGCGTGCGGACCCTACGGTTCGAGAACAATGTAGACATGACCGAGACACGTCTCCGGTCAATAACCAATAGCGAAACCTGGATGCTCATATTGGTTCCTACATATTCTACGAAGATCTTTTATCGGTCAGACCGCATAACAACATACGTTGTTCCCTTTGTCATCGGTATGTTACTTGCCCGAGATTCGATCGTTGGTATCCAATACCTAGTTCAATCTCATTACCGGCAAGTCTCTTTACTCGTTCCGTAATACATCATCCCGCAACTAACTCATTAGTTGCAATGCTTGCAAGGCTTAAGTGATGTGCATTACCGAGAGGGCCCAGAGATACCTCTCCGACAATCGGAGTGACAAATCCTAATCTCGAAATACGCTAACCCAACATGTACCTTTGGAGACACCTGTAGAGCTCCTTTATAATAACCCAGTTACGTTGTGACGTTTGGTAGCACACAAAGTGTTCCTCCGGCAAACGGGAGTTGCATAATCTCATAGTCATAGGAACATGTATAAGTCATGAAGAAAGCAATAGCAACATACTAAACGATCGGGTGCTAAGCTAATGGAATGGGTCATGTCAATCAGATCATTCAACTAATGATGTGATCCCGTTAATCAAATGACAACTCTTTGTCCATGGTTAGGAAACATAACCATCTTTGATTAACGAGCTAGTCAAGTAGAGGCATACTAGTAACACTCTGTTTGTCTATGTATTCACACATGTATTATGTTTCCGGTTAATACAATTCTAGCATGAATAATAAACATTTATCATGATATAAGGAAATAAATAATAACTTTATTATTGCCTCTAGGGCATATTTCCTTCAGTCTCCCACTTGCACTAGAGTCAATAATCTAGATCACATCGCCATGTGATTTAACATCAATAGTTCACATCTTTATGTGATTGGTTCACATCTCCATGTGACTAACACCCCAAGGGTTTACTAGATTCAATAATCTAGTTCACATCGCTGTGTGATTAACACCCAAAGAGTACTAAGGTGTGATCATGTTTTGCTTGTGAGAGAAGCTTAGTCAACGGGTCTGCCAAAATTCAGATCCGTATGTATTTTGCAAAATTCTATGTCTACAATGCTCTGCACGGAGCTACTCTAGCTAATTGCTCCCACTTTCAATATGTATCCAGATTTAGACTTAGAGTCATCTGGATTAGTGTCAAAACTTGCATCGACGTAACCCTTTACGACGAACCTTTTGTCACTTCCATAATCGAGAAACATATGGATAATTTTGACCGTTGTCCAGTGATCTACTCCTAGATCACTATTGTACTCCCTCTCTTAACACAGTGTATGGTATACAATAGATCTGGTACACAACATGGCATACTTTATAGAACCTATGACTGAGGCATAGGGAATGACTTTCATTCTCTTTCTATCTTCTGCTGTGGTCGGGCTTGGAGTCTTACTCAACTTCACACCTTGTAACACAGGCAAGAACTCTTTCTTTGACTGCTCCATTTTGAACTACTTCAAAATCTTGTCAAGGTTTGTACTTATTGAAAAAACTTATCAAGCGTCTTGATCTATCTCTATAGATCTTGATGCTCAATATGTAAGCAGCTTCACTGAGGTCTTTCTTTGAAAAACTCCTTTCAAACACTCCTTTATGCTTTGCAGAATAATTCTACATTATCTCTGATCAACAATATGTCATTCACATATACTTATCAAAAATGTTGTAGTGCTCCCACTCACTTTCTAGTAAATACAGGCTTCACCGTAAGTCTGTATAAAACTATATGCTTTGATCAACTTATCAAAGCGTATATTCCAATTCCGAGATGCTTGCACCAGTCCATAGATGGATCGCTGGAGCTTGCTTATTTTGTTAGCTTCTTTTGGATCGACAAAACCTTCCAGCTGCATCATATACAACTCTTCTTCCAGAAATCCATTTAGGAATGCAGTTTTGACATCCATTTGCTGGATTTCATAAAATGCGGCAATTGCTAACATGATTCGGACAGACTTAAGCATAGATACGAGTGAGAAACTCTCATCATAGTCAACACCTTGAACTTGTCGAAAACCTTTTTGCGACAATTCTAGCTTTGTAGATAGTAACACTACTATCAACGTCCGTCTTCCTCTTGAAGATCCATTTAATCTCAATGGCTCGCCGATCATTGGGCAAGTCAATCAAAGTCCATACTTTGTTCTCATACATGGATCTCATCTCAGATTTCATGGCCTCAAGCCATTTCGCGGAATCTGGGCTCACCATTGCTTCTTCATAGTTCGCAAGTTCGTCATGGTCTAGTAACATGACTTCCAGAATAGGATTACCGTACCACTCTGGTGCGGATCTCACTCTGGTTTACCTACGAGATTCGGTAGTAACTTGATCTGAAGTTACATGATCATCATCATTAGCTTCCTCACTAATTGGTGTAGTAGTCACAAGAACAGATTTCTGTGATGAACTACTTTCCAATAAGGGAGATGGTACAATTACCTTATCAAGTTTTCTACTTTCCTCCCACTTACTTCTTTCGAGAGAAACTCCTTCTCTGGAAAGGATCCATTCTCAGCAACGAATAACTTGCCTTCGGATCTATGATAGAAGGTGTTCCCAACTGTCTCCTTTGGGTATCCTATGAAGACACATTTCTCTGTTTTGGGTTTGAGCTTATCAGGATGAAACTTTTTCATATAAGCATCGCAACCCCAAACTTTAAGAAACGACAACTTTGGTTTCTTGCCAAACCATAGTTCATAAGGCGTCGTCTCAACGGATTTTGATGGTGCCTTATTTAACGTGAATGCAGCTATCTCTAATGCATGACCCCAAAATGATAGTGGTAAATCGGTAAGAAACATCATAGATTGCACTATATCCAATAAAGTACGGTTATGACGTTCGAACATACCATTATGTTGTGGTGTTCCAGGTGGCATGAGTTTGTGAAACTATTCCACATTGTTTTAATTGAAGACCAAACTCGTAACTCAAATATTTGTCTCCGCGATCAGATCGTAGAAACCTTATTTTTCTTGTTACGATGATTTTCCACTTCACTCTAAAATTCTTTGAACTTTTCAAATGTTTCATACTTATGTTTCATCAAGTAGATATGCCCATATCTGCTCAAATCATCTGTGAAGGTCAGAAAATAATGATACCCGCCGCGAGCCTCAACACTCATCAGATCACATACATCAGTATGTATTATTTCCAATAAGTTAGTTGCTCGCTCCATTGTTCCGGAGAACGGAGTCTTAGTCATCTTGCCCATAAGGCATGGTTCGCAAGCATCAAGTGATTCATAATCAAGTGATTCCAAAATCCCATTAGCATGGAGTTTCTTCATGCGCTTTTACACCAATATGACCTAAACGGCAGTGCCACAAATAAGTTGCACTATCATTATTAACTTTGCATCTTTTGTCTTCAATATTATGAATATGTGTATCACTACGATCGAGATCCAATGAACCATTTTCATTGGGTGTGTGACCATATAAGGTTTTATTCATGTAAACAGAACAACAATTATTCTCTAACTTAAATGAATAACCGTATTGCAATAAACATGATCAAATCATATTCATGCTCAACACAAACACCAAATAACACTTATTCAGGTTCAACACTAATCCCGAAAGTATAAGGAGTGTGCGATGATGATCATATCAATCTTGGAACCACTTCCAACTCTCATCGTCACTTCACCCTTAACTAGTCTCTGTTCATTCTGCAACTCCCGTTTCGAGTTACTAATCTTAGCAACTGAACTAGTATCAAATACTGAGGGGTTGCTATAAACACTAGTAAAGTACACATCAATAACATGTATATCAAATATACTTATGTTCACTTTGCCATCCTTATCTGCCAATCACTTGGGGTAGTTTCGCTTCCAGTGACCAGTCCCTTTGCAGTAGAAACACTTAGTCTCAGGCTTAGGACCAGACTTGGGCTTCTTCACTTGAGCAGCAACTTGCTTGCTGTTCTTCTTGAAGTTCCCCTTCTTCCCTCTGCCCTTTTCTTAAAACTAGTGGTCTTGTCTACCATCAACACTTGATATTTTTCTCGATTTCTACTTTCGTCAATTTCCGCATTACGAAGAGCTTGGGAATCGTTTCCGTTATCCCTTGCATATCATAGTTCATCATGAAGTTCTACTAACTTGGTGATGGTGACTAGAGAATTCTGTCAATCACTATCTTATCTGGAAGATTAACTCTCACTTGATTCAAGCGATTGTAGTACTCAGACAATCTGAGCACATGCTCACTAGTTGAGCGATTCTCCTCCATCTTTGAGCTATAGAACTTGTTGGAGACTTCATATCTCTCAACTCGGGTATTTGCTTGAAATATTAACTTCAACTCCTGGAACATCTCATATGCTCCATGACGTTCAAAACGTCTTTGAAGTCCCGATTCTAAGCCATTAAGCATGGTGCACTAAACTATCAAGTAGTCATCATATTGAACTAGCCAAACATTCATAACGTTTGCATCTGCTCCTACAATAGGTCTGTCACCTAGCGGTGCATCAAGGACATAATTCTTCTGTGCAGCAATGAGGATAAACCTCAGATCATGGATCCAATCCGCATCATTGCTACTAACATCTTTCAACACAATTTTCTCTAGGAACGTATCAAAACAAACACAGGGAAGCAACAACGCGAGCTATTGATCTGCAAAATACTACCGGGACTAAGTTCATGATAAATTTAAGTTCAATTAATCATATTACTTAAGAACTTCCACTTAGATAGACATCCCTCTAATCCTCTAAGTGATTACGTGATCCAAATCAACTAAACCATGTCCGATCATCACGTGAGATGGAGTAGTTTCATTGGTGAACATCGCTATGTTGATCATATCTGCTATATGATTCACGCTCGACCTTTCGGTCTCCGTGTTCCAAGGCCATATCTGTATATGCTTGGCTCGTCAAGTATAACCTGAGTATTCCGCGTGTGCAACTGTTTTGCACCTGCTGTATTTGAACATAGAGCCTATCACACCCGATCATCACGTGGTGTCTCAGCATGAAGAACTTTCGCAACGGTGCATACTCAGGGAGAACATTTCTTGATAATTAGTGAGAGATCATCTTATAATGCTACCGTCAATCAAAGCAAGATAAGATGCATAAAAGATAAACATCACATGCAATCAATATAAGTGCTATGATATGGCCACCATCATCTTGTGCTTGTGATCTCCATCTTCGAAGCACCGTCATGATCACCATCATCACCGGCGCGACACCTTGATCTCCATCGTAGCATCGTTGTCGTCTCGCCAATCTTATGCTTCCACGACTATCGCTACCGCTTAGTGATAAAGTAAAGCATTACAGCGCGATTGCATTGCATACAATAAAGCGACAACCATATGGCTCCTGCCAGTTGCCGATAACTCGGTTACAAAACATGATCATCTCATACAATAAAATTTAGCATCATGTCTTGACCATATCACATCACAACATGCCCTGCAAAAACAAGTTAGACGTCCTCTACTTTGTTGTTGCAAGTTTTACGTGGCTGCTACGGGCTTAAGCAAGAACCAATCTTACCTACGCATCAAAACCACAACGATAGTTTGTCAAGTTGGTGCTGTTTTAACCTTCGCAAGGACCGGGCGTAGCCACACTCGGTTCAACTAAAGTTGGAGAAACTGTCACCCGCTAGCCACCTTTGTGCAAAGCACGTCGGGAGAACCGGTCTCGCGTAAGAGTACGCGTAATGTCGGTCCGGGCCGCTTCGTCCAACAATACCGCTGAACCAAAGTATGACATGCTGGTAAGCAGTATGACTTATATCGCCCACAACTCACTTGTGTTCTACTTGTGCATATAACATCAACACATAAAATCTAGGCTCGGATGCCACTGTTGGGTTTCGTAGTAATTTCAAAATTTTCCTACGCATACGCAAGATCATGGTGATGCATAGCAACGAGAGGGGAGAGTGTTGTCTACGTACCCTCGTAGACCGAAGCGGAAGCGTTGACGCAACGTAGAGGAAGTAGTCGTACGTCTTCCCGATCCGACCGATCCAAGCACCGTTACTCCGGCACCTCCAAGTTCTTGGCACACGTTCAGCTCGATGACGATCCCCGGGCTCCGATCCAGTAAAGCTTCGGGGATGAGTTCCGTCAGCACGACGGCGTGGTGACGATCTTGATGTTCAACCGTTGCAGGGCTTCGCCTAAGCACTGCCACAATATGACCGAGGTGTAATATCGTGGAGGGGGGCACCGCACACGGCTAAGGAACGATCACGAAGATCAACTTGTGTGTCTATGGGGTGCCCCCTGCCACCGGGAGTAGGTTTCCCCTCCTCCACTCCTTTATATACGGGGGCAGGGGGCACCCCATAGACACACAAGTTGGGAGTAGGACTCCCCTAGGGCGCGCCATAGAGAGGGCCGGCCCTCCCCTCCTCCACTCCTTTATATACGGGGGCAGGGGCACCCCATAGACACACAAGTTGATCTTCGTGATCGTTCCTTAGCCGTGTGCGGTGCCCCCCTCCTTTTCCTAGTCCAACTAGGAGTCCTTCCATGTAGTAGGAGTAGGAGACAAGAAGGGGAAGGGAGAAGGGAAGGAAGGAGGGGGCGCAGCCCCTCCCCCTAGTCCAATTCGGACTAGGCCTTGGGGGGGCGCGGCCTGCCCTAGGCAGCCCCTCTCTCTTTCCCGTATGGCCCAATAAGGCCCAATACTTCTCCCCCGTATTCCCGTAACTCCCCGGTACTCCGAAAAATATTCGAATCACTCGGAACCTTTCCGATGTCCGAATATAGTCGTCCAATATATCGATCTTTACGTCTCGACCATTTCGAGACTCCTCGTCATGTCCCCGATCTCATCCGGGACTCCGAACTCCTTCGGTACATCAAAACTCATAAACTCATAATATAACTATCATCAAAACCTTAAGCGTGCGGACCCTACGGTTCGAGAACAATGTAGACATGACCGAGACACGTCTTCGGTTAATAACCAATAGCGGAACCTGGATGCTCATATTGGTTCCTACATATTCTAAGAAGATCTTTTATCGGTCAGACCGCATAACAACATACGTTGTTCCCTTTGTCATTGGTATGTTACTTGCCCGAGATTCGATCGTCGTTATCCAATACCTAGTTCAATCTCGTTACCGGCAAGTCTCTTTACTCGTTCCGTAATACATCATCCCGCAACTAACTCATTAGTTGCAATGCTTGCAAGGCTTAAGTGATGTGCATTACCGAGAGGGCCCAGAGATACCTCTCCGACAATCGGAGTGACAAATCCTAATCTCGAAATACGCCAACCCAACATGTACCTTTGGAGACACCTGTAGAGCTCCTTTATAATCACCCAGTTACGTTGTGACGTTTGGTAGCACACAAAGTGTTCCTCCGGCAAACGGGAGTTGCATGATCTCATAGTCATAGGAACATGTATAAGTCATGAAGAAAGCAATAGCAACATACTAAACGATCGGGTGCTAAGCTAATGGAATGGGTCATGTCAATCAGATCATTCAACTAATGATGTGATCCCATTAATCAAATGGCAACTCTTTGTCCATGGTTAGGAAACATAACCATTTTTGATTAACGAGCTAGTCAAGTAGAGGCATACTAGTGACACTCTATTTGTCTATGTATTCACACATGTATTATGTTTCCGGTTAATACAATTCTAGCATGAATAATAAACATTTATCATGATATAAGGAAATAAATAATAACTTTATTATTGCCTCTAGGGCATATTTCCTTCAGCAAGCTCACCTCCAAGCTTGCTCGTGTGGCTGGGGTGCACTCCGCTGCCAAGATCAACCTGCCCGAGGAAGAGCTGTGCAGGCTGGCTGGCGAGGGCGCCGGCGGTGCAGTATGAAGCCGCTGTCGTCTCCTTCACGGGGTGATGTCTGTTCCTGATGTTAGTTAGTTCCCAGCCTGCTTGTGTCTGTGTACTGCACCGCCTCCCGGCCATGCCGTTCGTGTATGTTCTGTTTAGTCGGTGACCTCGCCGGGCGCCCGTACTCTTTAGGTCGGCCGTAACCCCAATGTTCTTCAAAATCGCTACTTGTTGTACGAGTATGCCATTAATCTGTGTGAATCAGCGTGTCTTCCATGAGTAGTTTCACCCTCCTCAACTGGAACGTGCGGGGCCTCAATGACCCGGCGCGCAGATGTGTTGTGAATTCGCTTGTGTTGCAATCTCGGTGCTCGGTGCTCTGCCTGCAAGAGACCAAGGTCGCCGCCTTCTCGGTCGCGGCTTTGCTTGAAGTGACTGGTCACGGCCTTGCCGGCCACGCCACCCTGCCGGTGATTGGTACGCGGGGCGGCATCCTCCTCGCCTGGGATACGGATGTGTTTGAGGTCGACCAGCTCGAAGCTACCGCCCACGCCATCTCGGCGCGTTTCTCGCCGCGCGATGGTGGTGCGCCGTGGCACTTGTCCACGGTCTATGGCCCGTGCGATGATGCTGAGAAGCTGCTTTTCCTCGATGAGCTGGTGGCGATCCGTGGCCGCCGGTGGGTTCCTTGGCTCGTTCTCGGCGACTTCAACCTTATCTACGAGGCCCGTGATAAGAGCAACTCAAACCTTAATCACAGCATGATGGCCAAGTTCCGGGCCCTTCTAAACGCCGGCGAACTGCACGAAATCCCCTTGCATGGCTGCTGTTTCACCTGGTCCAATGAGCAGGACGACCCTACTCTCTGCCGCCTCGACCGTGCTTTCTGCGACGTGGACTGGGATCTACTGCATCGCTCGGCTCGTCTCGCGCCCCTTGCCACCGACATGTCTGATCATTGCCCGCTTGTGCTCACATGCGAGCATCCCGGTCGGCGTAAGTTCGGTTTTCGCTTTGAGGCATTTTGGGTCCATCTTCACGGATTCTCCGATGTCGTGTCCACCTCCTGGAACGAGCCTTGCCCGCCGCTGGATGCGCTCGCGCGCTTGGATTTCAAGCTGAAGCGAGTGGCCCGTGTGTTGCGGCACTGGAACAAAAACTCGGTTGGCGATACCATACTACAGCTGCTCATGGCCCAAGACACGGTCCGGCTGTTGGATGAGGCCCAGGAGTCGCGTCGACTTGAGCAGGACGAGCTTGAGCTCAGAAAAGCCCTCAAAGCTAGGATCCTTGGGCTTGCTGTCATTGAACGGATCAAGGCTAAGCAGCGATCGCGTGTGCGCTACCTCCGCTCCGGCGACGCCAACACCAAGTTTTTTCATCTTAAGGCTAATGAACGCCGTCGTAAGAACTTCATTGCCTCCCTCCGGACTGCCAGTTCGATCGCCACGACCCAGGAGCACAAAACGGCGGTGGCAAAGGAGTTCTTCGATGGTCTCATCCAGTCGGCCAGTTCTCAGCTCGGCCTTGATTGGGACAGCCTTGGCCTGCCATCTGAAGACTTGAGGGACCTCGAAGTGCCGTTTTCTTCGGAGGAAATCCGGCAAGGCATTAGCGATCTGTCGGTCGACCGCGCTCCTGGCCCAGACGGTTTCACTGGGGGGGGTTTTCAAAGCTGCCGCCCCAATCATAATGCCAGACCTGCTGCTCGCTTTTCGCCAGGTGTACCTGATGAACCGCTCCAGTTTGCACAAGCTCAACGGCGCGCACATTGTTCTTCTCCCCAAAAAAGCCGACGCGGCCGCCATGGGTGACTACCGGCCTATCAGCCTTCTGCATAGCATTGCCAAGCTCATTATGAAGGTCCTGGCAACCAGGCTGGCGCGACGCATTGACTCGCTGATTTCCCCTGGGCAGAGCGCGTTCTTGCGAGGGCGGTGCATTCAGGACAACTTCCTCCTTGTTCGCGGTTTGGCCAGGCATTTCCACCGGGTCCGGCGACCGGCGCTCTTTCTCAAGCTCGATATTGCAAAGGCATTTGACTCTGTGTCTTGGCCATATCTGCTGAACGTGCTGTGTGCGCGAGGTTTTGGCAGGCGATGGTGTGAGTGGATGTCCATGTTGTTGTCCACTGCCTCCTCCCGTGTGCTCATTAATGGCCATGCGGGAGAGCTTATCCAGCACCGGTGCGGCCTTCGGCAGGGCGTCCGCTCTCGCCTTTCCTCTTCATTCTGGCGATGGAGCCGTTGCAGCGCATCCTGGATCTTGCCGTCCTCGAGGGAACATTATCGCCGCTGAGAGGTAGGATCCCTCGTTTTCGCACCTCGCTCTACGCGGATGATGTCGCCCTATTTCTCAATCCCGTTCGAGCTGAGCTGGCTACGGTGTGCGCCATTCTCACCTCATTCGGGTTGGTTTCGGGGCTCCATGTCAACTTCTCCAAGAGTGCGGTCATCCCGATCCACTGTGAACTCCTGGACGTGCCAACTATCATCGCGCCGCTTGGGGCGGAGGTCACCTCCTTCCCCTGCAAGTTCCTTGGCCTGCCTCTTTCCCTCAGGCGATTGCGTAAGATCGACTAGATGCCCCTGCTGGATAAGATCGGGGCACGTCTGGCATTCTGGAAGGCCACGCTGCTCTCCATGGCTGACCGGTTGGTCCTCCTCAACGCGGTGCTCTCCGCCTTCACGGTTTATTGGTTGTCCATGTTCGAGCTGCCGCCTTGGGCGAGCGCCGAGATCGACAGGCTACGCCGCGCATGGCTCTGGAGGGGTGAGGAGTCCTGTCATGGCGGCCATTGCAAGGTCGCATGGGGGATTATCTACCGGCCGCGCCAGCTCGGCGGCCTCGGTGTGATTTACTTGTTGCGCTTTGGTGCCGCCATGCGCCTGCGATGGTTGTGGCGGGAACGTGTCTCCCCGTCCAAGCCTTGGATCAACCTCCCGACGCCATGCACGATCGCTGACAGAGCCATCTTTGCTGGCAACACATGTGACCATTGGCTGCGGTGAGCGTGCTCGCTTCTGGTATGATAGCTGGCTCGACGGTTGTGCGCCATTCACCTTGGCGCCGGAACTGTTTGCGGTCTCCAGGCGCAAGTCTCGTTCAGTCCGGGAGGCGATGCAGGGCGGGCGCTGGGTGTGCGATCTTCGGGGAAGGATCACCGCGCATACCCTGCCTGCCTTCGTGCGCCTCTGGTCCGCAATCAGCTGGATCGCACTGCGGCCAAACGAATGTGACACTTTCTCGTGGAAGCCCAATGATAGTGGCTGCTTCACGGTGGCGTCCGCCTACATGATTCAGTTTCTTGGCTCTACAACCTCGCCGCTTTGGGCCTCAGTTTGGCAGGCTTGGGCGCCGGCGAAATGCCGCCTTTTTGCCTGGCTCTTCGGTCAGAATAGGATCCTTACTGCCGACCGCCTGCTTGCCAGGCAATGGCCGAACTCCTATTTCTACCCGCTCTGTCGCCGAAACTTGGAGACCGCCGACCACCTCCTGATCACCTGCCCATGGTCGCAGCAGCTCTGGGCATGGGCCGCCGACCGTTTCCGCTTGCCGGGTTTTCTTCCTGCTTCCTGGCCCCCTTGGACGTCCCTCCACGAGTGGCTCTCTAACCTCTCGGCAGATGCGCCCTTGGCCAAGCGCAGCAAGTCGATGGCGCTGATGGTCCTATGGTTCATATGGAGGGAACAGAATGGCCGTATCTTCAGGAGCAACGAGCATTCGGTCTCTCAGGTGTTGGATCAACTGCTCGACGAAGCTAGGCAATGGGCGTTGGCTGGAGGCCGACACCTCTGCTGGGAGTAGTTGCCTCCCTTCTTCCTTCCTTTTTTGACTCTTCTTTCTTCGCCGCCGCTCTTGCGGCCGGCTCTTTGTACAGTTGGCCCCGGCCGTCCTTCCGCTTAATGAAATCACAGTTCTCCTGCGCTCTTTCAAAAAAAAAATAGTCCATACTGTTGCCAGTGAGCGGACATACTGTTGCATGCACAGCAGTGTGGTGACTCAATGGACCACCTCCATGACTCAAGGAGCTGGCAGCTAGTTCCAAGAACCGAATCTACAATGGGAGTGTCCAGTTGGTACCATGTACTCCCTCGTCCTAAAATATAATATGCCCGCGCTTATTGAGGTTCAATTTTGACCATAAATCTAACCAACGGAACCGACTGCGGCAGGAGCGAAAATTATACTAATAAATTCGTATTCAAAAGAAGTTTTCAATTATATAATTTTGTTTCCGTTGCAGTTGGTCTCGTTGCTTAAATTTATGATCAAAGTTAAAGCGCGCAAACCGTGGATGCACTACATTTTGAAGCGGGGGAAGTACTTACTGTCGGTGGTTTCATTGCTTTGACAATGATAAACATGACATGGCAATTGCTACATGAAAGCGAGGATTTCATGTTCCCCGGGAAAGCTCATTTGATCCATATGATTTTTAAGGGATTTCCATAGGGTGGTGATCCTAAGGAATATTTTTTTGTAAGCCTTGATTTCTCCATCCTCCATACCATAATTCATGTCGTGGTTTTATAGGAGTAGGAATAGTTACTATAGAATTTTCCGTGGTCTATTTCATAAGAATTTTAAAAAGTCCGAGCTCATGGAAAAATTCATGCGCTTCCATGAACAACACGCTTGTGTCAATTCCTTTGTTTTACAATTCCATCGAATTCAAACGGGCAGGCAGGTCATAGCAATCCTCTATTTTTTCTAGCATGTGAAACAAAGGAGCCCTAAGCATCTGCACCCTTTTTTTCCCATGTCCCCGTGCCCATTGTCTCTCTTCGATAGGTAGGAGAGAAATGCGGCTGCGAGACCATTTTTTGGCGACCTTTACAACATGAGATTCCAACAGCAACATTTCAGTTTCTACGGCGCTTGCTTGCAAACTTTGACTGACCCAAGTCACTAAAGTAGAGAATTCAAGCATGTCGTAGAAGAAAAAGTAGTTTCCTACTACGACAGTGAATTCCAATTGGATGTTGACGCTGCTTCTTTCTTGATATCATTAGTGTAGATTCTCGACGAGTTCAATTGGACTTTACATTCCAGAGTGAAAGTTCTTGTACGAACCATGTAATTCGGTACGAACCATGTAATTAGGTACCCAAAAATGTCAATCAAAGCTTCCAATTCTACTAGCAAAAGGGCCCATGCGTTGCTATGAGATTTTTTTCTATAATTTTCAATGGCCATAGCCACATTTTGCTGCATCACCGAGATACACTATCACACTCAATTTTGCGAAAATCATGAACAAATTTTGAAATATGAATTTTTTTTAAACACGTGAACATTTCTCAAATTCATGAACACTTTTACAAATTTTTTAAAATTTCTAAAATCAATAACATTTTTTGAATTCATGAACATTTTATACTATTTGCAAACATTTTTTTAAAATTGTGACATTTTTTAAACAATGTTTTTGAATTGGTGAATATTTTTTCGGAAATTAGTGGAACATTTCTTAAATTCATTATTTTTTATTTAACAAACATTTTGTGAAATGCATGATCATTTTTTGAATCCGCAAATATTTTATGCATGAATAAACTATTTTTTAAGTGCCAGATAATATTTTAATTTTTAGGATAGTTTTCCAGTCATGAGCATTTTTTGAATTAGCGAAATTTTATTCAATTATATTAACATTTTCTAATACACGAACTTTCGGAAAAATCAAGAACATATTTTGATTTGCCGAGCATTTGTTTTCAAATTTTGAATATGTTTTGAATAAGCAAACATTGGTTTACAAAATCACTAATTATTTTTTGAGTACACAAACATTTTATTGTTTATTAAACATTTTATGACAAAATTCTCCTTTTTAAATATTTGGAACTTTTTTGAGGTCCCAAATTATTTAAAGTAGAAAAAATAAAATGGAAAAGAAAAACTAAATTTAAAAAATAGGTCGCTCGGACATTGTCGGTCTAAACGGGCACACCGCGTCTTCCCTCAGTACAGAAGTACAGAAGTCTAAATGGACGCGCTGCATCTTCTCTCAAAGTTGCAAAATATTACTCACCTATAAGTGGTAAAAAACGAATCACACAGAGAATTCCCCGGTCTGGGCAGGCCAATGCATCAGGGACCTCCTATACAGCGCTCTGCATGTTGGGAGAAGACACAGCGCACCCGTTTGGACCGGGCCATGCCAGGGCGGGCTGTTTTTTAAATTTCATTTTGTTTTTTTAGTTTTTTCTTTTTCTTTTTCGTTTTTTTACTTTAAATAATTTGGGACTTCAAAAAAATTTCGACTTTTTAAAATGAGAATTTTTGAATATAATGTTTATTAAATCATAAAATATTCGTGGATTCAAATAATATTCGTGATTTTATAAAAAAATGTTTTCTTATTCTAAAAATATTTGATTTTTTTGGAAAAAATGTTCAAGAAATCAAAAAATGTTCATGATTTTCTTTAAAAGTACGTCTATTAAAAAATGTTATTAAAAGAGAACCATCTTTATGCATCACTAGAATTTTGTGAATTTTGTAACAGAGAGAATGCACTTGCAAGACACAAACATGTTTTTGATGAGGTGAAACTAATGTAGGAATATATACACAATTCTTCTGGATGAAGGCATTTCATCGGTTTCTTAACTAGATATTGTTGTTTGTTCCAAGAAGTAATCTACATAAATTGTTAATAGAATCATAACCCTTCAAAAATGCTAAATCAATAGATATCTGAAACTAGCGGGGAAAACTATGTCACATCCATTTAGTAGTAGCATCAGCAACACCTGGCTGCGGTAGATCTTTCCTGGGAAGTTTTTAATTATCATATTTTGCGAGAATGAGAAGTTTTAATTGGTAGACCTCATCTTGGATTCATTTATATTATTCACAAAAGAACAACTATGTAGTCTTACGTTTAAAAATAATTATAAGACAATGTAAACAAGTCCTATGCTTTTTTAGGAAGTATGTTTGTATTCAAATCATAAAATAATACAAAGTTCTGGATCCATACAAGCACACCCTAACACATGAACAGATAACTAGAATAACAAAGAGTAACCTAAAACAACCAGTAAAACGCGTAGATCTTCAGAACTCTGTGCCATTATACCTAAATCTTGCGAGAAGACCCATGCAACACAAGCATCTCCAACCAGATCTAAGCAAGTTATCATCTTCAACCATGGTATAATCGCCATCACGCTGCTCCCTGTTTTCTTCGCTTCCGCGCCGAAAAGATAAGAACACACATATGCATCCAACACACCTGCACCAGCCTTCGCCATCTGTGGCTTTGAGTACCGATGTATGTGCCCCTTCCAGATGGAAGAGTACTAGGATCCAAGTCCTATGCTTTCTCCAAGGAATAAATCTAGCTTGTTTGGAGTGAGGTGACCTATCATTTGGTACTGTTCATTTGTCAATGGTTTACTGGTTGACATGAGGTTTGGCCATTCTTGAGCAATCAAGCTCATCACCTCCCTGCTGATGTGTCAATATATTTTAGAGCAAGTATAATAGTGGGCTAATAACCTGCTTACAAGGAAATTTTGTCTATGTGAAGGAGAGAGATATGAAAAAGTAAGAGGGAGTGGGCTCTCGTGTAAGAGCATGGACAAATCCGACCCCTTAAACGCACACGGATCAACCGCATTCAATTCATGCAACGCTACGTAAAACACATGATCATAGCCCAGTTCATCGGATTAGCCGGACAAAAGAAATATGATTCATCAGAGTTCAAACGGCGGACAATGCAAATCCATACTACAAACTATTGAAACATAGATAAAATATAAACAGAACCAGGAAGGGCGGAGGAAAATCACCATTTCCTCACCGGCCCCTTCCCTCCGGCCGTCGGCGCGGCTGTGCCCCTCCTCCGTGTAGGCGTCGGCGTGCGGAGGTGGGTCGGCGTGCAGAGGCGCATCGGTGTCGGAGCTGGATGTGGAGCCGTCCGTCATATCCGGACGCTGACGAAGTGGATCCGCCGCTGCCGGATCCGCCTTGGTCGACAACGGAATGTCTCAATGCGATGCGGAGGGCGACTTCCTCCACATTGTCAGGGTCCGCTTCATGCAGCAAGCTAGACCAATCGTCCTCGGAGCCGGAGTCCCCACCGGAGGCAGCGCTACTTCGGTCGCCGGCCATCGGATGCGTATGGAGGGGATCGGAAGTGAAGTGGACGGAGAGGGGAGTGAAATGGACGGAGAGGGGAGTGAAATGGAGTTCAGATTGATTGTGGTCTAGGGTTTTCCGGACAGCGATTTTTGTGGGGCAGGTGTGGGCCAGGTTGGGCCAAGTCGACGTGGCGGGCGCGCCTGGACCACCCCATATCCGCCCCATATTTGGGCTGGATTTGAGGGGTGCCGGTCAGCTCGGATGTTTGAGGGCGGTTTGAGAGGTCCGGTTGGGTCGAAATTTCATGACTGGTCAGTGACCGAACGGCCTGCCCGGGCGTTTGAGATGGGTTTAATGGGTCCAGTTGTAGATGCTCTAAGAGCCTGACTCTATGCATGCTCCTAAGCATACTAGAAGAACGCCCGTGCATTGCAACGGGGCCACATTAACTTTAAGAGTTCAATATCAGTTATGTTAATATTACATTTAATATTCTCATACATATCAAGTGACATTGGCGACATTTTTTACCATCAAATTCTCACACGCACTCTCTCTCTCCCTTCCTCTTTCTCACTCTCTCTCCCCCTCTCCCTCTCTCTCTCTAACACACACACACATATCCATCTTATTGGGTACGGGGTCATAATCCATCTATTTCACACGCACATGCGCTAGTGCATAACAATATGGATTATGTGTATTATATTTGCCACCACAACTTATATTTCCCCGAGCCGCGTCGCTACAGAGCCGAGATCCCGCCCGACCACCTCGCCGACATCGAAGGGGAATGGATAAGGGTGACTCCCTGCCTCCCCTGCCCCCATGGCCTCACTCCTCGACGCCCCCTCCCAGATCCACTTCTCCTCCTCGCTCGCTCGATCCCGTCGATCTGGACGAAGTCAGACGCCACGACCACCATTACCGACCCTGTCCACACAGCCACTGCTCTCCCTGCAGGCTAGGAGCTTGTCGAGGAGCTCCGAACTCCTCCGCTACTTCATCTGCGCCAACGAGATCAAGTCCAGCACCCCCGCATCGACGTCGCTGCCGTCTTCCTCAACCTTCGGCCACCGTAACATTGTCGTTCGATCCGCGCCGCCCCGAGCTCCCCTGTCTTCCCCTACGGTGCCATTGACACTGCTGTGATCTCCTCTTGCCTTTTCCCTGTTTCCCCTCTCGTTAGGTATTTCGTCGTGGCCGAGAACCGCCGTCCACCATGGCCGTTGTAGGGGTAGCCACCGAGCTCCTCGGATTGATCCTGTAGCACATGCCCGCTCCTATGCGCGCCCATACTCGAGCCTGCCGCTCTTCTTCCGCGCACGCGGGGCCATTCCCTCTCCATGCCCACGCCTGTGCCACACCGCGTCAATCGCGCCCGCCACTGCCGTTGCGCTCGCCACAGCCACTGCACCACTGTGACCCGCGCGACGCACACCCTGGCCACGCGCCACACTCTTGCTAGCTGCGCTCGCCCTGTCTTCTGCCGCCTATCCCTTCGCTTGCCCCGCAGTCGTGCCCCTGCCTCACGCCCCCTCCTGTCACGGCCATCTTCTGCCGGCCGCCCCCTCAGCCACGCCGACCGCTTGCCTCGCCTGCTGCGTGCTGCTTCCTGCTGCTATGCGCTGCTCTACCGCTGGTACGCTGCTGCGCCATGTCCTCGACACCGCCGTGGACAAACATGGCGGAGGGATTGTCAATGGAGTACGAGGAGGAGGTGGCGGAGAAGGTGTGGAGAGGCAGGAGGTCTGGGGTGGCGTCAACTGGCTGTGATGGAGGTATTTATGGGAGAAGGAGCCTAAGCGGAAGGAGAGGTCACAATTGGAAAGAATCACAAAAAAATCATAACCTGGAGATCTCATTCCAAAAAATGCTAATATCGATGGAGGGGTGATTTCCTTCTATAGGTGGAAAACATAGGAAATATTGGTTGTTATCAAGGAAAGGTAAAAATTTAGGAAAGTTAGGATTTTGAACTGATTTCTATGCAAATGGGGTTTTATTGTTTGGTAACGTGATCATCTGATTATGAAAGTTTGCAAATATTAAGAAACTATTTATTGGGAGGAAAGTTTGTGATGTGTCTGTTATTTGTTGCCTAAAACAAATTTCACTAATGAGAGAAATCGATTGATTTAGATAATTTAGGAAAGTTAGATTAAAATATATTATTTGTTTCCTGAAAATCTGTTATTTGTTTCCTAAGACAAATTGAACCAATAAAAGGAATCGATTGATTTGCATAATTTAAGGAGGTTAGATCCCTGATTTGTTATACGTTAGGAAAGTTCTGGTTGTAATAAAGAGTGGAGAGAAAAATAAACCGATGGACCAGGGTGGGAGGGGGTGGTGGGAGGAGAGACGAAGAAACCCAGCGAAAATAAATCATGAAGACTATTCACCAACTGCTCCATTAAAAATAGAGATGCAATAAATGTGAAACAAGAGATAGAGAAAATATGAGAAAAAGTATTAATTTTATAGCTAACCTTATAGCTAATCTTATTATATAAGTGACTATGTTGGCTATAAATGATATGACAACGCATTATAGCCAGGAGTTGGCTGTATTATTAACCATGCTCTCAGGCTGGGCAACACAACTTGCAACATGGTTCGGCAAAATGATCTAGCATGAATAATTTATTGAGTTCTTAATAAATGGTACTAGTCTGGTCCCCTTGCGTTGCTGACCGGATGTGAGTAGAATTGTACTGGAAACATATTTAAAGATTAGACACGGTATATGTTGACAATGGGTGTCTGTTGTCATTAAGAGCAAGTATAATAAAGCTGAGTCGGAAGGCTATAAAATAAACTAGTATATTCTTGCTTAGTTGAAGAAAAGAAAAAAGCAGAGCGAAGGTAAGCATGCTCTTGATGAAGAGCCAACTCTAGCACGTGCTTCTAGTCACTTTATGAGTGTGAAAGGTCGGCCATATAATAAACAAGTAGTACACTCTTCGAATCAACTATTGTATATACGGGCTATAAGATGAGTTATAGATGACATGGCAATGGGTTATAACCAACAGTTGGCTATACTATAACCATGCTCTAAGTATGCATGTGAAGAATCCTAGTTTATTGAGCAGTCCACTAGTAGAAATATTGTCAAGTGGGTTTTCGAAGACGACCGCACATTGGAAATTTAATCCAATTATTAAGAAACACAAGCTAACTGTAAGTTGGGAAAGAGGAGAATAATGTGGAGAAAAGAACAAGCGGATGGTCTTTTTATGAGAATTTCAATTTTAGTAGCAGCCTGGTGTGACAGACAAGTTTGCGGTTGCTTAATGCTAATGGGAAGAACTCGTCCAACAAATTGTTATGCACAAGTTGGCATCATGGTTTGTCAAACCATGTTTAATTTAACTAGCTCTTGAGATGTTGAAATGAAAATTACCACACTTACCATGAGGATGGGCAGATTATACCCTCCGGGTGAAGGTAGCTCTCTTAATTAATTATTAATCAACCATTCTACACGTCAAACACATGGGACGTTCAAACAAAACATCAAGGTCATAGGAATTTTGCAACATCAAGGATTCTTGCCGCGACATCAAGAATCCTTGATGTTTCAAAAAAAACCTACCGTCATGCGCTTTGGCGGTATAACCACAAGGATGGGCATTTTTTTTTGAAAAAGAGGAAAATCCCTGGCCTCTGCATCAATTAATGCATGTAGCCATATTATTAAATAAAAATGTAACAAGATCATGAGGTCCAAAGATGCTCATAAACTGAGCAGTAGTCGAAAGAAAATAACGTAACAAGATGGGCAGATAGTTTATTTATGTTGTTGCATTGTCAGCACACAATATTTTCAACTCCTCTTGTACCGGTTATAACCTGTGGGTGATGGCAGCTCTCTTGATTAATTGTTAATCTACCATTCTACATGCCAAACACATGGGACGTCTAAGGATAACATCAAGGTCGTAGGAATTTTGATTATAACCTGTGTTTACTTTGTCTGTCTTTCGGTTGTGATGACATGTCTATGCGATTGTGGAACTCAGCTTGATGGTTTTATTTATAAAGTTAGGCTAATGCCTTTTCTCAAAAAAAGGTTATAGGAATTTTGTAACATCAAGGATTCTTGCCACGAAAGCACTCTTGTTGCCACACTCATTATTCAGCACGCCTTGTCCGGTCAAGTCAATAGTCCAGGCTAGTGCACGGCATGTTGGACCGTGAGTTCATTGCATCGTCTGAATGGCAAAAGATAATGGCGGCAGGAAGAAGATATCGTATGATGACATCGAACGCAGACGCAGTCCTTCTGGCCCAAGCATGCAAATACAATGATAATCTCACCCATAGACGTATAATGCGCTAATGTGGCATCGTATTTATATCAACATGCACACGTGGCATGAGACCCGCTTACCACAGATGGCCTTCTTTATAAGTGTCTCTATAACCGGCGGGCCCATACGTCAGCACAAACAGATTCGAACTCGCTACGTTGCATTTGCAAGCGGATTGCGCTAGCAACTTGGCCATTCAATTTCTCATAGCCATAGTCGATAATGACACTCTATGTTACGTCTAGGAAGATGGGTGTGACTTTTAGATGAGCTGCAAACAGTACAGCCCATTTAGCGCATGTTAGCTTTATTTGGAAATTTGTAAAAGTTTGTCAACAATAGTCACACTAATAAAAACAAATTTCAAATATTCATGTGTTATGAATATTATACGTACAAATATAACTTATAGTAAAATCCTAACGTAATTTTTTAAAAATATTCACATTTTTATTATTATTCTCTAGTAATAACTTTCACTCGTGGTTCATATTCATAATTTATATGTTACTGAAATATAGTCAGATGTAAATATTTATAAAAAATAGTATTTTTCATAGTTATGAATATTCTTAATTATAGAAAAAAAATCTTAAATAACAAACTTATAAATTATAAACATGCGCATATAATTGTTCAAATGTTTTTATGATTAAAATAATAATAATAATTGTAATTTAACAAATATTTTATTATATTATAAACAATACAAACATGTTTATAACCATAAATACAATTTAATTTATATGAGTTTTTAAAAAATAATACGTCAATACTATTTAAAATTACTTGAACATTTTGCTAAATAAGTTATCTTTTGTATGTATAATATTTATAACACACATTTGAACTGTATATTTGTTACTATCATCATAATTTACGTACTTCAATTTTGAGAAATATCTACGTACTTTATACAAATTCAAAAAATATGCTCCATCCATTCCTTATTTGAGGTGTATTATTTTAGTCACGGTGACCCTTGGCTAATTTGTTTTTTTAACACAGTACAGACACAAGCGCTCATATAAACGCGCATACACTCACCCCTATGAACGCACACACGCACACATTACCCCTATGAGCACCTTTGAGAAAACTGAGACGACATATCATCTTGAGATTTGACAAAGTCATCATAGGCGACCGGAACGTCTCCTCCCACTAAGCCCTTCCCAGTGCTCCAAGGTGTACAAGTGCTAAGGACGCTACATAGGCAAAAAAATGATGTGGCAAAATAATTAAAAAGGAGAAAGAGGATTATGGTGACCCCAGAAAGAAACGGTGCTAAGCACACGAACCTATGTAAAAAGACTACCAACCAATACACGAGAAAGTTTAATTATTAAATAATTCCATGAGAGAAGCTTAGCTACCAAAGCTAAGCACCTATGCATTGTGGTGACTAGTTGCTAAGATTTTAAATGCACTTAGCATCTCATGTAAGCACCTTTTAAAATAAGAGTAATGCAAGCATTAAAATATATAGTATTTTATTTAGGTTGGCATGACATTTTTGTAGTGAAGTCGTGATGCCCATGTATTACTTCATTTTTTTGGTACTTCAGTTAATACAATTATATTAATAGCAAAATTTAGCATTGAAATGAATTTCATGTAATATATGTGTATCATAGCATCTTACATGTTTTTAACAGCTATGCAAATAATATACACTAGGAATTCTTGGACAAAAAGTTACTGACCTCGATAATATGTGCATAATGTGCTAATTATTAAAAAATTACTTCTAAACAGTTAAATGGAATATAACATATAATGACTTTTGCAAGGCAAATACAACTGTATCATTTATACTTTTTCCGATCTGTACTTCCACATATGATTAGTGGTCGGGGATTTAAAACTATGACCACACATACTTATCACTTCAAATTACTCAAAAGTAGTATTAGTAAATGAATTTTCAGTCGTGGAAATAATAGATTTATTATGGTGGCTATCCACACAAGAAAACACTTGCAGTATAATTATTCTTCAACAAGATTAGTGCTATGAACTATGTTCTACAACTGACCTTTTATTATATGAGAATATGTACATGGAAAATTTGTAGGATATGAACTATGTTCATAATTATATATAACATATTAGTGCCAACATGATATGGCAAGATGGATATGTTCTACTGATATGCAAAAATGCATCAAGAGCCAGCGGAGAGAAGAAGGAAAGGAGAAAAGGGATTGGGATACATCAATGCACTAGCGGAGCTACCCAAAATCTGCTGGGCGGGCCAGAGGGAAGAAGGCCAAAGGAAATTACAAAATAATTGCTCTCAAAGCCCAGCTTCCTGTCCACTCTTCACTATTTTTCTCTTGGATAGGGCGGGCCAAGGCACAGTTTTGCCTGCATGTAGCTTCGCCCCTGCATCAATGTCAGTATGAAGGTGTGAGTGTGAGAGATGTCTGAGCACTATGTGGTCTGCATAAACCTGTTGGGGTAAAAGCCCCACTAATCATTCAAGTAGGAAAATATAAGTTCACTCGAAACAACACAAATATTATTACCTACTGATCAGTTATGATAAAGTACTTTAAAAAACAATTACATAAAAGTGTACATCGTACATCACCTGGAAATAAAAGTATAATGCATATACGTGTGCTTTGCCTAATTATATACATTTCGGTGTTGGAATTTTTCTGAACATGTCCATGTAAACATTTAGTACATGACCATATGGTCAAAAACTTGTAACCATTACAAATCACCCACATTTAGACTTAAATTAGATTCATAAGGAAATTCTCGTAAAAAATTATATATAAACACTAAACTTGTAGGACTTCACTACAGTGCAACGAAGATGTCAAGCCGGCCCCACACACAATCTTAAGACATAATCAGGTGGTTTAAATATTCCTGAAAACATGGAAGGGCACCTCAAATTCTAATAATTACCATTAGACGACAAACTAAAAAATTGGCAAATATTTACCTAGAAATTATAAAGTGAATCGGTAGTGTTAGATAGAGGCTTTTCAATTCAAACTTTATGGGCTTCTTCAATATATAGCCTAGTATTTAAGTGACAAATTTTGTATACAACTAAATTCATTTGAAGAAAAAATAAAATGCAAGGCAGTAGCTAACGTATAAAACAGGCAAAATAAGTAGGAAAAAGGCCAAGTGCTTACTAGGCACTAGAAGCCCTAGTGCTACAGTAGCCTGGCCCACCACCGGCTGATAACCCACAAGTATAGGGGATCGCAACTGAAGAAAATATGCCCTAGAGGCAATCATAAAGTTATTATTTATTTCCTTATATCATGATAAATGTTTATTATTCATGCTAGGATTGTATTAACCGAAAACATAATACATGTGTGAATACATAGACAAACAGAGTGTCACTAATATGCCTCTACTTGACTAGCTCGTTGATCAAAGATGGTTAAGTTTCCTAGCCATTGACATGAGTTGTCATTTGATTAACGGGATTACATCATTAGGAGAATGATGTGATTGACTTGACCCATTCCGTTAGCTTAGCACTCGATCGTTTAGTATGTTGCTATTGCTTTCTTCATGACTTATACATGTTCCTATGACTATGAGATTATGCAACTCCCGTTTACCGGAGGAACACTTTGTGTGCTACCAAACGTCACAACGTAACTGGGTGATTATAAAGGTGCTCTACAGGTGTCTCCGAAGGTACTTGTTGGGTTGGCGTATTTCGAGATTAGGATTTGTCACTCCGATTGTCGGAGAGGTATCTCTGAGCCCTCTCGGTAATGCACATCACTTAAGCCTTGCAAGCATTGCAACTAATGAGTTAGTTGCGGGATGATGTATTACGGAACGAGTAAAGAGACTTGCCTGTAACGAGATTGAACTAGGTATTGAGATACCGACAATGGAATCTCGGGCAAGTAACATACCGATGACAAAGGGAACAACGTATGTTGTTATGCGGTCTGACCAATAAAGATCTTCGTAGAATATGTGGGAGCCAATATGAGCATCTAGGTTTTGCTATTGGTTATTGACCGGAGACGTGCCTCGGTCATGTCTACATAGTTCTCGAACCCATAGGGTCCGCACGCTTAACGTTTCGATGACGGTTATATTATGAGTTTATATGCTTTGATGTACCGAAGATTGTTCGGAGTCCCGGATGTGATCACAGACATGACGAGGAGTCTCGAAATGGTCGAGACATGAAGATTGATATATTGGAAGCCTATGTTTGGATATCGGAAGTGTTCCAGGTGAAATCGGGATTTTACCGGAGTACCGGGAGGTTATCGGAACCCCCCAGGAGGTTAATGGGCCATAGTGGGCCTTAGTGGAAGAGAGGAGAGGCAGCCAGGGCAAGGGCCGCGCGCCCCTCCCCCCTAGTCCGAATAGGACAAGGAGAGGGGGGCGGCACCCCTTTCCTTCTTCTCCTCCACCTCTTCCCCCCCAAGTCCTAATCCAACTAGGAAAAGGGAGGGAGTCCTACTCCCGGTGGGAGTAGGACTCCTCCTGGCACGCCCCTCTCCTGGCCGGCCGCACCCCCCTTGCTCCTTTATATAAGGGGGCAGGGGGGCACCCTAGAGACACAACAATTGATTGTTTAATCTTTTAGCCGTGTGCGACGCCCCCCTCCACCATAGTCCACCTCGATAATACTGTAGCGGTGCTTAGGCGAAGCCCTGCGTCGGTAGAACATCATCATCGTCACCACGTCATCGTGCTGACAAAACTATCCCTCAACACTCGGCTGGATCGTAGTTCGAGGGACGTCATCAGGCTGAATGTGTGCTGAACTCGGAGGTGCCGTGCGTTTGGTACTTGATCGGTCGAATCATGAAGACGTACGACTACATCAACCGCGTTGTGCCAACGCTTCCACTTTCGGTCTACGAGGGTACATGGACAACACTCTCCCCTCTCGTTGCTATGCATCACCATGATCTTGCGTGTGCATAGGAATTTTTTTTAAAATTACTACGTTCCCCAACAGTGGTATCAGAGCCAGGTTTTATGCGTAGATGTCATATGCACGAGTAGAGCACAAGTGAGTTGTGGGCGATATAAGTCACACTGCTTACCAGCATGTCATTCTTTGGTTCGGCGGTATTGTTGGATGAAGTAGCCCAGACCGACATTACGTGTACGTTTTCGCGAGACTGGTTCTACCGACGTGCTTTGCACATAGGTGGCTGGCGGGTGTCAGTTTCTCCAACTTTAGTTGAACCGAGTGTGGCTACGCCCGGTCCTTGCGAAGGTTAAAACATCACCAACTTGACAAACTATCGTTGTGGTTTTGATGCGTAGGTAAGAACGGTTCTTGCTAAGCCCGTAGCAGCCACGTAAAATTTGCAACAACAAAGTAGAGGACGTCTAACTTGTTTTTGCAGGGCATGTTGTGATGTGATATGGTCAAGACATGATGCTAAATTTTATTGTATGAGATGATCATGTTTTGTAACCGAGTTATCGGCAACTGGAAGGAGCCATATGGTTGCCGCTTTATTGTATGCAATGGAATCGCCCTGTAATGCTTTACTTTATCACTAAGCGGTAGCGATTGTCGTAGAAGCATGAGATTGGCGAGACGACAACGATGCTACGATGGAGATCAAGGTGTCGTGCCGGCGACGATGGTGATCATGACGGTGCTTCGGAGATGGAGATCACAAGCACAAGATGATGATGGCCATATCGTATCACTTATATTGATTGCATGTGATGTTTATATTTTATGCATCTTATCTTGCTTTGATTGACGGTAGCATTATAAGATGATCCCTCACTAAATTATCAAAGTATAAGTGTTATCCCTGAGTATGCACCGTTGCGAAAGTTCTTCGTGCTGAGACACCACGTGATGATCGGGTGTGATAGGATCTACGTTCAAATACAACAGGTGCAAAACAATTGCACACGCGGAATACTCAGGTTAAACTTGACGAGCCTAACATATAACAGATATGGCCTCGGAACACGGAGACCGAAAGGTCGAGCGTGAATCATATAGTAGATATGATCAACATAGTGATGTTCACTGTTGAAACTACTCCATCTCACGTGATGATCGGACATGGTTTAGTTGATATGGATCACGTGATCACTTAGAAGATTAGAGGGATGTCTATCTAAGTGGGAGTTCTTAAGTAATATGATTAATTGAACTTAAATTTATCATGAACTTAGTACCTGATAGTATCTTGCTTGTCTATGTTGATTGTAGATAGATGGCCCGTGTTGTTGTTCCGTTGAATTTTAATGCGTTCCTTGAGAAAGCAAAGTTGAAACATGATGGTAGCAATTACACGGACTGGGTCCGTAACTTGAGGATTATCCTCATTGCTGCACAGAAGAGTTACGTCCTGGAAGCACCGCTAGGTGTACCACCTGCGCCAGCAACTGCAGACATTGTGAATGCCTGGCAGTCACGTGTTGATGACTACTCGATAGTTCAGTGTGCCATGCTTTACGGCTTAGAACCGGGACTTCAACGACATTTTGAATGTCATGGAGCATATGAGATGTTCCAGGAGTTGAAGTTAATATTTCAAAAGAATGCCCGGATTGCGAGATATGAAGTCTCCAATATGTTCTACAGCTGCAAGATGGAGGAGAATAGTTATGTCAGTGAGCATATACTCAAGATGTCTGGGTACTGCAATCACTTGATTCAACTGGGAGTTAATCTTCCGGATGATAGTGTCATTGACATAATTCTTCAATCACTGCCACCAAGCTACAAGAGCTTCATGATGAACTATAACATGCAAGGGATGGATAAGACGATTCTCGAGCTCTTCGCAATGCTAAAGGCTGCGGAGGTAGAAATCAAAAAGGAGCATCAAGTGTTGATGGTCAATAAGACCACCAGTTTCAAGAAAAAGGGCAAAGGGAAGAAGAAGGGGAACTTCAAGAAGAACAGCAAGCAAGTTGCTGCTCAGGAGAAAAAACCCAAGTCTGGACCTAAGCCTGAGACTGAGTGCTTCTACTGCAAGCAGACTGGTCACTGGAAGCGGAACTGCCCCAAGTATTTGGTGGATAAGAAGGATGGCAAGGTGAACAAAGGTATATGTGATGTACATGTTATTGATGTGTACCTTACTAATGCTCGCAATAGCACCTGGGTATTTGATACTGGTTCTGTTGCTAATATTTGCAACTCGAAACAGGGGCTACGGATTAAGCGAATATATGCTAAGGACGAGGTGACGATGCGCGTGGGAAATGGTTCCAAAGTCGATGTGATCGCAGTCGACACGCTACCTCTACATCTACCTTCGGGATTAGTATTAGACCTAAATAATTGTTATTTGGTGCCAGCGTTGAGCATGAACATTACATCTGGATCTTGTTTGATGCGAGACGGTTATTCATTTAAATCAGAGAATAATGGTTGTTCTATTTATATGAGTAATATCTTTTATGGTCATACACCCTTGAAGAGTGGTCTATTTTTGTTGAATCTCGATAGTAGTGATACACATATTCATAATATTGAGGCCAAAAGATGCAGAGTTGATAATGATAGTGCAACTTATTTGTGGAACTGCCGTTTAGGTCATATCGGTGTAAAGCGCATGAAGAAGCTCCATACTGATGGACTTTTGGAATCACTTTAAGAATCACTTGGTACTTGCGAACCGTGCCTCATGGGCAAGATGACTAAAACGCCGTTCTCCAAAACTATAGAGAGAGCAACAGATTTGTTGGAAATCATACATACAGATGTATGTGGTCCGATGAATGTTGAGACTCGTGGTGGATATCATTATTTTCTCACCTTCACAGATGATTTAAGCAGATATGGGTATATCTACTTAATGAAACATAAGTCTGAAATGTTTGAAAAGTTCAAAGAATTTCAGAGTGAAGTTGAAAATCATCGTAACAAGAAAATAAAGTTTCTACGATATGATCGTGAAGGAGAATATTTGAGTTATGAGTTTGGTCTTCATTTGAAACAATGCGGAATAGTTTGGCAACTCACGCCACCCAGAACACCACAGCGTAATGGTGTGTCCGAACATCGTAATCGTACTTTACTAGATATGGTACGATCTATGATGTCTCTTACTGATTTACCGCTATCGTTTTGGGGTTATGCTTTAGAGACGGCCGCATTCACGTTAAATAGGGCACCATCGAAATCCGTTGAGACGACGCCTTATGAACTGTGGTTTGGCAAGAAACCAAAGTTGTCGTTTCTGAAAGTTTGGGGCTGCGATGCTTATGTGAAAAAACTTCAACCTGATAAGCTCGAACCCAAATCGGAGAAATGTGTCTTCATAGGATACCCAAAGGAGACTGTTGGGTACACCTTCTATCACAGATCCGAAGGCAAGACTTTTGTTGCTAAATTCGGAGTTTTTCTAGAGAAGGAGTTTCTCTCGAAAGAAATGAGTGGGAGGAAAGTAGAACTTGATGAGGTAACTGTACCTGCTCCCTTATTGGAAAGTAGTTCATCACAGAAACCGGTTTCTGCGACACCTACACCAATTAGTGAGGAAGTTAATGATGATGATCATGAAAATTCAGATCAAGTTGTTACTGAACCTTGTAGGTCAACCAGAGTAAGATCCGCACCAGAATGGTACGGTAATCCTATTCTGGAAGTCATGTTACTAGACCATGACGAACCTACGAACTATGAAGAAGCGATGGTGAGCCCAGATTCCGTGAAATGGCCCGAGGTCATGAAATCTGAGATGGGATCCATGTATGAGAACAAAGTGTGGACTTTGGTTGACTTGCCCGATGATCGGCAAGCAATTGAGAATAAATGGATCTTCAAGAAGAAGACTGACGCTGACGGTAATGTTACTGTCTATAAAGCTCGACTTGTTGCGAAAGGTTTTCGACAAGTTCAAGGTATTGACTACGATGAGACCTTCTCACCCGTAGCGATGCTTAAGTCTGTCCGAATCATGTTAGCAATTGCCGCATTTTATGATTATGAAATTTGGCAAATGGATATCAAAACTGCATTCCTGAATGGATTTCTAGAAGAAGAGTTGTATATGATGCAACCGGAAGGTTTTGTCGATCCAAAGGGAGCTAACAAAGTGTGCAAGCTCCAGCGATCCATTTATGGACTGGTGCAAGCCTCTTGGAGTTGGAATAAACGTTTTGATAGTGTGATCAAAGCATTTGGTTTTATACAGACTTTCGGAGAAGCCTGTATTTACAAGAAAGTGAGTGGGAGCTCTGTAGCATTTCTGATATTATATGTGGATGACATAGTGCTGATTGGAAATGATATAGAATTTCTGGATAGCATAAAGGGATACTTGAATAAGAGTTTTTCAATGAAAGACCTCGGTGAAGCTGCTTACATATTAGGCATAAAGATCTATAGAGATAGATCAAGACGCTTAATTGGACTTTCACAAAGCACATACCTTGACAAGATTTTGAAGAAGTTCAAAATGGATCAAGCAAAGAAAGGGTTCTTGCCTGTGTTACAAGTTGTGAAGTTGAGTAAGACTCAATGCCCGACCACTGCAGAAGATAGAGAGAAAATGAAAGATGTTCCCTATGCTTCAACCATAGGCTCTATCATGTATGCAATGATGTGTACCATACCTGATGTGTGCCTTGCTATAAGTCTAGCAAGGAGGTACCAAAGTAATCCAGGAGTGGATCACTGGACAGCGGTCAAGAACATCCTGAAATACCTGAAAAGTACTAAGGAAATGTTTCTCATTTATGGAGGTGACAAAGAGCTCATCGTAAATGGTTACGTTGATGCAAGCTTTGACACTGATCCGGACGATTCTAAATCGCAAACCGGATACGTATTTACATTGAACGGTGGAGCTGTCAGTTGGTGCAGTTCTAAACAAAGCGTCGTGGCGGGATCTACGTGTGAAGCGGAGTACATAGCTGCTTCGGAAGCAGCAAATGAAGGAGTCTGGATGAAGGAGTTCATATCCGATCTAGGTGTCATACCTAGTGCATCGGGTCCAATGAAAATCTTTTGTGACAATACTGGTGCAATTGCCTTGGCGAAGGAATCCAGATTTCACAAGAGAACCAAGCACATCAAGAGACGCTTCAATTACATCCGGAATTTAGTCCAGGTGGGAGACATAGAAATTTGCAAGATACATACGGATCTGAATGTTGCAGACCCGTTGACTAAGCCTCTTCCACGAGCAAAACATGATCAACACGAAGGCTCCATGGGTGTTAGAATCATTACTGTGTAATCTAGATTATTGACTCTAGTGCAAGTGGGGGACTGAAAGAAATATGCCCTAGAGGCAATAATAAAGTTATTATTTATTTCCTTATATCATGATAAATGTTTACTATTCATGCTAGAATTGTATTAACCGGAAACATAATACATGTGTGAATACATAGACAAACAGAGTGTCACTAGTATGCCTCTACTTGACTAGCTCTTTGATCAAAGATGGTTAAGTTTCCTAGCCATTGACATGGGTTGTCATTTGATTAACGGGATCACATCATTAGGAGAATGATGTGATTGACTTGACCCATTCCGTTAGCTTAGCACTCGATCGTTTAGTATGTTGCTATTGCTTTCTTCATGACTTATACATGTTCCTATGACTATGAGATTATGCAACTCCCGTTTACCGAAGGAACACTTTGTGTGCTACCAAACGCCACAACGTAACTGGGTGATTATAAAGGTGCTCTACAGGTGTCTCCGAAGGTACTTGTTGGGTTGGCGTATTTCGAGATTAGGATTTGTCACTCCAATTGTCGGAGAGGTATCTCTGGGCACTCTCGGTAATGCACAGCACTTAATCCTTGCAAGCATTGCAACTAATGAGTTAGTTGCGGGAGATGTATTACGGAACGAGTAAAGAGACTTGCCGGTAACGAGATTGAACTAGGTATTGAGATACTTGAAAGGATCGATATGGTTGACTATAGGGGGGGGGTGAATAGGAAACTACCAATTTTTAGCTTTTCTTTACCAAATTAAACTTTGCATCAAAGTAGGTTGTCTAGATGTGCAACTAGGTGAGCAACCTATATGATGCAATAACAACAAGCATACAAGCAAGCAAGGGTAGAAACACTAAAGAGCTTGCACAAGTAAAGGTAAGAGATAACCAAGAGTGGATCCGGTGAAGACGAGGATGTGTTACCGAAGTTCCTTCCTTTTGAGGGGAAGTACGTCTCCGTTGGAGCGGTGTGGAGGCACAATGCTCCCCAAGAAGCCACTAGGGCCATCGTATTCTCCTCACGCCCTCACACAATGCGAGATGCCGTGATTCCACTATTGGTTCCCTTGAAGGCGGCGACCGAACCTTTACAAACAAGGTTGGGGCAATCTCCACAACTTAATCGGAGGCTCCCAACAAGACCACGAAGCTTCACCACAATGTAATATGGCTCCGAGGTGACCTCAACCGTCTAGGGTCCTCAAACACCCAAGAGTAACAAGATCCTCTAGGGATGAGTGGGGGAATCGAAAATCCCTTGGTGGAAGTTTAGATCGGAGCCTTCTCAACCACTCCCGAGCAAATCAACAAGTTTGATTGGCTAGGGAGATAGATCGGGCAAAATGAAGCTTGGAGTATTTAATGGAGCTTAAGCAATAAATGGAGCTTGGGGAAGGAAGAGGTAGGTGAGAAGGAAGAAGGGGACTCCCTTTTATAGTGGGGGCAACAATCCCGTTGCCCCCCACCAACCAGCCCCGCACAGGGCGGTACTACCGCTGAGAGGGGGCGGTACTACCGCCAGACTAGCGGTACTGCCGCTCTGAGGAGACTAGTAGGGAACAGATCCAACTGCGGTACTACCGCGGTGGTAGGGCGGTACTACCGCTCCAGGAACGGTACTACCGCCACTACAACCGTGACTAGTGCCGCAAAACCCGACATGAGAAAAAGACCTCTCGAATCGAGGCGGTAGGAGCCAGACTGCCCAATGGTACTACGGCAGTGGGGTCAAGGGCGGTAGTACCGCTGTGGAGCGGTACTGCCGCTTGTGACCCTTCGGCCGTAGTACCGCAGGCAGTGCGGTACTACCGCTGGGGTGAGAGAGAGAGGGAGAAGGGATCTCTCAAAGAAGCTGAGGACCAGGCGGAGGTGCCAGGCCCCCAGCGGTACTACTGCTGTGGAGCCACGGCAGTACTACCGCTGCGGAGCGGTACTGCCGCTTGTGGCTTCTCAGCGGTACTACCGCTGGGTGCACGGTACTGCCGCTTAGACCCAGACAAGGAAGAGAGGAGAAATCTCTTCAATGGACAGGAAAAGCTCGGAGGGTGAGAAGCTGATGTGTACGTGATGATTCCACCCATGCAAAACCCCAGCAGACCCCCTCTTGATAGTACGGTGCCCTCTACGCAACTAGTCCACCGAGAAAGAAACGAAAGAGCTACACCGTCTTGAAATACACTCCGAGGGAAAGAAGGCGTCTCGTGCCAGGGGAGAATCTGTGAATTATGCAAAGCACAAGATTAGTCCGCAAACATGTTGTCATCAATCACCAAAACTACCTTGAGAGAGATATGCCGTAACAATCTCCCCCTTTTTGGTGGATTGATGACAACTAGGGATTTGCACAAGGAAAAGAAATGAAACGAAGAAAACTAAGAACTACAAAATATAGACGGGCTCCCCCAGAATGTGTGCACCTAGAGATGGCACGACACACACATTCGGATCAACACTCCCCCTATATTTTATAGTCCAACAATACTAAGCACAATATATATGAGAGAAGTGAGTAAATAGGACAAGCATGCATCTCACAATAAACTACAGTACTCTGAAATGACATAAGTAATAAGGTAGCGATAGGGAGCATATGTCTTACACCATATGACTAAAACTAAGGTCTCACACCAAACCAAACCAAAGAAGGAACACACAAGAAAACACAAGACGACTCAAAGCACGACACAAGAAGCAAATCCCTACACTCTCTCCCCCTTTGGCAGCGAGACACCAAAAAAGGGCATAGAGTGACACTACGACTCCAGGTGATGGGAGGCAGAAGAGCTCGAACATCACATCTCTGCATCTTCATCGTGGGTCGAAAACTGCTCGGCATCGGAGTCAGTCCAGTGGCAATTCTGATGAATCCAGTCCTCCTCTTCAGTGATCTGACCCTCAGACCCAGTGGCAACAGTTGCTCCCATCTGACGCATGAGCTCCTTGTGGCGCGTCCTAGCCTGCTTCTCCGCCACATGATTCATGTACTGACCATGAGACTCCATGCAGAAAAGCTTCTCCATCTTGCGCTTAAGCTTCTTTGCCCACGACGGTTCTGCACTAGAGGGGCCAAAGTTCTCCTCATGATCATCAGTAGCAGCCTCACCCTCGGTCCCCATGGCAGCAGCAGCAGCAAAAGTAGCATCAGCAGACGGACCCCCTGTGGCAGCAGTAGCAGATGGACCCCCTGTGTGAGGCGCTGTCCAGTTGTCCTTCTTCCTCAGACGCTTGATCTCATGAGACACCAAGTCTCTAGTCTCTAGCAACACTCTGGGATAAGTCTGTGCCCAGGCCCTCTCAATGAGCCTCATGATGAATGGACCATAGATAGGACACTTGCGCTCAGACACGACAGATAGAAGTTCAGACCACATGACATGAGAGATATCCAGGCTCTCTCCAGTGCTTGCTTCCTTCTCATGCTGACAGAAAAGGAGCATGTCCACGATGTAAGAGTGGACCATATCCAGATTCCCGATCCGAGGGAAGAGAGTCTCATGGAATATGCGATGAAGAATGTCTAGATACGGAGACAGCTCATAGGTCTTCTTCTCAGTTACTGGGTGAACCTTCACAGTGCAGTAGGGCCAAAGGGCTTGTTTGTGGGTGGATGTAGCATTGCGGTGAGGACGGAAACCGACAGGAGTCTCAAGCCCGGTATCCGCCACATCAAGTAACTCCATGAAAGCCTTCCACTTGAGAGAAAGCAGCTTGCCATTGGTCATCCATGTCAGAGTCCTGTCGACATCCGTCCCAAGATGGACGGTGGCATAGAATTGAGCTACCAAATCCGCATCAAAATCCTTGTTGAATTGCATGATCCTGAGAATGTTCAGCTGAGTGCACATCTGAAGAGCTTCGCCAGAGTACTCTGGGTCCTTCTCCATAGCATCAGTATCAATGGAGCGAACATCAACAAAAAGATTCTTCTTGGCCTTGATCACATCAAAGTAGATGGCAAACTGAAAACGGTTCCAGAACGGGCGGTTGACCAAAGTGGGTTCTTGGGCCACCGCATAGGGGTTGCGGCGGCACTTCTCCCAAAACTCCTTGTTGGTCATCTCAGTCACAGTCTTCCCTTTGGGTTTGTGGGCGGCCCGCTTCGATTGCTGAGGAGGTGGAGGAACACTTGCAGATGCACTTGCTGGAGGCGGTTGGGTGCTCGAGGAACCACCGGCTGGCTCAGAGGTGCGGTAGCGTTTTGATGTGGCACGCCCGGGGTTGATACAGCGACCTTGCTGCTCGGAAGGGTCATCACCTAGAGCCAAACACAAGAACACGCAAAACAACCAGAAAGAACGAGCATAAGCCAACAAACTCAACAAAAGATCAAGGTAAGGCTGGAAAATGATGGAAATTGGCATGCAGCGGTAGTACCGTGACCTGCCCACGGTAGTACCGCCCCAGAGGGAGCGGTAGTACTGCTCTAGGTGAAGCGGTAGTACCGCTCCAAGAGAGCGGTAGTACCGCTTGAGGCGGAGAAACAACAGTTTCTTAGCACGAGGCGGTGAAACAACGGGTTCCTACTACCATGGTCAGATCCGGCACTACCGGCCTACCAAATTCAAAAATAATCCAACCAAACTCTAATCGAGATAGTCTAGTTGCTTTCTCCAACCAACTCAAGCCTAGATTTAGCCAAAAATCTAGAGATGCAACCACCATTGCCCCTAAGAAACAAGAACTGAAAAGGAGACAAAACGAAAGAAGGAACGGGGGCAATACCGGCATCCATGGCAAGTGGACGTGGTAGGGATCGACTCCACCAAAGGAAATGGAGAGGGACGCCCCGGAGACGGAGATCCGCCGAAGCCCTCCCGCGGCGAGTGGAGGCTGGAGAGAGAGGAAGAGAAAAGAGGGGCGAAGTGAATGGGTATGGGGGAGAAGAAACCTCCCCCTGCCCCCGACTTAACCCCCCGTTCTCGTCCCCCAGCGGTAGTACCGTGCTGGGGGGTGGTAGTACCGCTTACGAGCGGTAGTACCGCGCACCACCAGCGGTAGTACCGCCTAGCACGCCATGGAAACTAAACAGACACGACTTTAGCTTGACGAAATGACAAAAAACGGCAAACACACCAGCAAACGACCAAGACACACCTCTTCACAAGAGGGCGGTGGCCGAGGCCACCTATGTTTGAGTCAAAAGGTATGGCACCGCGAAGATTTTAACCTTGGGCCCATGACCAAAACTCATCTTTTAAGCACAAGTGCCATCAACAATGTCTAAAGTGAAAGACTTGATCAATTTATGCATAATGGGGGGAGGGAGAGTTCATTGAGAGAACAACACTCCCCCTATGTCCATGCCTACACCTAAACTAGACAACAAATTGAGCGTGGTAGGGTGTGCACGGGTTCAAGCCACATTGCTCGAATCAATGATATTTAGCTCATGCCTTAACTCGCGAAATCTTGCTTCATCCAAGGGCTTCGTGAAAATATCTGCAAGGTTGTCATGAGTGTTGACATAGTTGAGCTTGATCTCTGCTCGCCTAATGTGATCCCGGATGAAGTGGTACCGAATCTCAATATGCTTCGTCTTGAAGTGTTGCACTGGGTTGAGAGAAATCTTGATGGCACTTTCATTGTCACACCAAAGAGGCACTTTGTCACAAGTGACACCGTAATCCTTTAAAGTTTGCCTCATCCATAGAAGTTGTGCACAACAACTACCGGCGGCAACATACTCTGCCTCAGTGGACGAGAGAGACACACAAATTTGCTTTTTGGAAGACTAACTTACCAAAGAGCAACCAAGGAATTGGCACCCTCCGGAAGTGGACTTCCTATCCACTTTGTCTCCTACCCAATCCGAATCCGAGTACCCTACAAGCTTGAAGTTTGATCCTCTTGGGTACCATAAGCCAAAGTTTGGGGTATGAGACAAATATCAAAAGATTCGTTTGACCGCCACATAGTGACTTTCCTTAGGTGCGGCTTGAAACCGTGCACAAATTCCCACACTCAACATGATGTACGGTCTAGATGCACAAAGGTAAAGCAAGGAATCAATCATGGAACGATATACCTTTTGATCCACCACTTTACCATTTGGATCTAAGTCAAGTTGGCACTTGGTGGGCATTGGAGTGGAGGCCGGCTTGACGTCACTTAGCTTGAATCTCTTGAGCATGTCTTGGGTGTATTTGGATTGATTGATGAAGGTTCCTTCTCTTCTTTGCTTCACTTCGAACCCTAGAAAGAACTTCAACTCTCCCATGGAGGACATCTCGAACTTTGAGGTCATGAGAGCGGCAAATTCCTCATTGAAAGCTTTGTTAGGAGAACCAAAGATAATATCATCAACATATAATTGGCACACAAACAACTCCCCTTTGACCTTCTTAGTAAAAAGAGTGGGGTCGATTAGCCCAACTTCAAAACCACAGTCTTGTAACAACTCGGTAAGGTGGTCATACCATGCACGTGGGGCTTGTTTAAGGCCATAGAGTGCCTTATCGAGTTGATACACATGATCGGGAAAGTAGGGATCCTCGAACCCGGGGGGTTGCTTGACGTAAACCAATTCATTAATGGGAACATTAATAAAAGCACTCTTCACATCCATTTGTTGTAACTTAAAGTTATGATGAGAAGCATATGCAATCAACATGCGAATGGATTCAAGACGAGCAACGGGAGCAAAGGTTTCACCGTAGTCGATACCCTCGACTTGGGAGTAGCCTTGTGCTACCAAACGAGCCTTGTTGCGAATGATAATCCCATGGGCATATTGCTTGTTCTTGAATATCCACTTGGTTCCAATGACATTATGGTTCCCCGTTGGCCTTGGCACCAATCTCCACACTTTGTTGCGCTCGAAGTTGTTGAGTTCTTCGTGCATGGCATTGAGCCAATCCGGATTGCCTCATAGACCTTGTGGGGTTCCACACAAGAGACAAACACGTGATGCTCACAATAATTTGCTAATTGTCTACGAGTGCTTACCCCCTTTCTTAAGCTTCCAAGCACATTCGTCATGAGATGATCCTTGGTGGAGAGCTTGGAAGCAACCTTGGCGGCACGATGCTCTAATTCCTCCTCGGTGGTGAGTTGAGGAGCGGTTACTTGATCATCTTGAGCGCCGTCATGAACTTGTTCTTGATCTTGAACTTGCTTGGGGGAGAGAACTTGACCTTGGGCATCACTTGGTGTGTCACCACCGTCTTGAGTATGATCTTGCCCTTGGTCTTGTTCATGAGGTTGAGGGCCTTCACTTTGTTCTTCAGAAGCGTGTGGGCCTTGGGTTGGTGATGGCTCCACATGAGTGGAGCATTGTCCTTCTCCTTCGGCCACAAGGGGTTCCTCAATGGGTAGGATGAAACCAACACCCATTCTTCTTATGGCTTGAGGAGGAATTTCATCACCTACATCACAAGTGCCACTTTGCTCCACTTGGGAGCCGTTATTCTCATCAAACTCCACGTTACACGTCTCCTCAATAAGTCCCGTGGATTTATTGAGGACATGGTAAGCATGAGAGTTTGTAGCATAACCAACAAATATGCCCTCATAAGCTCTAGCCTCAAATTTAGACAACCGAACACCTTTCTTGAGAATGAAACACTTACACCCGAATACCCGGAAGTACTTGAGGTTGGGCTTGTTACCGGTGAGTATCTCATATGGGGTCTTGTTCAAGCCCTTGCGGAGGTAGAGCCGATTGGATGCATGACACGCGATGTTGATGGCTTCGGCCCAAAAGTTGTATGGAGACTTGAACTCCGCCATCATGGTCCTTGCCGCATCCATCAACGTCCGGTTCTTCCTCTCTGCAACACCATTTTGTTGAGGGGTGTATGGTGCGGAATATTGATGCTTGATTCCCTCATCAATAAGAAATTCATCCAAGGTGTAGTTCTTGAACTCGGTGCCGTTGTCACTTCTTATTGTGAAGATCTTTGCATTGTGTTGACGTTGTGCTTCATTTGCAAAGTCAATGACGGTTTGTTGGGTCTCGCTCTTCCTCTTGAAGAAATACACCCATGTGTACCTTGAGTAGTCATCCACAATCACCAAGCAATACTTCCTACCTCCAAGACTATCGAAGGATGGGGGCCCAAAAAGATCCATGTGAAGGAGCTCCAAGGGCCTCTTTGGATAAATGATAGTCGTGGGAGGGTGAGCCTTCTCATGTAGCTTTCCTTCGATACAGGCACTGCAAGCACGATCTTTAACAAAACTAACATTAGTTAGTCCACGGACATGGTCCCCCTTGAGAAGACTTTGCAAAGATCTCATATTGACATGGGCTAAACGGCGATGCCAAAGTCATCCCACATCAACTTTAGCCATTAGGCATGTCGCGGTCTTAGTGGGTCGCTCCGAAAAGTTAATCACATATAGACCGTTCTCGACATGCCCAACAAAAACTACTTTAAGAGTCTTGCTCCACAAGAGGGCCACGGTATCGATATCAAAGAAAGTGGCAAAACCCATGATTGCAAGTTGACGAACGGAAAGTAAATTGTATGCAAGGGACTCAACAAGCATGACCTTCTCGATCGTGAGATCATGAGAGATGACCACCTTGCCAAGTCCCAATACCTTAGAGGATGAGGTGTCACCTCACTCGACATTGGTGGGCATAGATGGAACTTTGTGCACGTCCACCACCAAGTCCTTGCTTCCGGTCATATGATTTGTAGCTCCGCTATCGAGCAACCATGATCCACCACCGGAAGCAAACACCTACAAGAGATCAATGCTTGGTTTTAGGTACCCATTTTGTGATGGGTCCTTTGATGTTAGTAAAAAGGGTCTTAGGAACCCAAATAGACCATTCAATATACTCATGAAGAGAACCAACAAATTTGGCATAAACATGCCCATCACTAGCATGGCATAACACATAAGATGGATTAAAATCGCCGGCTTTGTTGGGAGGGGTGACATTGCCCTTCTTGACATTGTTCTTCCTCTTCTCCTCGGGGACACTCTCTCCCTCCCTCACAAAGGTTTGCATGAGGGGAGGAGGTCGTTTGGTCTTGTCATTCTTCTTATTGTTCTTGGAGTCGGGCACGTACCCAACCCCTTCCTTGGCCACACCTCCCTTTTGGTTGATCAAGATATCGTTGAGGTTCTTCTTGCCTTGTATGCAAGTCGCAAGACCTCTCTCAAGTTGCTCCTTCAACTTAGCATTTTCCTCAACAAGATGTATATGCTCACAACACGGGTTAGTAGCATTTGCATTATCAATTAAAACCATATGAGGAAAAGTTGCTTTCTCCTTAGTTAGCTTCACTTGGAGTTGATCATGAGACTCCTTGAGACTAGCGTGAATACCCTTCAAGGCCTTGTGGGCCTTTTCAAGTATATCAAACTCCTCTTTAAGTCTAGCATGATCAACTCCGAGTTTGGCCTTGTCGGAATTTAGCATACGAGAAACCATGAGGGCATGATCATAATCTTTCTTTAACTTAGCATGATCAACGTTGTGTGACTCCTCAAGAGCCAAACGAAGACCACACTCTTCCTGAAGAGCATTGGAAAGATTCGAAATCTCATCGGCATAGTCACGACTATGCCCTTCCATCTTAGAGATGGTGTCTTCGTGAGCCTCGATCATGTCATTGGCCTCACCAAGTTGTTCCAAGAGAGCAACAAAGTGCTTCTTGGATTTTCCCTTGAGTTTGCCCATAAAGGCCTCAAACTCGTTAGCCTCCACATTAGCTCACTCAAGTTCATTAATGCTATCCATTGGGGAAGGATGATTAATGATGGTAGTTTTGATGTTGGAGGTTACCTTGTTGGTGGCTTTAGCCATGAGGCACTTGGCGGTGATGCTCTCGTTGGGTGAGTCGAAGAGAGACACCCGTGACTTTGTTGCAATGGCAACGGAGGCCATGGCAACCGACTCATCATCTTCATCATCGTCATTATCCTCATTGTACTCTTCTTGCACAACCAAAGCCTTGGGAGGAGTCTTCTTGGTGAAGTTGTTCTTGTTGGGGAACGACTTGGCCTTGTCCTTTCGGATGAGTTTGCCACCATTGTCTTCCCTCTTCTCATACGGGGATTCCGCAACGAAATGACTCATGTTGCCGCAATTGTAGCAAGTCCTTACACATTGCTTGCCCCTTGTGCCACTCGAGTTGTTTTTGCTAAAGTTGGGCCTCGAGTTTTTCTTGCTCCAAAATTGCCTTGAAGCAAGTGCTATGTGTTCATGATATGCATACTTCGTATCTTCGGGGTTGCTCTCCTCTTCTTCCTCCTCTTCTTCTTCCACGGTGAGCTTGGCCTTCAAAGCAAGGTTAGGCTTCTTTGCCCGTTGAGAATGAAGCACCGCATTGTCGGCGGTCTTGTCCAAAATGTTCATGGCCACAAACTCATCTAACACTTCGCTTGAGGTCAAAGTGTGGAAGTCCGGTCTTTGACGAATGACGGAGGACATGGAATTGTGGTAGGGCATCATTGCCTTGAGGAATTTGCGCTTGATCCAATTGTCATCCGTGTCCTTGCTCCCGTGATCTCGTAGTGAGACCGCGAGTTTGGTTACTCTCCGATAAAGCTCACGAGGTTCTTCATCTTCCTTCATTGCAAACTCATCGGCCTCATCTTGTACCACTTCATAGTTGGAGCGTTGAATGCTTACGCTTCACCGGTAGAGAGACACGACACAATGCCATGCATCTTTGGCCAAGGCGAAGGGACGAAGATGAGGTAGGTCTTCGGGTGGAATTGCATCTTGAATGATGAAGAGAGAATTCTCATTGAATTGATTGTCCGCGGCTTCTCGAGGAGTGAAGTTGCTTGGATCATGTGGATAGAAACCTTCTTCAATGATTCTCCAAAGGTTAGTGTTCACATGATTTAAATGACGTTTAAAGCGGTAAACCCAAGAATCAAAATCCTCATTTTTCACAATCTTAGGGGGAGGACCGGAATGATTCAAATGAGTGGAAGGAACCGGTCCACCATAAACAAGTGGTGGTTCCACATGGGCAAAGATGCCGGTGCCATTCTTGCCACTAGAAGAAGGAGCCTTTTCACTACTAGCTCCCCCCTTGTCGGGGATAGCATCCGACACCTTGTTGGCGGGATCACCCACTTTCAACGGTGCGGTGGATAGTTTAAGCCCCTCAAGAAATTTAGTAAACATGCTTTCAACTTCGGTCGTCATGGAGGTTTTCAATGTCTCCAAGGCTACATTGAACTCCTCACGAGAGATCGAAGTTCCCCCATCTCCCGTAGACGAGATCGGATTCACACCGGAGTGTTCCTCCACACCGTCTACGGTATCAACCATACTCTTTGGACGGTAAAGTCCTTAATAAAGAGACGAGACTCTGATACCAATTGAAAGGATCGATATGGTTGACTAGAGGGGGGGGGTGAATAGGCAACTACCAATTTTTAGCTTTCCTTTACCAAATTAAACTTTGCATCAAAGTAGGTTGTCTAGATGTGCAACTAGGTGAGCAACCTATATGATGCAATAACAACAAGCATACAAGCAAGCAAGGGTAGAAACACTAAAGAGCTTGCACAAGTAAAGGTAAGAGATAACCAAGAGTGGATCCGGTGAAGACGAGGATGTGTTACCGAAGTTCCTTCCTTTTGAGGGGAAGTACGTCTCCGTTGGAGCGGTGTGGAGGCACAATGCTCCCCAAGAAGCCACTAGGGCCATCGTATTCTCCTCACGCCCTCACACAATGCGAGATGCCGTGATTCCACTATTGGTTCCCTTGAAGGCGGCGACCGAACCTTTACAAACAAGGTTGGGGCAATCTCCACAACTTAATCGGAGGCTCCCAACAAGACCACGAAGCTTCACCACAATGGAATATGGCTCCGAGGTGACCTCAACCGTCTAGGGTGCTCAAACACCCAAGAGTAACAAGATCCGCTAGGGATGAGTGGGGGAATCGAAAATCCCTTGGTGGAAGTGTAGATCGGAGCCTTCTCAACCACTCCCGAGCAAATCAACAAGTTTGATTGGCTAGGGAGATAGATCGGGCAAAATGAAGCTTGGAGTATTTAATGGAGCTTGAGCAATAAATGGAGCTTGGGGGAGGAAGAGGTAGGTGAGAAGGAAGAAGGGGACTCCCTTTTATAGTGGGGGCAACAATCCCGTTGCCCCCCACCAACCAGCCCTGCACAGGATGGTACTACCGCTGAGAGGGGGCGGTACTACCGCCAGACCAGCGGTACTGCCGCGCCAGCCAGCGGTACTACCGCGTTGAGGAGACTAGTAGGGAATAGATCCAACTGCGGTACTACCGCGGTGGTAGGGCAGTACTACCGCTCCAGGAACGGTACTACCGCCACTACAACTGTGACTAGTGCTGCAAAACCCGACACGAGAAAAAGACCTCTCGAATCGAGGCGGTAGGAGCCAGACTGCCCAACGGTACTACGGCAGTGGGGTCAAGGGTGGTAGTACCGCTGTGGAGCGGTACTGCTGCTTGTGACCCTTAGGCTGTAGTACCGCAGGCAGTGCGGTACTACCGCTGGGGTGAGAGAGAGAGGGAGAAGGGATCTCTCAAAGAAGCTGAGGACCAGGCGGAGGTGCCAGGCCCCCAGCGGTACTACTGCTGTGGAGCCACGACGGTACTACCGCTGCGGAGCGGTACTGCCGCTTGTGGCTTCTCAGCGGTACTACCGCTGGGTGCATGGTACTGCCGCTTAGACCCAGACAAGGAAGAGAGGAGAGATCTCTTCAATGGACAGGAAAAGATCGGAGGGTGAGAAGCTGATGTGTATGTGATGATTCCACCCATGCAAAATGCCAGCGGACCCCCTGTTGATAGTACGGTGCCCTCTACGCAACTAGTCCACCAAGAAAGAAACGAAAGAGCTACACTATCTTGAAATACACTCCGAGGGAAAGAAGGCGTCTCGTGCCAGGGGAGAATCTGTGAATTATTCAAAGCACAAGATTAGTCGACAAACATGTTGTCATCAATCACCAAAACTACCTTGAGAGAGATATGCCGTAACAATACCGACGATCGAATCTCAGGCAAGTAACATACCGATGACAAAGGGAACAACGTATGTTGTTATGCGGTCTGACCGATAAAGATCTTCATAGAATATGTGGGAGCCAATATGAGCATCCAGGTTCCGCTATTGGTTATTGACCGGAGAAGTGTCTCAGTCATGTCTACATAGTTCTCGAACCCATAGGGTCCGCACGCTTAACGTTTTGATGACGGTTATATTATGAGTTTATATGTTTTGATGTACCGAAGGTTGTTCGGAGTCGAGGATGTGATCACGGACATGACGAGGAGTCTCGAAATGGTCGAGACGTGAAGATTGATATATTGGAAGCCTATGTTTGGATATCAGAAGTGTTCCGGGTGAAATCGGGATTTTACCGGAGTACCGGGAGGTTACCGGAACCCCCCGGGAGGTTAATGGGCCATAGTGGGCCTTAGTGGAAGAGAGGAGAGGCAGCCAGGGCAAGGGCCGCGCGCCCCTCCCCCCAGTCCGAATAGGACAAGGAGAGGGGGGCGGCGCCCCCCCTTTCCTTCTTCTCCTCCACCTCTTTCCCCCCAAGTCCTAATCCAACTAGGAAAAGGGAGGGAGTCCTACTCCCGATGGGAGTAGGACTCCTCCTGGCGCGTCCCTCTCCTTGCCGGCCGCACCCCCTTGCTCCTTTATATACGAGGGCAGGGGCACCCTAGAGACACAACAATTGATCGTTTGTTCTTTTAGCCGTGTGCGGTGCCCCCCTCCACCATAGTCCACCTCGATAATACTGTAGCAGTGCTTAGGCGAAGCCCTGCATCGGTAGAACATCATCATCGTCACCACGCTGTCGTGCTGACGAAACTCTCCCTCAACACTCGGCTGGATCGGAGTTTGAGGGACATCATCGGGCTGAACGTGTGCTGAACTCGGAGGTGCCATGCGTTCGGTACTTGATTGGTCGGATCGTGAAGACGTACGACTACATCAACCGCGTTGTGCTAATGCTTCCGCTTTCGGGATTTTCTTCATATTGCATGAGTCTATCCCTCTACATCATGTCATCTTGCTTCAGGCATTACTCCGTTTTTAACTTAATACTCTAGATGCATTCTGGATAGCGGTCGATGAGTGGAGTAATAGTAGTAGATGCAAGCAGGAGTCGGTCTACTTGTCTTGGACGTGATGCCTATATACATGATCATGCCTAGATATTCTCATAACTATGCTCAATTCTGTCAATTGCTCAATAGTAATTTGTTCACCCACCGTAGAATACTTATGCTCTCGAGAGAAGCCACTAGTGAAACCTATGGCCCCCGGGTCTATCTTTATCATATCAATCTCCTACTACTTAGTTATTTACTTTGCCATTTACTTTGCCTTTATTTTACTTTGCATCTTTATCATAAAAATACCAAAAATGTTATCTTATCATATCTATCAGATCTCACTCTCGTAAGTGGCCCTATAGGGATTGACAACCCCTATTTGCGTTGGTTGCGAGGATTTATTTGTTTTGTGCAGGTACGAGGGACTCGCGCGTAGCCTCCTACTGGATTGATACCTTGGTTCTCAAAAATTGAGGGAAATACTGACGCTAATTTGTTGCATCATCCCTTCCTCTTCGGGGAAAACCAACGCAGTGCTAAAAGAGGTAGCAAGAAGGATTTCTGGCGCCGTTGCCGGGGAGGTCTATGCAAAAGTCAACATACCAAGTACCCATCACATATCCTTATCTCCGGCATTACATTATTTGCCATTTGCCTCTTGTTTTCCTCTCCCCCCAATTCACCCTTGCCGTTTTATTCGCCCTCTCTCTCTATCCTCCCTCTCTTTCTCTATTTGCCCCTTTTTGTCCGCTTGCTTTTTGCTTGCTTGTGTGTTAGTTTGCTTGCTTGTCGTTATGGCTAGTCCCTTATCTTCTCCGTTGTCTCCCGAGAATGAAATTCTAAATTTTAAGAAAAGGGAGGGTGAAAATCTAAAAGATGCTTGGTATATAATTTGCAATGCTCAAAATAAATCTGCTAGGAAGCAATCTACTACCATTCTCCTTCGCAATTTTTATGTAGGCACTACTCCTTGGCACCGTTATGTTCTTGATACTATTGCCGGAGGGAATTTTTTGGGTAGCCATACTTTTGATTCTTATAATGCTATGTTAGATTTATTTGGCTCCCCCCTCTTTTGGTTAATGGAACTATATTAACTTTGGAGCATGTAATGCAAAGGCTTGAAATTATTGAAAATAAGGTTGCTACCATAGAGTTAATTGAAAATTTGGATAAAAAGATCCACAACTGAATCTCTCAATATGGATCTAAAGTAGGAGTTACTTTGAAAGATATTAAAGAAAAGGAACCCATAGTTAACGAGAAAATAAAACACGATTCCGTTAGGATCGATAAACTTGAGAATATTATTACCAAATTGGGAACCACTTTTTCTTCCGTAAAGAATACTCCAAGTCCTTCCACTAAAGTTTCCAAGCTTATGTACATTCCTAAAAATAAGGGTGAATCATCTAGTAAGGAAAATGCGGATCTCAAATCTATAAGTGTTCATCACAATCTTTTTGCTATTATTAAGGAACCATTTGTTACAAATGAATTTTTCGATCTTGTGCCTAAAAGTTTGAAAATCAATAAAAATAAAGAAATTACTAAAGATGGTAGCCTCATTGAAGAATTGCCTACCAAAGATGGCAATACCTAGATCTATTCTTGCTTGTTATGCCTAGCTAGGGGCGTTAAACGATAGCGCTTGTTGGGAGGCAACCCAATTTTATTTTTTCCTTTCTTTTTGCTCCTGCTTAGTAATAAATAAATTATGTAGCCTCTGTTTTGGTTGTGTTTTTTGTGCTTAATTAGTGTCTGTGCCAAGTAGAACCGTTGGGAAGACTTGGGGAAAGTCTTGTTACACTTGCTGTAAAAACAGAAACTTTAGCGCTCACGAGAACTGCTGTAATTTTTATTTGGAAAGTGCTATTTAGTTAATTCTTTTTGCAGATGATTAATAGATAAATTCCTCACGTCCAGAAATTTATTTTAGAATTTTTGGTGTTCCAGATCTTGCGCTAGCTACAGATTACTACAGACTGTTCTGTTTTTGACAGATTCTGTTTTTCGTGTGTTGTTTGCCTATTTTGATGAATCTATGGCTAGTAAAATAGTTTATACACCATAGAGAAGTTGGAATACAGTAGGTATAACACCCATATAAATAAAGAATGAGTTCATTACAGTATCTTGAAGTGGTCTTTTATTTTCTTTCGCTAACGGAGCTCACGAGGCAGACTAAGGCATAGCCTAGTGGTGTGAAGGGGCTGATGCCTTCCCACCCATCCAGGTTCAAGGCATGGTACTTGCAATTTGGGTTTGTTGCACCAAATATACTGTAGGGGGTTCCCTTACAGTCTTTCTATAAAAAAACCGGAGCTCACGAGATTTTCTACTTTAAGTTTTATGTTGTGAAGTTTTCAAATTTTGGGTAGAGATTTGATGGATTATGGAACAAGGAGTGGCAAGAGCCTAAGCTTTGGGATACCCATGGAACCCCCAAGATAATCTAAGGACACCTAAAAGCCAAAGCTTGGGGATGCCCCGGAAGGCATCCCCTCTTTCGTCTACTTCTATCGGCAACTTTACTTGGAGCTATATTTTTATTTACCACATGATATGTGTTTTGCTTGGAGCGTCTTGTATGATTTGAGTCTTTTCTTATTAGTTTACCACAATCATCCTTGCTGTACACACCTTTTGAGAGAGCCATACATGATTTGGAATTTGTTAGAATACTCTATGTGCTTCGCTTATATCTTTTGAGTTATATAATTGTGCTCTAGTGCTTCACTTATATCTTTTAGAGCACGGTGGTGGATTTGTTTTATAGAAACTTGTGATCTCTCATGCTTCACTTAGATTATTTTGGGAGTCCTAATAGCATGGTAATTTTCTTAAAATCCTAATATGCTTGGTATGTAATATTAATAATAAAACTCTCTCATGAGTGTGTTGAATACTATGAGAAGTTTGAGACTTGATAATTGTTTTGAGATATGGAGATGGTGATATTAAAGTCATGCTAGTTGAGTAGTTGTGAATTTGAGAAATACTTGTGTTGAAGCTTGTGATTCCCGTCGGATGCACGTATGGTGAACCGTTATGTGATGAAGTCGGAGCATGATTTATTTATTGATTGTCTTCCTTATGAGTGGCGGTCGGGGACGAGCGATGGTCCTTTCCTACCAATCTATCCCCCTAGGAGCATGCGCGTAATACTTTGCTTTGATAACTTCTAGATTTGCCGATAGGATGATGGAGACTATGATTCCCCCACAAGTCGGGATGAGACTCCGGACGAAAAAAAAGAGAGAAAAGGCCCAAGAAAAAAAGGGGAAAAATGAGAGAAAAAGAGAGAAGGGACAATGCTACTATCCTTTTACCACACTTGTGCTTCAAAGTAGCACCATGATCTTCATAGTAGAGAGTTTCTCATGTTATCACTTTCATATACTAGTGGGAATTTTTCATTATAGAACTTGGCTTGTATATTCCAATGATGGGCTTCCTCAAATTGCCCTAGGTCTTCATGAGCAAGCAAGTTGGATGCACACCCACTTAGTTTCTTTTTGAGCTTTCATATACTTATAGCTCTAGTGCATCCGTTGCATGGCAATCCTACTCACTCACATTGATATCTATTGATGGGCATCTCCATAGCCCGTTGATACGCCTAGTTGATGTGAGACTATCTTCCCTTTTTTGTCTTCTCCACAACCACCACTCTATTCCACCTATAGTGCTGCTATATCCATGGCTCACGCTCATGTATTGCGTGAAGATTGAAAAAGTTTTGAGAATGTCAAAAGTATGAAACAATTGCTTGGCCTGTCATCGGGGTTGTGCATGATTTAAATATTTTATGTGGTGAAGATGGAGCATAGCCAGACTATATGATTTTGTAGGGATAACTTTCTTTAGCCATGTTATTTTGAGAAGACATAATTGCTTTGTTAGTATGCTTGAAGTATTATTATTTTCTATGTCAATATGAACTTTTGTCTTGAATCTTTCGGATCTGAATATTCATACCACAATTAAGAAGAATTACATTAAAATTATGCCAAGTAGCACTCCTCATCAAAAATTCTGTTTTTACCATTTACCTACTCGAGGACGAGCAAGAATTAAGCTTGGGGATGCTTGATACGTCTCCAACGTATCTATAATTTTTGATTGCTCCATGCTATATTATCTACTGTTCTGGACATTATTGGGCTTTATTATCCACTTTTATATTATTTTTGGGACTAACCTATTAACCGGAGGCCTAGCCCAGGATTGCTGTTTTTTGCCTGTTTTAGTGTTTCAAAGAAAAGGAATATCAAACGGAGTCCAAACGGAATGAAACCTTCGGGAACGTGATTTTCTCACCGAATACAACTCAGGAGACTTGGACCCTACGTCAAGCCAACTAACAGGAGGCCACGAGGTAGGGGGCGCGCCTGCCCCCCCAGGCGCACCCTCCACCCTCGTGGGCCCCCTTTTGCTCCACCGACGTACTTCTTCCTCCTATATATATATATCCACGTACCCCCAAACGATCAGAACAGGAGCCAAAAGCCTAATTCCACCGCCGTAACTTTCTGTATCCACGAGATCCCATCTTGGGGCCTGTTCCGGAGCTCCGCCGGAGGGGGCATCGATCACGGAGGGCTTCTACATCAACACCATAGCCTCTCCGATGAAGTGTGAGTAATTTACTTCAGACCTACGGGTCCATAGTTAGTAGCTAGATGGCTTCTTCTCTCTTTTTGGATCTCAATACAATGTTCTCCCCCTCTCTTGTGGAGATCTATTCGATGTAATCTTCTTTTTGTGGTGTGTTTGTTCAGACCGATGAATTATGGGTTTATGATCAAGTCTATCTATGAATAATATTTGAATCTTCTCTGAATTCTTTTATGTATGATTGGTTATCTTTGCAAGTCTCTTCGAATTATCAATTTGGTTTGGCCTACTAGATTGATCTTTCTTGCAATGGGAGAAGTGCTTAGCTTTGGGTTCAATCTTGCGGTGTCCTTTCCCGGTGACAGTAAGGGCAGCAAGGCACGTATTGTATTGTTGCCATCAAGGATAACAAGATGGGGTTTTCTTCATATTGCATGAGTCTATCCCTCTACATCATGTCATCTTGCTTAAGGCGTTACTCTGTTTTTAACTTAATACTCTAGATGCATGCTGGATAGCGGTCGATGAGTGGAGTAATAGTAGTAGATGCAGGCAGGAGTCGGTCTACTTGTCTCGGACGTGATGCCTATATACATGATCATGCCTAGATATTCTCATAACTATGGTCAATTCTTTGAATTGCTCAACAGTAATTTTTTCACCCACCGTAGAATACTTATGCTCTTGAGAGAAGCCACTAGTGAAACCTATGGCCCCCGGGTCTATCTTTATCATATCAATCTCCTACTACTTAGTTATTTACTTTGCCTTTATTTTACTTTGCATCTTTATCATAAAAATACCAAAAATGTTATCTTATCATATCTATCAGATCTCACTCTCGTAAGTGGCCCTATAGGGATTGACAACCCCTATTTGCATTGGTTGCGAGGATTTATTTGTTTTGTGTAGGTACGAGGGACTCGCGCGTAGCCTCCTACTGGATTGATACCTTGGTTCTCAAAAACTGAGGGAAATACTTATGCTACTTTGCTGCATCATCCCTTCCTCTTCGAGGAAAACCAACGCAGTGCTAAAAGAGGTAGCATGACACAGAACTAGCTCCAGTTCATCAATGTAATGTAGGCATGTATTCCGAATATAGTCATACGTGCTTATGGAAAAGAACTTGCATGACATCTTTTGTCCTACCCTCCCGTGGTAGTGGGGTCCTATTGGAAACTAAGGGATATTAAGGCCTCCTTTTAATAGAGTACTAAACCAAAGCATTAACACTTAGTGAATACATGAACTCCTCAAACTACGGTCATCACCGGGAGTGGTCCCAATTATTGTTACTTCGGGGTTGCCGGATCATAACACATAGTAGGTGACTATTGACTTGCAAGATAGGATCAAGAACTCACATATATTCATGAAAACATAATGGGTTCAGATCTGAAATCATGGCACTCAGGCCCTAGTGACAAGCATTAAGCATAGCAAAGTCATAGAAACATCAATCTTAGAACATAATGGATACTAGGGATCAAACCCTAATAAAACTAACTCGATTTCATGGTAAATCTCATCCAACCCATCACCATCCAGCAAGCCTACGATGAGATTACTCACGCACGGCAATGAGCATAATGAAATTGGTGATGGAGGATGGTTGATGATGACGATGGCGACAGATTCCCCTCTCCGGAGCCCTGAACGGACTCCAGATCAGCCCTCCTGAGGAAGATTAGGGCTTGGCGGCGGCACCGTATCGTAAAACGCGATGAATCCTTTTCTTTGATTTTTTCCTCCCTGAAAGTGAATATATGGAGTTGGGGTTGAGGTCGGTGGAATCCCAGGGGGGGCATGAGGCAGGGGGGCGCCCTACACCCTCGTGGACAGGGTGTGGGCCCCCTGATGCTGATTCTTTTGCTAGTATTTTTCATTAATACCAAAACGTGTCTCTGTGGATTTTCAGGTCATTCCGAGAACTTTTATTTCTGCACAAAAATAATACCATGGCAGTTCTGCTGAAAACAGCGTCAGTTCGGGTTAGTTCCATTCGAATCATGCAAGTTAGAGTCCAAAACAAGGGTAAAAGTGTTTGGAAAAGTAGATACGTTGGAGACGTATCAACTCCCCCAAGCTTAAACCTTTGCTTGTCCTCAAGCAATTCAGGTGACAAATTGAAAGTGATAAAGAAAACTTCTACAAACTCTGTTTAATCTTGTTGTTGCAAATATGTAAAGCCATCATTCAAGATTTCAGCAAAGATTATGAACTAACCATATTCACAATAACATTTAGGTGTCATGTTTACTCATATGAATGGCATAATCAACTAGCAAGCAATAATAATAAATCTCAGATGACAACACTTTCTCAAAACAATCATAACATGATATAACAAGATGGTATCTCACTAGCCCTTTCTGAGACCGCAAGACATAAATGCAGAGCACCCCTAAAGATCAAGGACTGACTATACATTGTAATTCATGGTAAAAGAGATCCAGTCACAGTCATACTCAATGTAAATTAATAGCAATGCATGCGAATGATAGCGGTGCTCTCCAACTGGTGCTTTTTAATAAGAGGATGATGACTCAACATAAAATTAAATAGATAGGCCCTTCGCAGAGGGAAGCAGGGATTTGCAGAGGTGCCAGAGCTCGAGTTTTGAAACAAAGATAAATAATATTTTGAGTGGCATACTTTCATTTTCAACATAACAACCAAGAGATCTCGATATCTTCCATGCTACACACATTATAGGCAGTTCCCAAACAGAATGGTAAAGTTTATACTCCCCCACCACCAACAAACATCAATCCATGGATTGTCCAAAACAACGGGTGCCGTCCAACTAACAACAATCCTGGGGGATTTTTGTTTGCAATTATTTTGATTTGATTTGAGCATGGGACTGGGCATCCCGTTTACCGGCCATTTTCTCGTGAATGATGAGCGAAGTCCACTCATCGTGAGAATAACCCACCTAGCATGGAAGATATAGACAACCCTAGTTGATAAATGAGCTATTCGAGTATACAAAACGGAATTTCATTTGAAGGTTTAGAGTTTGGCACATAGAAATTTACTTGGAACGGCAGGTAAATACAACATATAGGAAGGTATGGTGGACTCATATGGAATAACTTTGGGGTTTATGGAAGTGGATGTACAAGCAGTATTCCCGTTTAGTACAAGTGAAGGCTAGAAAGGACTGGGAAGCGACCAACTAGAGAGCGACAATAGTCATGAACATGCATTAAGATTAATCAACAATGAGTGCAAGCATGAGTAGGATAGGAATCACCATGAACATAAATATCGTGGAGGCTATGTTGATTTTATTTTAACTACATGCGTGAACATGTGCCAAGTCAAGCCACTCGAATCGTTCAAAGGAGGATACCACCCTATCATACCACATCACAACCATTTTAATAGCATGTTGGCACGCAAGGTAAACCATTATAAACTCCTAGCTAATTAAGCATGGCATGGGAAACTATAATCTCTAATTGTCATTGCAAACATGTTTCATTCATAATAGGCTGAATCAGGAACGATGAACTAATCATATTTACAAAAACAAGATAGGTCGAGTTCATACCAGCTTCTCTCATCTCATTCAGTCCATCATATATCGTGATTATTGCCTTTCATGACCGAACGGTGTGGATAATAATAATAGTGCATGTGCATTGGACTAAGATGGAATTTGCAAGCATTTTATACAAGGGAGAAGACAAGGTAATATGGGCTCTTGGTTAAATCAACAATAATGCATATGAGAGCCACTCAACATTTTCATCATGGTCTTCTCCTCTCGACCCCCAAAGAATAAGAAAGGAAATAAAACTATTTACACGGGAAAGCTCCCAACAAGCAAAAGAAGAACGAGAAATCTTTTTGTGTTTTCTTTTAATTACTACTACTACAGGCATGGAAAGTAAACTAGCTAAAAGCTACAACTATTTTTTGGTTTTTCTTAAGGTTTTTCAAACACGCAAGAAGAAGGCTTGGAAAAGAAAATAAACTAGCATGGATAATACAATGAAAAAGTATGAGCACCGACAACTAGAATGAGTGTTTGAACATGAATGTAATGTCGGTGAGTAGTACGTACTCCCCCAAGCTTAGGCTTTTGGCCTAAGTTGGTATATGCCCACGGATCGAAGCTACTCTCTCCGGTGTACCGAGGAGGGTCCTCAGGGTGCCACTGGTTGGCGATCTCCTTGGGATACCACTGATAAACAGACTATCGATAAGGGTCAAGTGGTGGCTCAGGCTCAGGCTCTGGGACTTGTGTCAGCCTCCAGTATGCATAAATGGCCTCGGGTAAGATGAGGTACGTGCCTGAAAGTAGGCTAAACAAAGAGGGTGTAGGCAAGATAATAGTCTCACAGTGAGTTTTATCAAATATCAAATTATACTTAAGCATCTTCTTATTTTTAACAATAAATTCATGTGCTACCATACTCTTATAATCTAGAAAAATAGGGGGCAACAACTTTACCTCTTTCTCATAATGCCTAATAGGTATCTCAAAGTGTTTAGCAATGTGTGAAGCAAAGATGCCTCCGAAGATGCGGCCCTTTGTACGGTTCAGACTTGATCGATTATCAACAATAGCGCCTAAGCTGAAAGTTCTATCATGAAACAAAACATGGCACAAAATGACAAGATCAGGAGCACTAAGGTTTCCATTGTTCCCGCGACCAGTTAAGCATCTACTAGCAAATATCGCAAAGTAACGTAGAACAGGAAAATGTATACTAGTAATTCTTGCATTGAAAACTTTCCTTGTTTCCCCTACAACAATTCTATCAATAAATCATCCACATCACTATGACGTGGTTCCTCGATGCTGCCCACAAAGGGTATCTTGTAGACCCAACAAAAATCATGGAATGACATCTCCTTAACCTCATCATATAAGTGAAACTCCACTGAAGCTGGTGATTTCTTAGCATGGAAATAAAAATTTTGCACGAAAATATTAGTGAGTAGGAGATACTGTACGCGCTGGTCATGGAGTAAATCGGTGAGGCCTGCATTCTCAGCCAAGTAATAAAAGTCATCGTAAATTTCGGCGGCTCTCAAGAACGCATCACAAGGCCATTCGCACGGCTGAACCTCCGTAGTGCGAGGAAGATTGTATTTGGGCTTTTTATTCTCCTCATTCTGCTTATCCTTTGAGCTTCGACTCGAAGAGCCCCTCAACAATCTCTTCATCATTTTCTTTCTCTAAAAAATTTCTGAATTTTTTTAGTGACTCAAAATAAAAGTGAACCAAACTCAACAGGATTGATAGCAGCTACTCCCACAAGTACCTAGAGGCTATATCATGCATTAAAACTACTTTTGACCATATAAATTTGACATGCAAGCTCAAGAATGGGGCCACCTTGGCAGCAAAAAATTGCAATAAATAAAGCACTAGAACAAAAACTAATTGGACCAATGGAGGAGTCACATACCGAAGAACAATCCCCAAAACGGTTTCGTGAATGGAGCTTTGAGCAAAGAGATCAAAAATGGCAGCAAGATGAGCTAGACCACGGGTTTGAGCTATGGGAGGATATTTTTTCTGGTGGAAGACGTAGTGAGTGGGTGCTGGAATTAGTGGAGGGGGTCCACGTGGGGCCCATGAGGCAAGGGGGCGCCCTATGCCCTCGTGGAAAAATGGTGGGCCCCCTGGTATGTTCTCTGTGCCAGAAATTCTTAAATATTCTACAAAAAATCATATTTCATTTTCAGGACATTTGGAGAACTTTTATTTTTAGGGTATTTTTATTGCAAGGATAATTCATAAAACAGGCAGAAAAATACTATTTTTTTCTTTATTTAATCTAAATAACAGAAAGTAAAAGGAGGGTACAGAGAGTTGTGCTTTCTAACTTCATCCATCTCGTGCTCATCAAAAGGAATCCACTAACAAGGTTGATCAAGTCTTGTTAACAAACTCTTTTTGAATAACATGAAACCGGAGAATTTCGAATAACACTAGGTTACCTCAACGGGGATATGCATGTCCCCAACAATTAGAATATCATATTTCTTCTTGAGAGTAGGAAGACAAAATTCAAAACCTCCAATAGTAATTGTTGAAAATTTTCCAATAGAATTGGTACTATGGACTTGAGGTTGTTTCCTTGGAAAGTGTACCATATGCTCATTACCATTAACATGAAAAGTGGCATTGCCTTTGTTGCAATCAATAACATCCCCTGCAGTATTCAAAAAGGGTCTACCAAGGATAATTGACATACTATCGTCCTCGGGAATATCAAGAATAACAAAGTCTGTTAAAATAGTAACGTTTGCGACCACAACAGGCACATCCTCACAGATACCGACAGGTATAGCAGTTGATTTATCGGCCAGTTGCAAAGATATTTAAGTAGGTGTCAAATTATCCAAATCAAGTCTACTATATAAAGAGAGAGGCATAACACTAACACCGGCTCCAAGATCACATAAAGAAGTTTTAACATAGTTTCTTTTAATGGAGCATGGTATAGTTGGTACTCCAGGATCTCCTAATTTCTTTGGTATTCCACCTTTAAAAGTATAATTGGCAAGCATGGTGGAAATTTCAGCTTCCAATATCTTTCTTTTATTTGTAACAATATCTTTCATATACTTGGCATAAGGATTCATTTTAAGCATATCAGTCAACCGCATACGCAAAAAGATAGGTCTAATCATTTCAGCAAAGCGCTCAAAATCCTCATCATCCTTTTTCTTGGATGGTTTAGGAGGAAAAGGCATGGGTTTCTGAACCCATGGTTCTCTTTCTTTACCGTGCTTCCTAGCAACAAAGTCTCTCTTATCATAGCGTTCGTTCTTTGATTGTGGGTTATCAAGATCAACAGCAGGTTCAATCTCTACATCATTGTTATTGCTAGGTTGAGCATCAACATGAACATCATCATTATCACTAGGTCCATGTTCATTACCAGATTGTGTTTTAGCCTCAGAAATAGAAATATCATTGGAATTCTCAGGTGTGTCAACAACATGTTCACTAGAAGCATGCAAAGTCCTATCATTTTTCTTTTTCTTCTTCTTAGAAGGACTAGGTGCATCACCATTAGTTCTCTAAGAATCTTGCTCAACTCTCTTAGGGTGGCCCTCAGGATACAAAGGTTCCTGAGTCATTTTACCCCCTCTAGTAATAACTCTAACAACATTATCATTTTTCTTATTATTCAATTCATTAAGCAAATCATCTTGTGCTTTAAGCACTTGTTCTACCTGAGTGGTAACCATAGAAGCATGTTTACTAATAAGTTTAAAGTCACCTTTAACTCTAGACATATAATCACTCAAGTGTTCAACCATATAAGCATTACGTTTCAATTGTCTACCAACATAAGCATTGAAGTTTTCTTGTTTAACAATAAAATTATCAAACCCATCCAAGCATTGGCTAGCAGGCTTATTACGAGGAATATCACCTTCATCAAATCTATAGAGAGAATTTACCTTTACTACCTGTGTCGGGTTATTAAGACCATGTATTTCTTCAATAGGTGGTAAATTCTTAACATCTTCAGCTTTAATACCCTTTTCTTTCATAGATTTCTTTGCCTCTTGCATATCTTCAGGACTGAGAAATAGAATACCCCTTTTCTTCGGAGTTGGCTTAGGAGTTGGTCCAGGAAGTGTCCAATAATTATCATTACTCAATATATTATTTAATAGCAATTCAGCTTGCTCAATAGTTCTTTCCTTGAAAACACAACCAGCACAACTATCTAGGTGGTCTCTGGAAGCATCGGTTAGTCCATTATAAAAGATATCAAGTATTTCATTTTTCTTGAGAGGATGATCAGGCAAAGCATTAAGTAATCGGAGAAGCCTCCCCCAAGCTTGTGGGATACTCTCTTCTTCAATTTTCACAAAATTATATATTTCCCTTAAGGCAGCTTGTTTCTTATGAGCGGGGAAATATTTAGCAGAGAAGTAATAAATCATATCCTGGAGACTACGCACACAACCAGGAGCAAGAGAATTAAACCATGTTTTAGCATCACCCTTTAATGAGAACGGAAACAACTTAAGGATATAGCAGTAATGATTTTTTTTCCTCATTAGTGAATAGGGTGGCTTGTCGGCGTCCTGGGAACGGGGGTCCCCAGACTTGCCTGCCTGCGGCCCACAACGTGGCTCCACTAGCGGCCCTGTACGGCCCATCCTCATCGGTGAACACTCAAGACCCTCACGAGGGGCCAAGCCTTGCGAGGCGGATGCCGCAAGACCCGCTCAGGGGCAGCCTCATCAGGCTAGCTCGCGAGGGGCGGAGATATCAAGGCGAGGAGCACCTCGCGAGGTCCTTGTGACGCAAGCCATGATGACCAAGGCCAGGCGGGCGCCAGGCGGGCGCCAGCGCGCGCAGTGTACTTGTTTCCTCTTTGGTGCTAAAGAGGCAAGCGCAGGCGAGGAGTCCCGAGGCATCAGGCAAAGGTTTCCATATCGGTGCAACAAGACCAAGACCAGCAGGACGGCAGGACGGAGGTCACCGTGGAGCCCAGGACGGCGTCACCACCAGAACCTTTGGCAGGCGAAGACTGAGGGAGTCCTGGACTAAGGGGTCCTCGGGCGTCTAGCCTGTTATCCATGGGCCGGACTGATGGGCTGTGAAGACATGAAGGCCGAAGACTGTACCTGTGTCCGGATTCAACTCTCCTTGGTGTGGAAGGCAAGCTTGGCGACCGACTATGAAGATTCCTTCTTATGTAACTGACTATATAAACCCTAGATCCCCCCGGTGTCTATATAAAATGGAGGGGTTAGTCCGGAAAGGATATACTCATTACCATAGTCATACAAGCTAGGCTTTTAGGGTTTAGCCATTACGATCTCGTGGTAGATCAACTCTTGTAAACACTCATATTCATCAAGATCAATCAAGCAGGACGTAGGGTATTACCTCCATAGAGAGGGCCCAAACCTGGGTAAACATCGTCTCCCCCGTCTCCTGTTACCATCGATCCTAGACGCACAGTTCGGGACCCCCTACCCGAGATCCGCCGGTTTTGACACTGACATTGGTGCTTTCATTGAGAGTTCCACTATGCCGTCGATGAAAGGTTCGGTGGCCCCTTCAATCATCTATAGAGACGCTGTCCAAGGAAAAACCTTCCTCCCCGGACAGATTTTCGTGTTCGGCGGCTTCGTACTACGGGCCAACTCTCTTGGACATCTGGAGCAGATCGATAGCTACGCCCCTGGACACCAGGTCAGATTTGGAAGCTTGAACTACGTCGCGGATATCCGTGGAGACTTGATCTTCAATGGATTTGAGACCGCAACGATCGCTCCCCCTCGCCCCGATGAACATGACTTAAATCTGTCATCGGATCACATCCAGGCGATGGTCCCTGTTGCTGCAACGGCCTTAGAACCGGAGCAGATCGTGCCATCCGAGGCCACAGAGTCCGCGACGTTGGAGCCGCACAAGGACTCGGCACCCCGCAATATTTGTGTCAATGGAACTCCGGATTCGTCTCCAGCTACACTACAAAAAAATACACTTCTGTGATGATACATGTTTGTCACAGTAGGTCGCGTTTTTTGTCATGCATGTACATCCATGACAAATTTATGACAAAATCAAGATAGTCATACCTATGCTGTCGTAGAAGTGTTCCATGACATTACCAAAATATCATCACGGAAGTGTCCACTTCCATGACGATAAATCGCGCGTCACAGAAGTGCTTTCGTCAAGGGTGACCGACATGTGGCATCCACCGTAACGGAATGCCGTTAAGCTATCGGGTTGGGTTTTGGATCCGATAACCCGTTAAAAGCACCGACCAATGGGAAATTTCCACGTGTAAAATTCTTATTGGCCGGACGAAACACGTGTCAGCTCGTCAGTGGGTCGGATAGGCGCCTATGATATGTCGACACGTGCCACGGCCCACCACTGGCCCATTTAGCTTACAAAGCTGGCCCGTTTGACTTGGTCAAAAGTTAATGGGCTGGCCCATGAAAAGCCTGTTAACGGTCTCTTTGCAAATAGCCCATTTTAAGGCCCGTTAACTCACGGCCCGTTAGGCCCTAAAGGAAATCGGCCCAACAACGTCATGTGGGCCATCGAATATAACACCAGCCCATTTCACTTTCGGCCCATGTATGGCCCATAACGTCTTTCGGCCCATATGAGGCCTTCGTATCTTTCGGCCCTTTACAGGCCCACGGTGACTCTAGCCCATAATGAACAGTAATTTTCTTTATACCCGTTAACGACCCGTGATTTACATGGGCCGTTTCCAGCCCGTGTTAGCTTTCGGCCTATTGACGGCCCATACGTTTTTGGGCTCCTTTTCGGCCCTTGATTACTTCTGGCCCATTACTGGCCTATTCCCCTAACGGGCCAAATTCGGCCCATGGCAAGAGTCGGCCCGTTACTGGCCTGTTCCCCTAATGGGCCAAATTCGGCCCATGGCAAGAGTCGTCCCATTACTGGCCTGTTACCCTAATGGTCCAAATTCGGCCCATGGCAAGAGTCGGCCCGTTTCTGGCCTGTTAACCCGTTGCGCCATTTCCAGCCTGTCCTATACTCTGGCCCATTAACGACCCGTTATGCCTGTGACAGAATTAAGCCTTTGCTGTCCTACGGCCTGTTAACGGCCTGTTACCATGCTGGGCCGATACCAATTATTCTCAATTACGGCCCATGTAGACCCATTTATCCGACGGCCCGAGGCCCACCTATTACAGGCCCATTTATCGACGGCCCGTAGGAGACCCATGGATCCTACGACCCGTATATGGCCCATGGTAGTTGTGGCCACTAGCAAACCAGGGAAAAAGAAGACTAGGAAATAAATAAGGCCAAAACTAATTCTAGGCTATTAAGGCAATTGCACAGATTACATCCACTCGGCATCAAAGATCGCCACCAGTGCAAATACAGGGAACACCCTACACTATACAACAATGGCTTGCTGTTTTCTTCAGCCGGTGGCTGCACGTTAAGAATAAATTTTGTATCGCACCAAAACAAATTACAACTATATAACAAAAGGAAGGTTGGCATAAAACTTAACAGTCTAGCAGATAAATGCACCACCAGAAGTTCAGAAGCTCAGTTCATTTGACCTGACTGTTACGTTTTCATGCTGTATTATCCGATGGAGCACCATAACCCTCGCCTTCATTTCCCCTAGGCTCCTGAACAACATAGCAAATGTCTGATAGTCTGGTTTCAAAACCATGCATATCTTGACGACATTGAGCAATGTTTCTCCTTGTTTCACAAAGGGTCTCTGTTAGGGAATGGACTTGTGTCTGGAGCACATATACAACATTGCTTTGAGCTTGCATATCTTGATCATGAGGCAGTTTGGACGATATTGCCTTAACAACCAACCCAATATTATGCAGGAACATGCTTGCTTTTGGCACTGTTAGTGGACATGTACTGATCCACTGCAGCAAGAGCTAACATTGCGGTTATAGTTGCCTCGCCACCTTCTGAAGGTGGCGGTTCCACCATTTTTTCCATAGCTCGCTGAAAAGTTGAGGTTTTACATTAGTAGTACCAGAACAGATATTAAGGAGGCAGCAAAATCAAACAAAATAGCTTTGGTCTCTATACAGAACTTATTCTGGTGAACCCATGTAAAATATTAGTTGTATTTCATTGCAAAGTACATAATAAAACCAGGTTCCAAACATATGACCATGTACCATCGCTAATGTATTGTCTATTTCTTCACATTGTATTGAGGGCTAAGGATAAAGAGACGAAGTTTATAATACGGTAAGCATAGTATGACATCATTCATATCACAAAACAACTGAGAACAGACAAACAGACAATTGTAACGTTGTGTGGGCAAGTCCAGCATGGAACTAGATTACGGGTCAAGATCAAAGGAACACCACTCCTCTCTTTTAAACCTTGTAAGGTGCAATGATACGCTAAGCCAATTGTGTATAAAATTGAAAAGAGTAATAGACATTGGCTGCAAACCATGCAGTTCAAGGCACAAGTCAGAGTAAGTAGTAGTTAAAAGGCATGAGGATTAAGGACTTACAACAGCGGCTTTGACTGGTGTAGTCATGCCCTTCTTCTTGCTGGTGTGACAGTCCTTGAAGATTTCCACAACATTTGGTTCAGGTACTTTTTGGTCCTTGCGGGCTTTCCTCTGCATTTCGAACAAGTCAATATAGATCTGATAATATGGTACAGCGAAAAGAGTGAAACAACAGCTAATTACAACAGCCTCGCAATGTGCAATATAGCTACGAGATCCTGTCATCTGTTGGAATTTCACTTTCGCACGGTTGGCCTTGTTCTTTGAACAGTTCACCTACAAGAAGATAGATTTGTGTGGCACATGCGTAAATAGGACTTCAACATGTGATCTGATCACATATATATAATGTACTTGATACTTCGGATCAGACCAGTGTTTAACAAGGCCCCTCCAGTCTTCATCCGATATATTTTCCACTGGAGATGTTTGGGAAAGTTCACTGTTAGCCTTGCCTTCAAAGTGAGTTTTCCTCAAGTTATATCGATACTGTCGCAGAGCAGACTTGAAAACATGGGTGCAAGCTTGTCTGGTTGCATCATCTTGGCTATCCAACTTGAACCTCATATGTTGAAAATTATGGGAGTCTCATTATCAGCAACCTAGAAAGTATGGGACAGAGCAAGACGATATTACTAGTTTCCATACATAACCATACTTACAGATAAATGGTCCAGGAAGGTGTTGAACTGGGTTTCGTCTTTGTCATTCCTGTACTGAATCCATGTTGGGAGGATACGTACATGACACCTAATGGCAACCGCTGCCTCTGATACTAACTTGACTGACTCTGTAGCATCACGTGGCCTTTTTAAACCTGCCTCAAAATGAATCTCCATTCTTCCTCCTCTAGATTTAGTTAACCTATCGAGCATTATCCCTGATGTTTGTTTCCTCTTGCGCCTAGGTGCTAGTCCAACAATGAACATAGGAAGTGTTAGTGTACATCAAACTGTGAGACTACATATAAAGAAGCATGCAACTTTAACTTGACTCCAGCAACTACCTTCTTGCTGTTGAAGCTCACAAGGTTCATCTGATATTGCCAACTCGTCTTGTGTCAAGAGTGCTTGGGAAGTAGTGTCAGGTGGCAAGGGAGCTTGGGAATGTGCTGCTAGCTCAGTTGATGCACGAGTAAGTCGTGCAGCTGGTAGTACTGTGGTAGGTGTTGCAAGAACTAGGGCTGTCTTTGCTTGTTTGGTGGCAGCTATTTGTTTCTGTTTAGCTTTTTTTGCAACTCGTGTAGCATGGGATGCCGTGTTTGTAGAATTTGCCGCTGGACTTTGACCTTCTATTGCACCATCAGTACCAGCAGAATCTGCAGGATTCATCCGCTTCTCATTCCCTGCCATTCTGTGTTTCTTCCTCTTTCTCTATGCCATGTTAAGTCAAGCCAACAAGAAAAATGAATAACAATTTAGTTCTTCAGAACAAATTGATGCGTGATGCAGACGAACTGAACTTTGATGTTAGAAAACCACATGATAGGAGGATGTAATATGTATGAAATACAAGACGGAAGAGATAACCAGAACTATGATGTGTAAATGAAGAAGAAGACATTTCACCAAATTAGAAGCAATGCAATGGAAGGTAGACACCATATGAAAGATGCTACAAATATCGCTCTGCCAAGTTAACAGTGTCTCATCATATATGGCATTTAAACAAATGTGAAGCAGTACAAGAAATAAATCATATGCAAGATGCAAACAACATCACACTACCATGTTAGAGGTCTCTCGTCATTAGTGCCATTGCATATTCACAGCATTGCATATTCACAGCATTGCATATTCACAGCTTATGATGTGTAAACCAAGGAGAAGGCATTTCAACAAATTAGAAGCAATGAAAGCTAGACACCATATGAAAGATGCAATGAATATCACTCTACCAAGTTAAAACTGTCTCGTCATAAGTGCCATTTCAACAAATTAGTAGTACAAGCTAGAAAAGAATGTGAGATGTAACCTATATCACACTCCGAAGTCAAACATGTCTTATGATAAGTGATTGTTGCAGGTTACACAACAGTAGTAATTTGATGTAAGAACATGGTGTGATAGACAGATATTGTATGTTCTAGAAACAGGAGCACGTGTCTTATTCACGTATAATGTGTAAAGTAAGCAGATGGAATTCAACAAAATTAGAAACAATACAAGCTAGACATCACACATAACATGCAACCACATATAACAGTGCCAAGTTAGAGGGAGCACCGGTGATGCTGCACTAGGGGAGACGTGCTCATCATAAACACAACTTTGTTGAGTGTCTATGCATGCGTTGTCTTGGAAATCATCTTGGGGGTGTGGAGGAGTATAAACTATAGAGGCCCTCCGTTCGGAAGGAGCACCTTTATCCGCTGCCTTGCTAACTTCCTTCCGCTTTATTGATTTTGAATTGTCAAGTAAAACCGACAAGAAAAAGCAAGAAAATTTTCTCTTCAGTACTCATCCATGCATGATACTGACAATCCCTACTTTGATGTAAGGCAAACACATGATACCAGGATGGAATATGTACGAAAAACAGGACGATGTGGCATGTTCACAACTGTTTGTGTAAACTAAGCAGAAACCATTCCAGCAAATAAGAAGCAATGCAAGCTAGACACCACATGAAAGATGCAACCAATATGACTCTGCCAAGTTAGAAGCATCCCATCATAAATGGAATTTCAACAAATTAGAAGCAGCGCATGCTATAAATCATATGAAAGATGCAACTAATATCGCACTGCATATACTAAAGGTGTCTCGTCATGTTGATTGATGCGGGATACAAAAACAATATTTTTATGTAAGGACATGCTTAATAGACAGATGTACTATGTACTAAATATAGGAAGGCATGTCACATTAACAGGTATAATGTATAAGCTAAGTAGACTAGCACATGCAGTTTAACCAGATTGGAAGAATTACAATCTAGACACCATATGCAACATGCAACCACATATCACGCTGCCAAGTTAGAGCAAAGCACCTGTGATGCTAGTGTAGGGGAAATGCTGTAATCAACTACAGAGCTACGTTCACTATCTTCATCTAGCATTTCTGTTTCTTGAGAATCATGTCGGGAGGCTGACGCTGCATTCTTTAAATGAGGAGTAGTCCCCTTGCCTGCCTGCCTCGTCATAAGTGATTGATGAGGGATACACAAGAACATTAGTTTGATGTAAGAACATGGTTAATACACAGATGTACTAGTACGTACCAAAAACAGAAAGGCATGTCATATTCAAAGGTATAATGTGTAAGCTAAGCAGATGCAATTTAACCAAATTGGAAGCAGTACAAGCTAGACATCTGGCTGGAGTGGTGAGCATGATCATCTAGGACCTGAGAGCCTAGTGGGAGGCGGGCTGCTTCGCCACCATCGCAGCTTTTTAGTTGGCTTCCACGTGATGCCTATCTTTGCTGGGCTTGTCACTGGCTCGGCCAGTGCCGTGACTAGCTATTTGTCTTCTGGTGCTCATGGGATGGTGGTTCATGTAAAAAATATATCTTTCCTTATCGTACTGACTTTGGCCTTTCGAATACAAGCTAGACACCATATGGAACATGCAGCCACATATGACACCGTGAAGTTAAAGCAAGCACCTGGGATGGTGGTTCATTGCAAGCGAGGTCATCAACTCCAAAGCTACGTTTATCGTCTCCATCTGCTGACACCACACCCTTTATAACGTGTCTTGCCTACCCGCATACGAAGCTGGAGCGACTTCTCTCTTTTCTTTTTGGCTTCTCTCATGGCAGCAGAGTCTAAAATACCCTTGCATAAAAAAACAATAGTGAGAGTAAAGGTGAAGTGTGCAGAACTAGTGCATTGTAAAAGTAGCAGATAGTAGGTGGCTCAAAAATAAATGACAGGAGACATATGATAGCTCTACAACATTGCATGACAAACAAAATTAGATTCTACTCTGTATGATTTTGTAATATATGAGCACAGGAAATGCAGGTACTCCTCCAGCACACCACCACATGTGGTCATATCTAAGATAACAGTCGACTAAAATAAATAGGTCAGTCGATTTATTTAATGAACCGTCCGATCTATAAGGAACGGGCAGATGGCCTTCGTCTACCTCACGCCAGTCACTGTTGACGATCTTTCTCGAACCGCCAGCGACCACCGGCCCAGACCCCTGCCTTCTGCCGCTCCGCCCTCCCATCGACCTCACATCATCGCCGTGCTTGGCAGCGCCCCCAGGCCATCCCTTTAATCCCGACCGACCTCCAGATCGGGCGCCAGTAGCTCTAGGCCACACACGCCCCTAAGATAAACACCAAGGCACTGCTTCCCCGGCATAATAGGTGTACTAGCGCCTGTTACACCGGGGAATGCTTTCGTTAATTGGGAATCAACTGGCCAGAAATTGAAATTCAGGGGGGCGACGGACCTCTAGCTAAGGTGAAATAGTATATGAGGAGAAACCTTGTGCATCATGAGTTACTAGGGACATCTAGTATCAAGAAGAAGCGATCAACTAGTGTCTTCTGTGGGATGAATACCGTGCAAGCAGAGACGTAAGATTTGCACGAATAAGGGAAGAGGACTACCCTTTTTGGTTGCCGGTGTGGTCACCTCCACATGTCGCGCCGATCTTCTTCTTTTTACCGGGGAAACCGATGTTCTGGAGGGTGCAGGCTTGGATGAACCCATGGCCAAATTGTTGACTGTGTTGCTGTGGCCGTATGTCGGCGGAGGGGAAGCAGATCCGAGGCGGTGAAGGACGGCATAGCAGGAACAGCTCCGGTGCGGTGGAGGGTGGCGAAGTTGGAGCGGCAGCGGTGAGGCGCAGGCTGGCGTGGTTGAACTGGCTCGGGTATGGACGGCTCGGCCTCGGCTTCAACTACTAGCCGTGGAGGGCGTTGCGGTTGAGGTTGCGGTGGACGACGACGTCGGGGTATCGGCTCCGGCGTGATGGAGGAGGGCGGCGGTTGATGGGTGGGATGGGGTGGCGGACGGAGGACGCCGGGGTTTCGCGGCTGGTGGAGAGGTAGTTTTGGCGCCCACGGAGTACGAATGGGGAATCGGATGGGTGGGGGGAACCATGTTCCGGTCTGGGACGCGCTTGTTTTTGGCTTTTTTGAACAGAAGATGGGACGTGCTTATTTGAAATTTGGGGAAAGTACAAACTTTGCCCCCTCTTAAATTTCAGACCTACTACGGGTCGGGGGTAGGATGGTAATCCCAGGTGTCCCAAATAGTGGGCGGGAGCGATTTCGGCCGCGCGCATGTGTGCTTAGGCGACCATTGTGTATGAATGTTTTTCGAATGCGGTTGCGTGGCGCCTAGATGAAGCTACAAACCTACCCCAGTTTCGACCTTTGGACGTCGGGCCGGTAGGTTTCACGGGTCGGAGTTATTAGAAAAGTAATTTCCTTTTACTACCAAACATTGGTCTCACGCGCTTTCGGGCGAGTAGAGGCTCTTTTGTCGCTTCATTCGAAATTTTGAAACACAAGCATTCACGTTTAGAGTACTCTTGAACTATTAGGATTGACCTAAATAGACAATGTTATATTTTACCTTGTATGTTTGAAAACCTCATTAAATTATCCGCTTCTTTTTGAAATTTTGACACTTGAAAATCCTATAACTACGATTATTTTGGAATGGAGGAGCTAAATTTGAATCTATTTTGTACACGACTACATATGCTATTATGAAAAAAATCAGAGCAAAGATTGCTGCCCCCATAATTTAGGTATGGTTTACAAATGCCATGATATCAAATTCAAATATTTGAATGGACTTCATGTTGAATTCAATTTTTTTAAACCACCTTAAGTTGAATTCAAATGTATGCTAGTTCATAGGTAGCTATTTATAATGTCCATTGTGTAACTTTCGTATGTATAATGTGCTTTACACACACAACATGAACTATACTCACGTTTATATTCGATTTCTAAAGCGATGCATTGTCTGGACTTCAAAATACTAACTATGTGGATCAATTGTGTCGAATAATAACATAGACATGCTCAAATTCGATAGAATCTAGATGTCTGATGGATCAATGACTGCTCCTTACGCGAATTGCAAATATCATGATCCCATCCTAATATTTGGATACAATTTATATATTTAATCAATGTGTAGAGCAGTCTTTTACATGTAGTTTCACTCTCCACCGGTGGTCTCTCACACATGCTCACACACTCTCTCCCGAGGTGTCTTTCTCGCACACATGCTCTAGATATAACCCTCCCTCCCTCTCGTAACCATTTACAACTGTTTCCACTAACCTTTATCACAAGAACTCTTCCTCTGGCAAACATACACATGCACAATCCTCATCGACCCTTTCTATACACATGGACCTGCCTACGTGTCTCATGTACGCACATTATCTTTACGCTTGTCTCTCACGCATTGTCTCACACCTCTCTTCCTAATCGACGAGTATGATTCTAGCAGAGCATTCTGTAGGATGCCCCTTAAAGTTAGGTTGGATGAATAGTTATATCAGAGATAAAGGGGTTACCTTAGTCCGAGAACCTAGGGTTAAAAATCCTAGCCGACTTTTTCAGTGGACACAGAATCCTTCACAATTCTACTATCTTTGTCTTGTACGACTAGTCATCCATGGGTCTTCCTAAATGCGTCACGGGCCGACCGATGTGGCGCAGGACGGAACCGAATGAAGGGCCTCACCTCGACCCACCGGACCTCACGCGGTGACACACCCTCTACCCCCACGTCTCATTATCTTCTCACACCCACACATACCAACACAAACACCACACACACAGAAAATTTCTCCCGGTGCCTCTATTCCCCCCCTTGCATATACACACTCAAGGGAATGGAATCTCTTGTCGTGATGTCATATTCATCTCTCTCTCTCTCTAGACCACTCTCATTTCTCGTGCTATCTCTCCCACGCCCCCCGTCGGCCCCTCTATCCATGCCTCTCTCGAATATGTAATACACATACGTACCTCTCTAGGCCTCGCCAAATGCATCAACTACACATTCACACATGTTACATTGCGTACCCCATTGATCTAAAAAGCCCTCTCTTCAAGTTTATTTCGCATACAACATTCCTTTTGAATAAAGTGTGGCCAAAAAATTATTTTAGAGTTTCTACATATATACAACATTACAAAGTTATATGGAGGAGTACGAACGCTAATTTGCATTACATGGTGCCCACAATGATATTTATTCCGCACTGTGAATTTGTATATTTTTATACTATATACAAAGTTAGTCATAATAAAGAGAAACAAAGAGCATCTCTCTCTCCATCGCATACCCCCCTGTACGCCCCTTTCACGTATGCACACAAAACTATCTCCAGGTCCTCTAAAAGTAAGCCCCTAGAAAATTCATGCATGTTTCATCTTTCTCTCGCGATATATGCAATGACGATCATTGTATTTGAAGCGAAAGCACGATATGTACGTTGGACTTCAGAATCCACTCATTACGGTCACCATTTAAGTTTAGTGGTTATTATACAGTCACGGGCTCACTATACAACTTTGTATTTGCTCATGACATGACTAGTTGACCAGTTAAACGCTCCACGTGGCACCTCTAGTGTTGCATCACATTATCTCACTACCATCGTGCCCACCTGTCGACTTGTATCTACTCTACATCTACACTCTTATAAAATACATAAAATACACTCTTATAAAAAACAGAGTTGGTGATGATGGTGTGCCTGCTATCCTGTAGTATAGGCCGTCCGATTTATATCTGACGGATAGGAAAGAAACTATGGCAATTTTGCAAAAAGGTACCCACACGCCTCTCCACATTTGCAAATAAGGCCTTCCCTCGTTCATCCTTTTCTCTCACAAGATAAACAAGTCATACAAATGCATCTTGATGTTACGTGCAACGCACGGGCATCTTGCTAGTAAGAATGAAAACAAACGACAAAAGAATATTTGGACGGTGGTTCGAAGTCATGACCGCGGGCACAGCGGACAAGGTGGCCTTGTATTGGTATAGCGAGCCGCCTATTTTAACACACAAGAGCTGGTGTGGTGATTATACACACATGCACACATGCACACGAACTGCATCCACGCAACACATGCACCCACGCACGCACGCAACACAAACACGTACACATGCAGCCACGCATGCACGCAACACTCACACACACGCACACACGCATGCATGCACACACCAGTACACCACACGACCAACACACACTCTCACGCTCAAGTGCTCAACCTACACGTGCATGCACACACATCAGGCCCTGACAGACACATACACAACTAGGTGATTCCCGTGCACGGGTTGGAGCCTTCTCGGGCCTGTGTAAATTTGTGTTTATCTGACCTTTTGCCTATGCGAACTGACAGGTGGGACCCACAAGGAACATGGTCAATTTAACTAGTCAACATGGCGCCACGCAGACTATTTGGCCGGTCAACAGAGTGCAATCCGATGCTGAACTGTGAGCAAGTGACCATATAATAACCGCAAAACATATATAGTGACCGTAATCAGATTATTCTGAAGTTCGGTGACCGTATTACGCTTTTCTCTCTGTAGGCCCTCCAAAACTACATCTCTACACGTTCTCGCATGTTACATCTAACAACTATGCAATACAACACTACTACTACACTCTAACACAATAAATCATATGTGTTTTTAGTTTTACTAGATATCATATTGTTACTTATAATTATTCAGTTTGCATACATTAAAATTGCCTTTGAAATGTATGGCCAGTATCATCTACCGCGCGGGAAAAATCCCGCCCTTTCTTGTTTAATCAGGTTTGTATCGATGGATCGTGCGAAACAACAAAACTATTGTACTATACAGTACAAGTGACAGTTCACTGGGCCGTCGTGTCGTCTACTCCTCCGTCGTAAGAGTGGAGCGCTCGCTTTCATAAATCTTCTAGTCCCTTTCGCCGACATGTGGGACATCAAGCTACCGGGTCCACGTGCCATACCGGAACACAGTGCAGAGCAGGCCGGGTGAAGCACCCCAGTCATGGCGCCGGCGTAGTAATGAGCAATGAGGCGTCAAATAACAAAGCTGCATCTTTCCCGCAGTTAAGTTGGAGGGACGAAGCAACCATCATTTCACTCGTTGCTGAATCCGCTTCTCCCTCATCTTCTTCAACTTAACCACGTGTTGCTTCTGCCGTTGTTCTGCCTCATGTGGGACGCGGATCGGCTTGGTAAATCACTGACACATGGGACCGCATGTTAGCAAACCGCGAGGACAACGTCCTCCGAAAATAAGAAGCCTAATCCTAGACTTACAAAGGGTTACGTAGCTACGTATACTTTCCATCTAATCTATATATGCCCCCCTAATTTTCAGGTGGGGTGGGCCTAATCCTCTCTGTTAATCCAATCAAATAGTCCCACATCACATCAGTTCGTAACTTTACGTAAACCATTACGTGGATGTAGCATTGCTCAAATAAGAAACCTCCCCCGCCATCCACGCGGCAAAATCACCTCCTTTTACTAATCTTGATTCTATAATTTTTTAGATCAATATAATTGAGATTTGTATAGATAGCACACAGGAGAAAAACCAAGTGGTACGGTTAAGGGCATCCACAATGTGTAGCCAAATGTGAAAATAGCTTTTGGCATCGTGGGAACCATTGTGGATGGTGTTGCCAAAGCCAAAAAGATGGAACCGAAGCTCCCTGATTGATTGATTGAAGGAATAGAAAAATGCAACGTCTCTCCTCTTTCTCCCATGCTTGGACGCATGTAGTATAGTATAGAGCACAGAGTCTACTCCCCTGTCCCTTCTATGACAAATCACAAAGCAGTGAGGCGTCAAATCACAAAAGTACGGACGAAGCAACCATCATTTCACTCTTCGCCGACTCCGCTTCTCCATCGTCTTCTTCGAGGAACCATCTCACCGCACTAGTACTCCTAGTAGTACTCCCCCAGTCCTTTTTTGTCTGTGTCTAAGAAAATTTCGTTTTCCCTGCAATGCTCTGCGCATTGGCATTTTTTCGCTGCTCTTTCCTACTAGGCCCTCCATCCCTTTCCACCGCATGCGTGCCTGCAGTAATCCCATCTCTCTGTCCCATGTGCTTTGCATCTTCCCAAGGTAGAGAGAGCTGCTTGCATGCAGAAACAGGAGAGAGAGAGCAAGTGGCGCATGCATGCAGAGAGATGGACAGGGGAGAGAGAGACGCCATGCATGCATGCGGAAGTGAGAAGGTTGGTTTGCATGGCGCTGCATTAATCAAGCGATGAGGAGTGAGATGGTTAGCTCTTTGGTCTTTGGAGAAAAAAATACGCATTAATTGACACGTGAAACGAGGATTTGTATCGATTAAATCCCGCGAAGGAAAACCCCGCCTTTCTTTTTTAACACTAGTACTCCTAGTACGTACGTACTTATCCTGTTTGGGTCTATGCCTTGCATTGCCAAACTTCGCCACACATTTTTGCCAAGCTTGCCTAAAGTTTTCAAAATGAGAAGGAGGTACACTTGCGCACGGCTGTCGCGGTCGCACCGCATCCTCACACGGTCGCTCCCGCACACCGCGGTCGCACCGCACCCTCACACAGTCGCTCCTGCACGCCGCAAATCCAACCAAGGGAACACACCCTCACTGACACGTGCTCTCGCATGTGAACAAACCAAACTCAACCATCCTATCGCTGACACACAATTTTCATTCATAGAGTATGTTTATCCAACCACATGTTGGGGAGTATCCGTACGGCCCGTGCGGTGGTCTGTTGGGGAAGAAGAAGAGGAGGTGAGGAAGAAGGAAATAAGGGTTAGGAGACGTAGGATATTCATCCAACTGCCTGAAATGGTAGACTGACCCAAGTCAGGTGACTTGCATAACAAATATATGTTTTTACACAACAAAGATCCATAAAAACAACAACATAAAGAAAAACTATCACTGCTCGCGGAAAGAGACAACCTCGTCGTCTTTGGCTACCGGCGCGAACCAGCCGTCGCTGCTGACGTGTGTCTCCGCACTGTGGTTGTCCTCGGCCTCCAGCTACTCGTTCAAGTGGAGCGTGCGGGCGCTCTGCACGGATGAGAGCACAGCCCGGTTCAAGTCGACAATGTCCGGTTCCGCCTACAGGAGGGCCTCGATGGCAGCGGCATCCACGCGCTCTGCGTCGACTCAAGCCTCCGCCGCCCGGTTCAAGTCCAGGACGTCCGGTTCCGCCTGCAGGAGGGCGTCGATGAGAGCGGCGTCCGCGTGCTCTGCGTCAAGTTGAGTTTCTGCCGCCCGGTTCAAGTCCAGGACGTCCGGTTCCGCCTGCAGGAGGGCCTCGATGGTAGTGGCATCCGCGCGCTCCGCCTCAAGTTGAGCCTCCACCACCCGGTTCACATCCACGACATCCGGTTCCACCTGCAGGAGAGCCTCGATGGCAGCGGCATGTGCACGCTCCGCGTCGAGTTGAGCCTCTGCCTCCCGGTCCTCCTTTAGTATCGCCATGTTGAACCGCTAGTCCGCCTACACCATGGGGGACTCGGACGCCGGCATGAAGTCGACGTCCATCGTCTCATACCCATCGGGGGCCTTTTGCGCCGCGACCTCCGCCATGAACATTGGATCGGCTTCCTCCTCCTCGTAGCTTGGCTCCAGAGAACTCGGGGATTGGCCCGCCGCAAAGCGAGCTTGGGAACGAAGGTCTGTGGCACCGACCGCCGCCGTGATTTCTGCACGGTGCTCCGGCGTCAGCATCTTGTAGTAAGTGATCTTGTGGCGCACCATGGCTTTCCGGTGAACTAGGGGATGCTTGATGCGGGCTAGGGGATCGAAAGGTGGGGGAATGGGCTGGAGATATGGTGTGGTTTTAGGGCAGTGGCTGGCGTAGGCCGAGCAGCGAATGTTCTGGTGTGAATAGTGGTTCCGGTGACGACCGGTCAATCGGTTTTGACTGTACATCGCTCTTGTCGCGTTCGCGTTGCAGCCTGGCATGCTGGACCCTCCATGTCGCTCACCGAATGGAACAAGCTTCGTCTTGCGTTTTCGCTCGCTTGTGGGACCGCAGTTGAGAGCAAACCGCGTCCCTCCCCCTCCCCCGCCCGCGTCATTTATTATACCACCACTCCCTCCGTTTTATGCGGAGCAAATTAAAACAGAGGGAGTATACTACGGATGAGGATCCCCTGACATGGCTGAACCCATTGAGTAACTGACATGCGGGGCCTAGCAAGCATGGGGTCCGCCAGTAAGTGACCGAAAGGGAGGGTAAGGAAGGGATACCTACGTCAGAGGATCCACTTCCACTATACTACTTTGACCAAATGTTAGAGTAATAATATATGACATGCAACTTACACAAATGTTAGAGTAATAATATATGACATGCAACTTACACAAAGCATACAGGGTCTAATGCATTTTTCGAGGCTAACTTTGACCAAATGTTAGAGTAATAATATATGACATGCAACTTACACAAAGCATACAGTCAAATCCGTATGTGAAAGGAGTTTCTAATGATATAATTTTCACATTATACATCTCATGTACTATTAATCTGGTCAATAGTCAAATTGGAAACCATCTCGAGTACAAATCTAGGAGTACGTACGAATCTAACAATATTGATTGGGCCTTGTTGAATGTTGATACCTTTTTGATCAAAGTAGAGATACTTTGACTACACATAAAACTTGTATGTAAACTAGAAAGGATAGGAGGGAGTATATTGTACGTTCAAAAACGAAACAAACATTGAATACCCTTTATATATGATTTGCGGATGCTATGATCACCGGTTCAAAATTTTGAATCCGCCTTAGGTATCACGTGCCCCCACTCGTTCCCTCTCGATTTCATCTCGGGGTCCGGAGATCTATTGAAAGAGGACTAGGGTGGGTACATGCGAATGATACTTGGCGGAATGTTCAAATGAGGCATGCGGGAGGATGAACTCGACTGGAGGGCGACATGATCGATGGAGAAGAGGGTTGGAGAGGAATGAGAAATAAGCAAACGCTAAATGATTATACTTGAATGGCTCAAATGAACAATAAGTTGTCTAGCTTGGCCTACATAGTGAAAGGCCTAATGCGCAACGTGGAGCACTAACGCTCGAATATGGCCGGGAAAACAGGGAAACCGACATGTGGGGAAGACTAGTCCAATGGAGGAGCTGGCCCACGACCTCCTCGCCATCGACAACCGTTCATGTGGGTCGTTGGGGCCAACAACAGGGTGCAGCTCCAGCACCGCCTCTGGACACGGCGACTGCGGTGAGCGACACGCTCATATCGTAGCTAGACACGGTCGGTTTCAGTGTGCCGAGGGTGGTGTTAGTGCTGTGGCACGACCAACGGTATGTTTGGTTTGTGCCCAAGGTTGCCCCATCAAAGCATTGGGTAGCCAAAATTTTGGTTGAGGTATTGGTTGCCCATGATTTGGCCGACATTGGCAAGAAAAATGAACTAGAGTTGGCTAGAGTTCATTGGCATGCCAAAGAAATGGCAACCATCCAAACAAAGACCAATCTTTGGGTCATGACCAAAATTTTGGTTGAGGTATTGGTTGCCCATGATTTGGCCGACATTGGAAAGAAAATGAACTAGAGTTGGCTAGAGTTCATTGGCATGCCAAAAAAATGGCAACCATCCAAACAAAGACCAATCTTTGGGTCATGACCAAAATTTTGGTAAGGTGCACTTTGGCCACAATCCAAACACACCCCAACACCCGGCTCGTCGAGGATGCACGGGGCGCCACGACGCGTCCGCGGAGTGGTGTAGCGCGGCCAACTGCATCCTCTGGACCTGAGACCATGCCGGGTCGTCTTGCTTTTTCAATGACATGCGGGGATCGCATGTGAGCAAAGGGCATCTCCAAAGTTTCCACGACCGCAGCTGACCACCCTGGCACACCAAAACCCTCGTCCCTCGCGCCGTTGCGCGGTGCGTTCCTAGCCGGCGCCAGCTGCCCGCGTTCATGTCGTCCGTTCGTATGTCGTCGTTAAGAGGCTCGGTGCCTGAGGAACCAACTCCGGCGACTTAATGACGCACCCGGACGCTTGGCCTCACCGGAATGCGCTACTTAAAGCGGCAATGCCCAGCTAACCTCCACACCATAGCGCATCGTCCTCCTACCTGGCACCACATCCGCCATGACCGCAAGTGCAAACTCTCTGCGGGAGAGCTTGTCTTCGGGGATGAAGCCCGAGGTCGCCACCCTCGCTCAAGTCGCCTCTCGCGACGCAATAGCGGCGTAGCCGGACGCGGACGCGACCGCACAAGCGGTGGCCACGCTGGCGGCCGACGACAGGAGCACCGTCAGCCACATGTCCTACTTGCCACCGTCCAACGTCCGGCACCGCCGAGGTCGGGGACTCCTCCGAGGATGAGTAGGGCATGGGAGGCGGCAGGGCATGGTGTGCCAACTGGCCTGTCTGTATCCCGTGTTCTACTCTTCCTCGCCGGAGACCGCACCTTCACTTCACGGGTCTTGAACCCCGCCCCCGTACATAGAGATCGCAGATGGAGGACGTCGGTCGCCGCCGTAGAATAGTTTTAGGGTCGGGTTTCTTTTATTTTTCTGTCCTTTAAAAGTTCGAAATGTAATGAAAATCTACCGTGTTTGCATTAATCTCGGCCGATGTATATGAACTTTCAAAATAATATACATATCGTAGGAGTACTAGCAAGATGCCCGTGCGTTGCACGGAAGATCAAGATCTTGTGGGAGAAAAGGATGAACGAGGGAAAGCCTTATCTGCAAATGTGGAGAGGAGTGCAGGTAAATTGTCATAGATTCCTTCCTATCCGTTAGATATAGATCGGACGGCCTATATTGCAGGATGGCAGGCACACCATCATCACCAACTCTGCTTTTTATTGAACCGAGACAAATCTAACATGCGAAGTAAAATAAACACATAGGGTCTATACATACACAAATTATCTTAGGCACTCCAATAGTACGTCCACTACACATTCACGCATTCACATCTTTCTACATCTACGGGAACCTACGAAAGGGTTAACGTAAATTGCCTCTCTCTCCTCCCCTGATTTTCATGGTGGTGGGCCTCTCCCTCCCGCCAATCTACAATCAACAGCTCACACGTTTCATATTACGTTAATTACGTAACTGGGATTACATAGGTGTAGCATTACTCGTCCTAAAAAACCCAACTAAGCCAACCTCCCAGCATATCACGCGGGAAAAGACCCGGCCGCGCTGTTTTTGTCGGGATTACCGTATTACTAGTAGTAGTATCGATGGATCGCGTGAAGCAACAATTTTTTTTGAGGGGGTACACTCACAGCACTCCTGTCAAGGTCGCATTGCACCCCACACACGTTCGGTCCTGCACACGGCTCACCCAAACGGAACGCGCTTCAGCTTGCCTATTCACTGACACGTGGGACTGCACTTGGAGAAACCGACCATGCGCCAAACTCCCCCCGCCCACCGCACGAAAATCCTCCCCCCCACACCCAAAAAATTCCCCCCAAATCTGATTCAACCGCCCTTCGGCCAACTAGCCAATAATATTCCCCAAACCCCCTCCCCCCTGTCCCCCTCCACTCCATTCGCTCCGCCAAAGCCGCCCTCCCCGCCGCGCCAATACGTCGGCACCGCGGTTCCGCGATCCTCTCGCTCCCACAGTACGCTCTCGTAGACTGTTGTCCTCTAGCCGCGCCGCCACCTCTGGCTACGTTCTTGTGGAGGCGCATAGAGGTCAGCACCGCCACCGCTGGCGACGTTCGTGCGGAGACTCACGGCGGTCAGCTTCTCCCGCGGTACGCGCGTTCTAGACCGAGGCCCCGTTCATGTCGGTGTAGCGCTGAATGTTAGCTGATAGACGCTATTAATCTCACTGTTTGACGAAGTAGTTTACTGTCAATATGCTCTGCTTATGAAGCTTCCTTGCCCTATTTTGCACTCAATCTGCTTAGCTGAGATGGCATGCCAAGGCCGATTAGTTGCTAAAATATCCTGCCATATATTTATTGTGACGTAGATTGCCATGGTCTAGTAGCCAATTTGTTAGGTGAAATAGCTCTACACCGTTTTATACTCGATCTTTGTTGCTGCGATGGCCTTCGATAGTTCGATGGCTGTGTGCTCGGCCTCATTGACTGCTGAAACAGCCTGCCATAATTTGGCACTCAAATATGTTTGTTGAATTAGCTTTACATATATCTCGTTACTTAGATCTGCTCGTCCAAATATCTTGCCATAGCTTTAGACATCGACCTAGGTATTTTTTTCTGGACTTCATAAAAAAGCATATATGTTTTTCCTGTAATATCTAGTAGAAGAACTAATTTGTATGTCTAACAGATGGACAAGACTTGAATAACTTCTGCTTGAAGATTCTCTACTGCATATGTCGAGGGGGTTGAAAACTTCATGAACTTTATCAGCGCTGAGTACGGTGGTCCGAAATCAGATGTGCTCTGCCCATGTAGCAGTTGTATGAATTCAGTTACAAGACCCCAGTCAACTGTGCAAAATCATCTACACTTGTATGGGATGTCGGTCACATATACTAGGTGGGTTCATCATGGTGAAGCTGTGAACGTCAATGTTATTGACTACGTGGAAGCAGCAGATCACCATCTTGATCTGCCTGATGCTCAGGTGGAAGAGGAGAAGGAGGTGGTGGTGGCGGAGCCAGTGAGTTTGACCAACATTGAAACAATGCTACGAAATGCTCGTGCATTCCGTGAACTTTCACCTGCAGAAGAAAAACGATGGGCCCGCATGTTGGAACAATGCAACGTTGTTGTCACCCTAGGAAATAAGCTGCCAGTATTCTCAGCTATGGTCACCTTTCTTCAGGTGAAGACATCTGAGCGGATGACCAACAAATCATTCGATGCAATGGTGGCTGCTTTCTGCAAATCTTTCCCAGATGCGTCTGAGCTGCCACACACCTACAGTAAAATGAAGAATTTCCTTCGTGCAGTTGGAATTGGATATGATATGATCCATGTTTGTAAGAATAATTGTGTTCTGTTCCGGAAGGATTATGCCAACTTAAGTGAATGCCCGAAATGCAAATCATCAAGATGGAAAGATGGCGATGCTGTGAAGAGGATTCCTCATAATGTTCTGAGACATTTTCCAATTACACCAAGATTGCAGAGGTTGTTTCATGATGCTGAAACAAGAGAGGATGTACTGTGGCATTCTAGGAACCAGGAGTACAGAGATCAGAATGTAATGAGCCATCCATCTCATGGTAGTGAGTGGAAAAGCTTCAATGATAAACACAAAGAGTTTGCTGCTGACCCGAGAAACATTAGACTTGGCTTAGCTTCAGATGGATTTAACCCATTTGGCCACCAGAGCGCCACATATAGCATGTGGCCAGTGCTTGTTATCCCTTACAACATGCCTCCAAATGTCTGCACCAAAGAATCAAACTACATGATGGCCTTGCTCATCCCAGGTCCAAAAAGTCCTAGAAAGGATTTTGATTTGTTCATGGAGCCTCTTGTGGAGGAACTTCAACAACTATGGAAGGGCGTTCTCACTCGAGACCTATATAGCAGCCCACCAGCTGATTTCTTTCTGCGTGTTGTTATAATTTGGTGCATCCATGATTATCCGGCTTTGGGCACTATGTCAGGGCGAATGACACATGGTTACAATGCATGTGTTCGCTGTGACAGGAATTCACTGTCATACGCAATACTTAGCAAGATCTATTACATTGGACACCATTGTTTCCTTGCCAAGGACAAGTCGCATCCTAGAAAATACCGAAGACATGTGTTCAATGCAAAGCATGAAAACCGTGATGCGCCAAAGAGGCTCACCGCCGATGAGTTGCAAGTGGAATTAGAGAAGGTCAGGCATATTAGACCAGAAAACCATCCTGGTAATGGTAGCGGGAAAAGGAAGTGTGGCAGGGTAGAAGAGAGATTATTGTTTACCCGCAGGTCCACTTTGTGGGACTTGGAGTATTGGAAAGATTTGGATCCGCGGCATAATCTTGATGTGATGCACATTGAGAAAAATATATGTGACAACATTATCGGCACACTTCTTAATATTGAAGGCAAGACGAAAGATACCTTAAAATCTAGGATTGATTTGACACACCTGGGTATCAGAAAGGATTTGCAGGTGCAAGATGAAGGTAAACCACGGGATATGGCACCAACTGTGTACATCTTGGACAAGGTAAAAAGAAAAGAATTCTGCGAGGTCCTGTCACGTGTGAGATTCCCACATGGATTTGCTTCCAACCCTGAAAGGAGAGTCAGTGCAGATGGAAACAAGGTACAAGGGTTGAAAACTCATGACTGCCACGTCCTACTTCAAAGGCTTTTACCTGTTATCCTTAGAGGATTGGGCCACCCTGACTTATATAGAGCAGTTGCAGAGTTGGGATAATTCTTCAGGGAACTCTGCAGTAGGAATATCAGGATAGATGCTTTGGAGCGTCTTAGAGACAAGATACCAACTATCCTATGCGACCTTGAGAAGATATATCCTCCAGCCTTCTTTGATGTGATGGTGCATTTGGCTGTTCATCTACCTGATGAGGCACTACTTAGAGGTCCAGTACAGTATGGCTGGATGTACCCTATTGAAAGGCGGCTAGGCACTTTCAAGGGCTATGCTAGGAATAGAGCTAGACCCGAGGGTTCCATTGCAGAGGCCTACATTTCTACAGAAGCGTTGACATTCTGCTCAAAATACATTGAAACAGCTGATCAGCTTAGCAAAGAGGTGGGTGAAGAAAATCCCGGGCTCAATGTTTTCAATTATTCTGTTCGAGTTACAGGGAAGAGTCGACAAGAGGACAAACCTAAAGATTTGGAAAAAATGGTTTGGTATGTGTTGAATAACTGTCCTGAGATACTACCTTACATCAAGTAAGTGCAGTACTGCAGCTTATACATCGTAATCTACTAAACTTGCAGCACATTCTTATATATTTAGATGTTTGACGCGATCACTATGTTGTGCAGCATCTACAAAGAGGAGTTACTGCCGCAAAATCCAAGAAACATTGACAAACTGGTTATGGCAGGATTTGCAAAATGGTTCAAGAACCATGTAAGCTTTTGAAGTGCACTGTCAGTTTTTTTAATATATTGAGTACATAAGATGATCAGCTTGTCTATTTTCTAACCATAGGTTAAGAAGATGCGGGAGGATGGGCAGGTAGTTGATGATGCCCTTTACTCACTAGCAATGGGTCCTGATACTCGGGTAAGACATTATGAATCTTGCGTTGTTGGAGATGTGCGCTACAACACCCTTGCACGAGACGAAGGCAGGAAGACACAAAACAGTGCCATCATGAGCACGGATACGTATGACAAAGAGACAACTGAAATGTATGCTAACATGACAGACATTGTTCAGTTGCAGTATATCTCCAGTTTCAAGGATCATCAGTGTGTGGTTCTGTTGTGCTGTCGTTGGTATAACCTGTTTTCCAGGATCGCAAAACCCAGAGCTGATGATTATTTCAAATCCATCAATGTCAAGGCGGCGTACCAGACCAACGAGCCTTTTATTTTGGCAAATCAAGCAACACAGATATTTTTCTTGGAAGACACATTTGCACGTAGCGATGACTGGAGAGTATTGCAAAGGTTTGAGCAGAGGAATTCATTTAATGAAGTTGCACAACAAGATGATGCTTACACTGCTCCTGATGTACAAGATAACACATATGTTCCTAATATCTTTGAGAACCATCACGTCAATGACGCCAGCGAAAAGATTGCCTGTCGTGCTGTGGACATACAAGAGTTGATCAAGAAGAAGCCAACGTTTGAGGACGTTGAGGACGAAGAATAAGATGACACCGTGGGGAATTACGATTCAGACTGATACACATGGCGAAGATGTTGACGCTGCTGCTGCAGATGATGATTACATTGCTGTTGTCGTATTTGCCTGTCAGAAGACGTTTTTTATCTACTATGTGAAATTGTGTTTGCTATGACAACTGAAACCTGATGAACATGTTGTTTAGTATTTTGCTGTGAGAACATCACTTGTTATGTATGCTGATTTGTGTTTGGTGATTGTATGACAACTAAAACATGATGACATTGTTGTTTAGTTGTACTCATATTTGGCTGTGGAACTTGAATTTGATGACATAGTTTGCTGTTGGACTGCAATTTGCTCGACGTCTTCGAATGAGAACAAAGCTGACCTGACAGGGCCTCTGCTATTTATTTATTTATTTATATGAGCAAAAGGGGATACCCCCTGATTTCCGTTAATAGAAATCATTAGATGTTCACAACACTACGCCCAGCCTGCTACACCGGTTTCATTCATTACTAGTTTCAGCAAAGTGCTCATGTCGTAGCCACTGAATACATCACGAGTGCGACATACACTGCAAATAAAGAGACAATCATCCTACAGAGCACATCGATTTTGCCCATTATCTTCACAAGCTCTTTCATCTCCTCATTGCTGTCAAGGCCGTTCAGCAGCTGTTGCTTGGCCATGATCAGAGGAACTGCATCTTTAACCTTCTGCTCTGCATCTTCCTCTTGTGCCATTCCTTCAGTTACTTGTCCAACACCCCAACCTACTGGTATTGGGATTCCTCGGCTAAGCAAATAATCAGCGTAGTTGCATTCCCCCACACCAGCAACTTCCCAGGAATACAAATCACACGAATCTTCCCTTTTCTGCACGAATTAAATTAGAAGATCATCAACCAAACTATTAAAAAAATTAGCAACTGAAAGCAGCAGAACAACACTTAAACATATTATTACCCCATGATTTGGGCATTTGTAGAAGACTCGGCCAGGGTTGCAGATTGTGGTTGAGACGCGACGGATGACTGTGTGATTTGCAGTAGTGGCACCACACCAACGGCAGCGGGTTGCGATGAGCAATAGGCTGTGGTACGCGTGCCGGCGAGGGTGTGATGAGACCCACAGGCGATGGTACGGGTGGCGACTTGGCGCATATCTGGTTGTTTCCTGCTGAAGAGCAGGTGGACGAGCAGCCAGTGGACATGGTTGCTGCGGCTAGAGCTTCTGATGCTATGCAGAGTAAGTAGAGAAGAGGAGAAGTGAACGTTGGATATGTCAGTTTCATTACTTGTACAGTAGCATAGATAGTCATAGTCTAGGTTTGGATTCGAACCAGCTACAGGAGCACGTCTTTCTTTTTTCTAAAACTTGGCAACGTCTCTTTACTGGTACACTAGCTTGTTCTGTATGCCTTCCCAAGTCTTTGATTTTCTTTGTATATATAAAAAAGTATGCTACTTGCTGTCCGCTTAGTCAACAAACGATTGTGCCAACCTTGACCGTTGGATTGACATTCAACATCTGTCGCGTTTCTTCAGTCTCTTCTTCCTCGAGCCACCAAAGCCAAACCAGTGTCGGCGGGACCGCCTGCTCCCGCCTCTCACGGCTGGCTGTGATCTTCCCCGGCTCCTGTTCGTTCCCGTCCGAGGCCTCACCATCGTCCTCCGCCTTGGTTCGCTCGCCACGGTGTCGCCCTCCGGTGTTGTCAACATGGTCAACCACCGAGAGGAATAAGGAGATGACTGTACATGGTGAGGATGATAGTAGGGACCCAGCAGCGCGTGCAGTAATTTTGTTTTTTCGGGACGGAGAAGGGTATCAACTAGGTTGTGCGGGACCAGTGGCCCGTCTAGCCCAGGCTTTTATTTCATATGTTTAGCACATGACTAGCCCATTTTGTTTTTTTCCTTTCTGAAAATGGCTAGCCAGCTATTTTGTTTTTTGCAGAATAACCAACGTAGGCCTACTTGCTTTTCTACGCCCTGCTGGGCCGGAAATCTTTCAAGACGAGAAGGGATGCATTTTGCCCAGAAAATGGGCTATAAGTAATAAGAAATGGGCTGTAAAATGAAAAAATACAGCAAAGAAGCAATTAGTTCCAAAATACTATTTTCTTTAGGATTTTGATATTTTAAATTTCATTGTTTTAGTGTGGGTAAAATTTCATTGAATTTAAATTAAGGTATATTTAGATTTAAAAGTAATTTGAATATGGCTAGAAATTTCGGGCTGTATGCTGTTTGGGACAGATTTGGAGGCTGACTTGTGGGTCTACTAGGTTGACGTGTACTTTGGCTTTGTCAACTTAGTCTACAAACGATTCTAGCAGCAGTGACCGTTGGATGTTAATCCAACGGCTGTGCTGCTTCTTCAATATCTGATCTTCTTGCTCCAGCCGCCCAAACCAGCTCCGGTGGGACTGCCTGCTACCGCCTCCCATGGCCGGCTGTGCTGCCGCACAGGCCGCTCCGCCCCACCCTACTTTATTGCTGGTCAGGCCATTCCTCTACTCAGCCACACCTCCTGTTATGTTCCGGCGACGGCAGCCGAACCAGTAAACCCTCGTACTCCCCACCGCGTGGGCAACCATTTCCGAGTCTTCCCTGGCTCCGTGTCGTTCCCTTCCTAGGCCTCGCCGTCATCCACCGCCATGGTGCTCTCAGTGCGGCCTGGTCAACAAACGACATCCATCGGCCGTGGACTGTACGCGCAAAATAATGATTCCTCCACCTGGCAGCTGGGACCCACCGGAAGGGCCTCCGTATTTCGCAAAAAAACGTTCCTCCCACTGACATGTCGGACCCACCAGCTATATCTTCGCACGCAAGGAAGTGCCTCCTTATTACACACAAAGAAATGAATACCCCTGCTAGCTGGGACCCACCATTGTGGGAGGCTGACTTGTGGGCCTACTAAGTTGACAGGACGGAGGGCTTTGTCAACTTAGTCAATATGAACGATTCTAGCTCCATTGACCGTACGATGTCCATCCAGCGGCCGTAGTGCTTCTTCAACCTCTGGTCTTCTTGCTCCAGCCGCCCAAAGCAGCGCCAGTCATGCCGCATGCTCATGCCTCCCGTGGCTGGCTGTGCTACTGCGGAGGCCTCACCGCCCCCTACTATTCCCACCGCTGGCCAGGCCCTGCGGCGACGATAGCCTCACACCGCAGCCGAACTAGTGAACCCTCGTACTCCTGTCCGCACTGGCTTCCACTGTCGCGTCTTCCCTGGCTCCGCGTCGTCCCTTTCCTAGGCCTCGCCGTCGTCCACCGCCGTGGTGCTCTCCGCGTGGCGTGGTCAACGTGGTCAAGGAACGACTTCCATCGGAAGAGTACTGTATGTGGAGAGGCTGACAGCTGGGTCCACGGCCACAGCCCAGTTTTTTTGTGATTTGCCAAGTAAGTCGCTTTGTCAGGCTTGTTGAGCTGCAAATCTTCCAAGACGAGGAGAGCTTTCATTCAGCTGGCCAAGAAAATGGCCCATGAGTAATGAGAAATGAGCTGTACATTTTTAAAACACATCAAACTAGCAATAAGTTTCAAATATCTTTTTTTTTCATTTCGAGATTTTAAATTACATTAATTTTTATGCGTGGAGAATTTGTTGGATTTTATATTGATATACATTTATTTTTAAAATCAGTTTGAATGTGAGTCGAAATTTTGGGATTAAAAACAGTTCGGACCGCACCGAAATATGCAAAATTTCGTATAATTTTTTAACCGTGGCCAGAATATGGGCTGTAATGCTAACAAAAAGAATATGGGCTCCAAAAAACCTTAAGAATTAGCAAATGGGTTGTATGCTGTTTTCCACAGATTTGAGGCTTTCCTAAAAAAAGGTTGAGGCACAAGCAGTGACTGTTGGATGTCCATCGAACGGCCGTCGTGCTTCTTCAATCTCTACTCTTCCTGCTCCAGCCGCTCAAACAAGCGCCGGCGGGAGGACTGCCTGCTCCCTCCTCCCCGCGACCGGCTGTGCTGCCGCGCAGGCCTCACCGCCCCACCGTACTCCCATCGCTGGCCTAGCCATCCCTCTACTCACCCACACCTGCTGTTATTCTCCGGCGACGGCAGACGAACCAGTAAACCCTCATACAGTCATACTCCCCTCCGCATGGGAAACAATTGCCGAGTCTTCCCTGCCTCCGTGTCGTTCCCTTCCTAGGCCTCGCCGTCGTGCACCGCCCTGGTGCTCTCGGTGCGGCTTGGTCAACATGGTCAACGACCGACATGCATCTGAAGTGGACTGTACGTGGAGAGGCCGACAGCTGGGTCCACGGCCGCACGCAAGGAAATGCCTCCTTATTACGTGCAAAATAATGATTCCTCCACCTGACATCAGGGATCCACCGAAAGGGCCTCTGTATTTCGCGAAAAAATGTTACTGCCGCTGACAGCTTGGACCCACCAGCTATATCTTCGCATGCAAGGAAGTGCCTCCTTATCACACACAAAAAAATGAATACTGTCGTGGTCCTGACTCTGACAGTGAGGTAGGGGGGTGAGTATGGAGAGGCTAGATCCTAGCTATTGGGAAGTTGTTACACGCGAGGTTTACGAGTTCAGGCCCTTCTCGGAGGAAGTAACAGCCCTACGTCTCGGAGCCCGGAGGCGGTCGACTGGATTATGCGTGTATGGATTACAGGGGTGCGAACCCTTCCTACTGAGGAGGGGGTGGCTTATATAGAGTCCGCCGGCCCCCTCCTGCCCTCAGTAATGCAGGGTTTAAGGTACATTTAAGATTGGGCGTTACTGGTAACGCATCTAATAAAGTGCTATAATGGCCATGAAGACTACTTAACAGCTGACCGTTTGCCTACGGAGTGACTGTAGGTCTCCTGGCAGTCGAGTGATTAGCTTCATGGTCGAGTGGTAGCTTCTTGGTCGAGTGTCTTGAACCTGTCGAGTGGAATACCTTCAAGTCGATTGATAGGTGACTTCTTCTAGGGATGTCCTTGGGTAGGGCTATTTGGACGGGTCCGTGCCCCTACCCTAGGTACATAACTTCATCATTAGCCCCCGAATGGATCGAGGTTAGAGTGGGGAAAGAGTTGGGGATCCTTTCCGACTGATTCTTCGGGGCTGTATGAGTGCCTCGTTTAGGGTCAGTTGTCACGGATGATGTCATCAACCTCTTTCAGTTGCCTTGATCCATTCCAGGCCCTTTGTCGAGTGAATATCTTTGCTTGCGACATGCCGAGTGTTGGTACGAGCGGGATACTCTGTTTTTGGCAAGTGGTTCTGCGGCCCGCGGATCTCACGGGATTCGGATTTTGGGAAGCGCGCGGGACGGGAGCAGCCGCAGTAATCGGAAGTGATAAAGTGGAAACTCCTCGATCCTCGCGTCACCTTTTTCGCCACGTACTGCGCGCGCGTCTGTTGCGGGATTTGACTGGACTGTTGGGCCTACCAGTCAGCCACTCGGGAGCGGCCCCTTATAAGTTGCTGGCTCGGGGCTTCCAAGCCGTGCACTTCTCTCCTTCTTCCTTCTCCCTCTCTCCTTTCGCCAGCCCTCCCATGACCTTCGGCCGTACCCTAGCGCCGTTAGCCCGTGTGAGACCTCGCCGGCGACGATGGTGAAGGGCAAGACCACTGCTTTGGAGCGCGCGAAGAAGGCGGCGGCGGCGGGGAAAGGAAAGAGGTCTGCACGAGGCGGATCTTCCTCCCGGACCGCCCTGCCCAAGGGTTGGATTCAGGGCGACTGGATGCCATCGGTGCTCCGGCAGGAAGATCTCGACGACATGGTCGAGGGAGGAGCCATTCCCCATGAGGCTGCGCGTCTCCCGGGGAGGGAGATCGAACCTCAACCCCGCGACGGTGAGTGCGTGCTCCTCGCCACCCACATCGACCGAGGGTTTTCTCTGCCTCCCCATCCATTCTTCCGGAGCTTCCTGAATTTCTTCGGAGCGCAGCTCCATCACTTTACCCCCAACTCCATAGTCTATCTTGCCGCGTTCATTTCCATGTGCGAGGCTTTCCTGGGTTGCCGTCCGCATTGGGGGCTTTTCAAGCACATTTTTACTTGCCGCTCTCAGTCAGTTAAAAAGGCCAAGTCGAGTGATGAGAAGATGCAAGTGATCCAGCTGTGCGGGGGCCTGGCGATCCAGACGAGGGGGAAGAGCTGTTTCCCCTCTATCACCTTCCCGGAGTCGGTCCGCGGCTGGCAGTCGACCTGGTTCTACTGCCAGGATCAGGCGACCCCCAGACAGTCGACTGGTCTTCCTCCTTTTTCCCTTGACCGAGCCGAGAAGCCTGTCTCTCTGAAAGTCACGCCGGAGGAAAGTGCCCAAGTCAAGGTATTGGCGGGTCAAGTGGTTGAGCTTGTCCGTGAGGGGGTGACTGGGATGGACCTGTTAGAGGTCTTTCTCCAGAGGCGCATCCAGCCGCTCCAGGCGCGAGACCACCCGATGTGGCTGTATTCTGGCCTTGACGACACCACTCAGATCCACCAAGAGGAGGTCACCGACGAGATGCTGGAGGGGTGGCTGTCAAGCATTACGGGGAACAAAGACAACCCCCGAGGAGCCAGAAGGGTAATTCCACTCGACAATTCATATGAAGTGGATCAGGTACGTCTTTGTGTCGGGTATCTGGCCTTCTGTATTAGTCTTCTTTGGGTAAGTCGATTGACTTTCGTCCTGTCTGTTGTCTTCCAGGCTACCACTGAGATGTACTCGACGCCCAACGGGGCACAAGGGCCGACTGAAGAGGGTGAGGGGAGCGGAGGCGAGAGCGGGGACGACCAGGTCGAGTGGGAGTCCGACGGTGAGGGAGAGGAAGGCGACGACATCTTCTCCAGTGAAGAGGAGGAGGAGGCTGAACCCTCCCGCCCGGTGGGGCGGTCCAAGCTCGCCCACGATCCAGCGCAGGAACATGGCAAGGCGACTGCTCCTGCTGGGCAGTCGTCGAAACGCCCTCGGACTTCTTCTCCTCCGCCGACCGGGAAGGCTCCCAAGAACCTACGAACGACGCCATCCAAGCCGCCCAAGGCCTTGCCCAAGATGAAGATAGCTGTTCCCACCATTTCCGGGTAACAATAACACTTGCTTTCCTTTGTCGACTGTGGGCGGATCCTTGGTCGATTCACTGGGCCAACTGAGTAACTTTCGAGATTTGCAGTGGTGCAACTTCTGAGGTCTCCGCCAGGAATGACGACCAAGAGATGGAGGACGCTGTCACCTCCAACCCTGGTACGATCATTGACGTCCTGCTTTCGAGTCGACTGAAACTTCATTGCGACTCTGGTCGATTGAACGTTTTCCTTGCAGCTCCTCCTCATGTTATTGACCTCCCGGACGACGACGACGACGGACCACTGAGGGTGAAGAGGAAGAAGAAGGCGTTGGCTGGCAAGACTCCGCAATCCACTCCGGCGCCTGAGGCCGCAGTTCGGGATGATGGCGAACCCACTCGGGCTTCCGTGACTTTCGCTGTTCCTCTGATGAGTGTGCGGCCTTCAGCGTCGACTGCGGATCCGTCTTCGCTTTTTGCTGCGTACCCCGTCCCTGAGGACCAAGCGGCTGCTGTGAAGGAGGCTGTACGCCAGGCTAGAATCATGATGGAACAGGTGAAAGTGGCTCGGGAGGCTTGCTAGGCGGCTTATGATGCAAGCTCGGCTCTTCAGAGCAATGTCCAGGTCAGTCGACTTCAACACCTGGTCTGTTTCGATATGTCCTTTGAAGAATCTCTTTTCCGAAGATCTTTAAGTTTGTACACCCAGTGGGTGTGTTTTCCAATTCTTGGACGAGTGGGGGCACGCTAAGTGCACCCACTGGGTGTAGTCCCCGAGACTACGATGGACTGCTGGCAGTCGACTGTAGTCTTTAAATTGAGTCGTAGTTGAGTTTCTTCGCTCTGTCTGATCAGGCCATGTCGAATGGAACGGTATCCCGTCGACTGCGGGCAGTCGATGTCTTTTCTCTCTTTTCTTTTTTTTACTATGGGGGCACGCTGAGTGCACCCACTGGGTGTAGCCCCCGAGGCTACTGTCGAATGTTTTGCTTCGGCTGTAGTCTTAGAAACTCCGTTATTGTCTTTTAGCTGCTCGGAAGCAACTTGTCTTGGACTCGACTTCAGGGGTCGGTCGGGTGGGATAGGGACCGGTGGGGGCACGCTAAGTGCACCCACTGGGTGTAGTCCCCGAGACTATGGTGGACTGCTGGCAGTCGACCGTAGTCTTAGTATTTACTGCCTTTGTTGCTTTTTTCTTTTTACTGAAATTGTAACTCCTCCCCTTTGACTTCAGAAATCTTGTGATCTTGGAACCCGCTTGGCTGACTTGGAGAAGCAGCAAATTCAAATGAACCTTGATCTGGATCTGGCCAGGACAGAGCTGCAGAAGGTCAGAGACGGCGCCGCAGGTAAGACGCCTTTGTCGACTGGTTAATTTTCAGGCTTGAGTATCTTTTCGCTTTCTCCGACTCAATCATCATTTTTTGCAGAAAAACTGAAAGAAGCTCTGGCGAAGAAGGATCAGGACTTGGCTGCTGCCCGTAAGGAGGCTGATGACAAGACCGCTCTGGCCGCGCAGAAGCTGGCTTCGGTCGACCAATTAGAAGGAGAGAATACTAAGTTGAAGACCGCTCTGAAGGAAGCCAACAGGGAGTGTTCACGTTGGAAGAAGGAGCACCTCACCCTGAACGAGAAGATGGAAGGCATCGCTCGCAGGAGGGATGACCTGGAGAGCTACTTGAGGAGCCTTGCCAAGAAGTTGTACATCAAGCTCGAAGGTGCACAATCAGTTCCGACTGGTTTTTTTTTGTGTCGACTCAGTTTTACGGAATTTGACTTATCCTTGGGTCGTGTATGTAGAACTTTGCCAGAACTTTGAAGAGGAGACTGGGCGGATCGAAACAGGTTTGGATCCAATCAACTCTCCGGTGAAAGACGAAGCTGCCATGAACCTGCTCCAACTGGAATCCCGTATTGACGGCGTCGTGGATTACTTGGCTCGACTGAAGGTCGCCATGACGCGGATCGTCCCGACGCTTTGGCCAGAGTCTACGCTCCAGAATGATCTCGAGTCTCTAATGACTCGACTCAACGGAATCCCTGACCGAGTGCAGGAGTGGAAGAAGTCTTCAGCTCGGTGTGGTGCTGACGTGGCTCTGTCTCTGGTCCGCGTCCATTGCAAGGAGGTGCGGGAGGAGAAGCTGGCCGCCATCCAAGTCGCCAACACGAGGAAGCACAACTTCCAGGACTTCATGGAGACATTTATCGCTGCTGCTACCCGCATCGCAGATGGGATCGACTTGGATGAGTTTGTCGCCCCTGCCAGTCCTCCTCCTCCTGAGGAATGAAAAAAACTTGCCTCGGAATGCCGAGTGTATTTTGTAGTCCGTTAAACTCTGCCTTAAATTTGCCTCGGAATGCCGAGTGGAAGTGTAATAGTTAAACTCTGCCGAGCCGGGGGTTCGAGTATTTTGACCTGAGGTCTTTGAGACCTTTTAGGCTTTATTTGAACTTAATTTGTTGTTGAATTTCTCTGTGGATGACCCGTCGGGTGGAATTTGGTCTTCACTTGAAATAACTTTGTGTCTGTAGTACAGCTCCGAAGGAGAAGGTGGCGGTCGACCCACACCCTGTTGCTGTGGGGTGGGAGGGAGCGCACATTGTATTTGTGGCGAAGCTCACCAGGAGAAGGTGGCAGTCGACATGCCCTTCGTCGTCCTTGGGAAATGAGATGTGTTTCATACTTAGGCGAGCGCTGGGCTGCAGCTAAGCCTCCGAGCGGGAGGTTTGCTCTCGCTCGGTAGGATTTTAAACTTAGGCGAGTGCCGACTGCAGCTAAGTCTCTTCGTAGGAGAACTTAGGCGAGTGCTGGACTGCAGCTAAGCCCCCGAGTGGGAGGTTTGCTCTCCACTCGGTAGGATTTTTCAAACTTAGGCGAGTGCTGACCGCAGCTTAGTTTCTTCGTAGGAGAACTTAGGCGAGTGCTGGAGTGCAGCTAAGCCCCCGAGTGGGAGGTTTGCTCTCCACTCGGTTGGATTTTTCAAACTTAGGCGAGTGCTGACCGCAGCTAAGTTTCTTCGTAGGAGAACTTAGGCGAGTGCTGGACTGCAGCTAAGCCCCCGAGTGGGAGGTTTGCTCTCCACTCGGTAGGATTTTTCAAACTTAGGCGAGTGCTGACCGCAGCTAAGTTTCTTCGTAGGAGAACTTAGGCGAGTGCTGGACTGCAGCTAAGCCCCCGAGTGGGAGGTTTGCTCTCCACTCGGTAGGATTTTTCAAATTTAGGCGAGTGCTGACTGCAGCTAAGTCTCTTTGTAGGAGAACTTAGGCGAGTGCTGGACTGCAGCTAAGCCCCCGAGTGGGAGGTTTGCTCTCCACTCGGTAGGATTTTTCAAACTTAGGCGAGTGCTGACTGCAGCTAAGTCTCTTCGTAGGAGAACTTAGGCGAGTGCTGGACTGCAGCTAAGCCCCCGAGTGGGAGGTTTGCTCTCCACTCGGTAGGATTTTTCAAACTTAGGCGAGTGCTGACCGCAGCTTAGTTTCTTCGTAGGAGAACTTAGGCGAGTGCTGGAGTGCAGCTAAGCCCCCGAGTGGGAGGTTTGCTCTCCACTCGGTTGGATTTTTCAAACTTAGGCGAGTGCTGACCGCAGCTAAGTTTCTTCGTAGGAGAACTTAGGCGAGTGCTGGACTGCAGCTAAGCCCCCGAGTGGGAGGTTTGCTCTCCACTCGGTAGGATTTTTCAAACTTAGGCGAGTGCTGACCGCAGCTAAGTTTCTTCGTAGGAGAACTTAGGCGAGTGCTGGACTGCAGCTAAGCCCCCGAGTGGGAGGTTTGCTCTCCACTCGGTAGGATTTTTCAAATTTAGGCGAGTGCTGACTGCAGCTAAGTCTCTTTGTAGGAGAACTTAGGCGAGTGCTGGACTGCAGCTAAGCCCCCGAGTGGGAGGTTTGCTCTCCACTCGGTAGGATTTTCCAAACTTAGGCGAGTGCTGACTGCAGCTAAGTCTCTTCGTAGGAGAACTTAGGCGAGTGCTGGACTGCAGCTAAGCCCCCGAGTGGGAGGTTTGCTCTCCACTCGGTAGGATTTTTCAAACTTAGGCGAGTGCTGACTGCATCTAAGTCTCTTCGTAGGAGAACTGAGGCGAGTGCTGGACTGCAGCTAAGCCCCCGAGTGGGAGGTTTGCTCTCCACTCGGTAGGATTTTTCAAACTTAGACGAGTGCTGACTGCGGCTAAGTCTCTTCATAGGAGAACTTAGGCGAGTGCTGGACTGCAGCTAAGCCCCCGAGTGGGAGGTTTGCTCTCCACTCGGTAGGATTTTTCAAACTTAGGCGAGTGCTGACTGCAGCTAAGTCTCTTCGTAGGAGAACTTAGGCGAGTGCTGAACTGCAGCTAAGCCCCCGAGTGGGAGGTTTGCTCTCCACTCGGTAGGATTTTTTTTTGAACTTAGGCGAAACGGATTCGCGGCCAAGTCACCCACTAGGGGTTTTCGTATGTAAACAAAAGTGACAGCAATCATTGGAACACTCTTGACTTTGATAAAAATGAACTGCGGAAGTTTCTCTTATTACATCTTTATAGGAAGGAACTTAAGTGTAAAAGGGGCGGAGTAGTTCCGCATTCCAAGCTCGCGGCTCGTCGATCTGGCGATCAACATTGTAGAGGTGATACGCTCCGTTGTGGAGGACTCTGGTGATGATGAAGGGGCCTTCCCAAGTGGGAGCAAGCTTGTGTGGTTTCTGTTGATCCACTCGGAGGACCAAATCTCCTTCTTGGAAGGCTCGACTCTTCACATGCCGGGCATGGAATTGACGCAAGTCTTGCTGATAAATGGTCGATCTGATCATGGCCATCTCTCTTTCTTCTTCCAGGAGGTCTACTGCCTCTTGCCGAGCCTGTTCTGCTTCATCTTCGGTGTAAAGCTCGACTCGGGGAGCGTTGTGAAGGAGATCACTTGGCAGAATGGCTTCGGCTCCATAAACAAGAAAGAATGGGTTCTTCCAGTCGACCGGTTAGGGGTGGTCCTTAATCCCCACAGAACTGACGGAAGCTCGTCGACCAGGCACCTGCTGCGTGCTTGAGATCACGCATTAGTCGAGACTTTAGTCCTTTGAGGATCAGACCATTTGCTCTTTCAGCTTGTCCATTCGACTGGGGATGGGCGACTGATGCATAGTCGACTCGAGTGCCTTGAGAGGCGCAAAAGGCTTTGAACTGGTCTGAATCGAAGTTTGACCCATTGTCAGTGATGATGCTGTGAGGGACTCCATATCTGAATGTTAGTCCTCTGACGAAGCTAATAGCAGCGCCAACATCGAGGTTCTTGATAGGCTTGGCTTCAATCCATTTGGTGAACTTGTCGACTGCCACAAGCACATGCGTGAATCCGCTCCTGCCTGTTCTCAGTGGACCAACCATGTCCAGTCCCCAGACAGCAAACGGCCAGACGAGAGGAATGGTCTTCAGGGCTGATGCAGGCTTGTGTGACATGTTGGAGTAGAACTGGCAGCCTCCACACTTGTCGACTATATCTTTTGCCATCTCATTTGCTCTTGGCCAGTAAAATCCTGCTCGGTATGCTTTGGCCACAATGGTCCGAGAGGACGCATGGTGGCCACAGGTTCCCGAGTGGATATCATCAAGGATTATCCGACCTTCTTCTGGTGTTATGCACTTCTGACCGATTCCAGTCGCGCTTTCTCTATACAACTGCCCCTTTATGACTGTGAAGGCCTTGGATCGGCGGACGATCTGTCGAGCCTCTTCCTCGTCCTCTGGGAGCTCTTTCCTTAGGATATACGCGATGTATGGTATAGTCCAGTCGGGAGTGATTGCCAAGACTTCCATGATCAGGTCAACCACAGCAGGAACTTCGACTTCAGTCGGATCTGTGGCACTTTTCGGTTGTGGGGCTTCTTCTGTGAAAGGATCCTCCTGGACTGACGGCGAGCGGATGTGCTCCAAAAACACATTGCTGGGAATGGCTTCTCTCTTGGAGCCTATCTTTGCCAGATCATCGGCTGCTTGATTTTTGAGTCGGGGGATGTGATGAAGCTCTAACCCCTCGAATTTCTTTTCTAGCTTTCTCACTGCGTTGCAATAACTAGTCATAGCCGGACTTCTGACGTCCCACTCCTTCATCACCTGATTAACTACCAAATCTGAGTCGCCGTAGACCATGAGGCGACGGACGCCGAGTGAAATGGCCATGCGCAATCCATACAGAAGTGCTTCATACTCTGCTTCATTGTTGGAGGAATCGAAGTGAATCTGGAGGACGTATCTGAGCTTATCTCCTCGGGGGGAGACTAGAACTACCCCAGCACTGGAACCATTCAGCATCTTAGATCCATCAAAGAACATGGTCCAGTGCTCCAAGTGAACTTGAGTCGGAAGTTGCTGTTCAATCCACTCGGCGACGAAATCTGCGATTGCTTGGGACTTAATAGCCTTCTTTGCTTCAAACCTGATATCTAAGGGAAGGAGTTCAATTGCCCACTTGGCCACTCGACCAGTTGCATCTCTGTTATGCAGTATCTCTGACAGTGGGGCGTCGCTGACGACTGTAATGGAGTGGTCAGAGAAGTAATGTGCAACCTTCTTCGTGGTCATGTAAATCCCATATACAAGCTTCTGGTAGTGAGGGTATCTTTGTTTTGAAGGGGTCAAAACTTCAGATAGATAATAGACTGGGCGCTGAACTCTGAAGGCCTTTCCTTCTTCTTCCCGCTCGACCGTGAGTACTGTACTGACAACTTGTCCCGTGGCCGCAATGTATAGCAGCAGAGGTTCTTTGCTGATTGGGGCAGCAAGCACTGGCTGGGTGGAGAGCGGAGCTTTGAGTTCTGCAAACGCTGCGTCAGCTTCTGGAGTCCACTCGAACTTGTCAGACTTCTTCATCAGTCGGTAAAGAGGCAACGCCTTTTCACCGAGACGAGAAATGAATCGACTTAAAGCGGCCAAGCAGCCTGTAAGCTTTTGGACATCGTGCACGCGTACAGGACGCTTCATCCGGAGTATGGTGCCAATTTTCTCAGGATTGGCGTCGATCCCTTGTTCGGAAACGAGAAAACCGAGTAACTTTCCGCCTGGAACTCCGAATGTGCACTTTGATGGATTGAGCTTGATATCATACCTCCTGAGGTTGGCAAAGGTTTCGGCAATGTCAGCTCGCAGGTCGGAACCTTTGCGTGACTTGACCACAATATCATCCATGTATGCCTCCACATTCCGACTGATTTGAGTGAGTAAACACTTCTGAATCATTCTCATGAACGTGGCTCCGGCGTTCTTAAGGCCGAACGGCATAGTGACATAACAGAAGCATCCGAATGGGGTGATGAAAGCTGTTTTGATTTCGTCGGGTCCATACAGACGGATCTGATGGTACCCGGAATAAGCATCTAGAAAAGACAATCTCTCGCACCCCGCGGTCGAGTCGACTATTTGGTCGACGCGAGGGAGAGGAAAATGATCTTTCGGGCAGGCCCGATTGATATGTTTGAAATCAATGCACATGCGAAGTGACTTGTCCTTCTTGGGGACCATGACGACATTGGCGAGCCACTCGGAGTGGTAAATTTCTCGGATGAACTCTGCTGCTAAGAGCCGAGCCACCTCCTCGCCAATGGCTTGCTTTTTCTGGACGGCGGACCGTCGAAGATGCTCCCTCACAGGCTTGAATTTTGGATCGACCCGTAGATGGTGCTCAGCCAGCCCCCTGGGAACTCCAGGCATGTCGGAGGGTTTCCATGCGAAGATGTCCCAGTTCTCACGGAGGAGCTGGATGAGCGCTTCTTCCTATTTGGAGTCAAGCGTCGTTGAGATGTGAGTCGGGGAAGCATTGGGGTCGGTCGGGTGAATGTCGACTGTCTTTGTTTCACCGGACGACTGAAAAGCTGATTCTGAAGCAGGCTTCTTGGCTCGTAGCAACTCACTTGGATCGGTAGTCTTTTGGTACTCTTGCAGCTCGACCACTGCCATCTGAGCATCTGCAATATTTGAGCCCTTCTGAAAGCACTCTTCCGCCTTCTTCCGATTGCCTGTGACAGTGATCACACCTTTGGGGCCAGGCATCTTCAGTTTGAGATACACGTAACATGGCCGGGCCATGAAGCGTGCGTAAGCTGGCCTGCCCAAAATGGCGTGATAAGCACTTTGGAAGTCCACAACCTCGAATGTCAACTTTTCCTTGCGGTAATTCTTTGAATCACCGAAAACCACATCAAGAGCGATCTGGCCGAGTGATTGGGCTTTCTTCCCAGGAATGACTCCATGGAAACTCATGTTACTGGTGCTGAGTCTGGACATCGGAATGCCCATTCCTTTCAATGTTTCAGCATACAATATGTTCAGGCCACTGCCCCCATCCATCAGGACTTTAGTCAGTCGAGTGCCTTCAACAATTGGGTCGACCACCAAAGCTTGCCTCCCAGGGGTGGCAATGTGCGTCGGGTGATCAGACTGGTCGAATGTGATGGCAGTCTGAGACCACTTCAGGTAACTGGGTGTTGCCGGGGCAACCATGTTCACCTCTCGGTTAATGACTTTCAGTCGACTTTTGCTTTCGACATCGGCAAAAATCATCAGGGTGGAATTGACTTGGGGGTATCCATCGTCACTGTCTTCCTTGTCCTCGACTCTGTCCGACTCTTTTTCCTTATCCTTGGACTGCTTTCCTTGGAACTGCTGGATCAGGAGCCGGCACTGTCGAGTGGTATGCTTTGGGTAAATAAAATTACCTTCTTCATCCTTCTTGGTGTGGATGTGACATGGCAGGTCCAAAACATCATTTCCGTCTTGATCCTTGACTTTCTTGGGCTTCCAGGTGCCCTTGGATTTTCCCTTGAAGTTTCCCTGGGCTATGGCCAGGGCCTCCCCGGGAGTGGCCGGCTCGGCCTTCCGCTTCTGCTTCCGACTGGAATTGCCTCCGGTTTCCTGGGCGACTGCTTTCTGCTTGCCACTCCGGAGTCGATCTTCATCTTCTCCGTTAGCATACTTGGTGGCAATCTCCATCATCCGATTCAGAGACATCTCTCCAGTTCGACCGAACTTCAGATTCAACTCTCTGTATTTAACACCTTCCTTGAAGGCACAAACTGCTTGATGGTCTGGCACATTCTCAACCGAGTGATGCAGCGTGATCCACCTCTGGATGTATTCCCTCAGAGTTTCATTCGGCTTCTGCACGCAAGACCGCAACTCTGTAAGGCCTGCAGGTCGCTTGCATGTTCCTTCAAAGGTTGTGATAAACACTCGGGAGAGGTCCTCCCAAGTGTAAATGCTGCTGGGGGCCAACTGATTTAGCCACGCTCTGGCCGAGCCCTCTAACATGAGAGGCAAATGCTTCATGGCCACCTCATCATTGCCACCGCCAATCTGTACAGCCACTCGGTAATCTTCGAGCCATGTGTCAGGCTTAGATTCACCGATGAACTTGCTGATTCCAGTCGCCAACCTGAAATTGGGGGGAATCACTGCGGCTCTGATGGCTCGACTGAAACACTCTGGCCCTGAAGCGCGTACTCTGCTGCTGGCAGGCGCATCTCTGTTGTGGCCTTCTCGATGAGCTCTGTTCCTGTCAACCAAACCTTGCACGAGGATGGATCTCGCATCAAAGCTTGGGTCCCTGGGGTCGACTGGAATCCTCTGCCCAACACTACGAGGGCGTCTGTCATCTTGCCGTCGAGGCGCATATGATCCACACCTCGGGGGAGGGGTTGGCACTCGACGTCGATCATCACGGTCGAATCGGTGATCATACTGCTCATTCCTCCTGTACTGGTCACGCCGGTCACCACGTCCCTCACGCCTCGGGGGCGACCTCGGGCTGTGAGCTGACTCGACTGTATCTGTTGCGACAGATCGACTGTGGATCCTATTCCGCGACTGAGAGATAGCGGAATTCTGGTTTGCCGCCGCCCGAAGCAATGCTCTAATCTGTAACAAGCCCCTGCCAGCCTCCGACTGGGAGGGCTGAATCGATTCTGCTATACGGGCCGCAGCGGCCAAATTCTGAACTGGGGTTCGATATACCTGCGTCGGCGGGAAGAGCTGGCGTCGACTAGACTCGGGAGCCCGCTGACGCGCTTGCTCGTCGAGTGCTCGCTGGAGATTCTCCATTCGAGTGCGCTCGGCCAAGTTGGCCAAACGCGCGTCCTCCAAGGCCCGGGCCTCGGGGGTCCATGTTCCGGCGGCGAAGCTCCTCTCGCTGTAATGATGTGAGAGGTTCGGGGAGATACTCATCGTGGGGATGCGACGGATCGCCCCCACCCGCGCCTCCATCAGTGCGAGGGAAACCCGGGGGACTGTGTGTTCCATCGACCGCCAGAACCTCAGCCGCTGGATCGCTGCTGTCGCACTCGGATGCGGTCTCCATGGAGCCAGTCGACAGGTCGAACAGGCCGTAGAGGGATTCGACGGGCTCGATTGCCGCGACTTGTGGGGCTGCCGATTGGCAGGCCACGGCATGCCTCACCCACCGCTGAAGTCTTGACCGACCGGAGCGCTTGCGCTGGTGGGAGACAGGGCGGGGAGACGATGCAGGGGTCGACCGATACTGGGTCGACGGCTGCCGCAGGAGGACGCCACGAATGCATGCGCGGAAGTGCCTCGCGCCGTGAACGGGGAGCGCGTCGATGTCGAGTGGTGCCTCCTGAAGCCAGGCGGAGTCGTCGGCGATGAAGGTGAGCGCGCCGAGACGGATCTCGCGGCCCTCCACCAAAACTCCGCAAGAAACCATGATCAAAGGGATCGGAAAAGATCGCAACTTCTCCAACTTAGCGCTAAGATTCCTGCCCCACGGTGGGCGCCAACTGTCGTGGTCCTGACTCTGACAGTGAGGTAGGGGGTGAGTATGGAGAGGCTAGATCCTAGCTATTGGGAAGTTGTTACACGCGAGGTTTACGAGTTCAGGCCCTTCTCGAAGGAAGTAACAGCCCTACGTCTCGGAGCCCGGAGGCGGTTGACTGGATTATGCGTGTATGGATTACAGGGGTGCGAACCCTTCCTACTGAGGAGGGGGGTGGCTTATATAGAGTCCACCGGCCCCCTCCCGCCCTCAGTAATGCAGGGTTTAAGGTACATTTAAGATTGGGCGTTACTGGTAACGCCTCTAATAAAGTGCTATAATGGCCATGAAGACTACTTAACAGCTGACCGTTTGCCTATGGAGTGACTGTAGGTCTCCTGGCAGTCGAGTGATTAGCTTCATGGTCGAGTGGTAGCTTCTTGGTCGAGTGTCTTGAACCTGTCGAGTGGAATACCTTCAAGTCGATTGATAGGTGACTTCTTCTAGGGATGTCCTTGGGTAGCGCTATTTGGACGGGTCCGTGCCCCTACCCTAGGTACATAACTTCATCAAATACCCCCCTGTTAGCTGGGACCTAGTATAGTGGCAGGCTGACTTGGGGGCCTACTAAGTTGACGGGGACGGAGGGCTTTGTCAACTTAGTCAATATATGCACGATTCTAGCTCCAGTGACCGTACAATGTCCATCCAACGGCCATACTGCTTCTTCAACCTCTGGTCTTCTTGCTCCAGCCGCCCAAACCAGCGCCGGTCGTGCCTCGTGCTCCTGCCTCCCGTGGCCGGCTGCGATGCGGCGGAGGCCTCACCGCCCCCTACTACTCCCACCGCTGGCCAGGCCATTCCTCTACTCACCCAGACCCCTTGTTATTCTGCGGCGGCGACAACCTCACACCGCAGCGAACCAGTGAACCCTCGTACTCCTCTACGTGTGGGCATCCACTGCCGCGTCTTCCCCGGCTCCGCGTCGTCCCCTTCCTAGGCCTCACCGTCGTCCACCGCCCTGGTGCTCTCGGCGCGGCGTGGTCAACATGGTCAAGGAACGGCTTCCATCGGACGTGGACTGTACGTGGAGAGGCTGACAGCTGGGTCCATGGCTGCAGCAAGGAAGTGCCTCCTTATTACGTGCAAAATAATTATTCCTCCACCTGACAGCGAGGACCCACCGGACGGGCCACCGTATTTCATGAAAAAAACGTTTCCCCCCTGACTGCTGGGACCCACCAGCTACACCTTCACACGCAAGGAAGTGCGTCTGGGCAAAAAAAACAAAACGATTCGCCCCCTGACTGTTGGGACCCACCAGCTACATGTACGCACGCAAGGAAGTGCCTGACAGTCGGGATCCACCTGGTCGAAGCGTACGTAGCGTTGTCATTCTGGTCGCGAACGTGTACGTACATATATACTGGTCGATGTAGAGGCGCACACGTGTCGTAGTAGAGGCGTGCACGTGTCATAGTAGAGGCGCACACATAGCATGTACACGTACGTACAACGGCCAAGGTGCAAGAAAGAAAATACGGCCACGTACGTACATACGGGCAGGGTCTCGAACGCCTACTCGCGCATATGTACGGCCAGGGCTCATGTACATGGCTGGGTCAGAACGGAGGAACAGCGTCGTCGTCGTGTTCATGGGGAGGCAACAGAATGCGTCGTGTTCATGGGGAGGCAACGGAATGTGTCGTGTTCATGGGGAAGCAACGAAATGCGTCGTGTTCATCGGGAGGCAACGGAACGCGTGGGAGCCAACCGGCTGGGTCGGAATGGAATGCGTGGTCGTGTTCATCGGGAGGGCTTGGACGGAACACGCGATGGACATGAGGCCTGGCATACCGCAGAACGGAGGAAACGGACCTCCTACGGTCGAAACGGGGGTCCTGTTGATCGGGAGGGGTGTGGCGTACCGCAAAACGGAGGAAACAGACCTCCTACGGTCGACACAGGGGTCCTGTTGATCGGGAGGGGTGTGGCATACCGCAAAACGGACGAAACGGACCTCCTACGGTCGAAACGGGGTTTCTGTTCATCGGGAGGGGTGTGGCGTACCGCAAAACGGGACTCCACGGGATACTGTTCATCTCCATCATCGACCTCCTCCAGCCTCCACGGGCTACCCGTCGACCTCCTCCAGCCCCCACGGGCTACTGTCGACCTCCTCCAGCCTCCACGGGCTCCTGTTCATCCAGCCTCCACCGTGCGCTACTCCACCGGCTACTGTTCAACCACCCCTCCACCGCCTACTGTTCATTCAGCCCTCCACACCATGGGGTCCTGTTCAACGACCCCTCCATGGGCACCCCTCCACTGTCTACTGTTCATCCAGCCCTCCACCACACCACGGGGTCCTATTCATCCAGAGGTAATGCCACCACTCACTGTTCATCCAAACCCCCTGCAACGCTCACTGTTCATCCCAGAGGCAGAATCGATCAGCTTCAGTTAGCAGTAGTAGCGAAGGAATCGCTCGATCGGGTTCAGTTAACAGCTATCGATCGATCGCTTGGGTTCAGTGATGCGTGGCCTGCAGTGCAATCGCTCGGGTTCAGTTAGAGCCCAACGCCTCGCTCGGGTTCAGTTAGAGCCAATGCCTCGCACACACGCGCGTATGTGTATGAGAGAAACGCGCATCGCTCGGCCCCCGACCTCCCACCGTAACCGGGAACTCCCCGAAATTTTCCTCGCCCTCGCTTCTACCACGTTTTTTTTGTCATGGACGGCCCAAAGAATGTCATGCAGCTGCGTCTCCGGCCCACCCAGGACGAAAAGCCCATTTTCTGTCATGATTTTTTGTCATAGAAGTAGGAGCCCACCACATCTATGATGATACCGGGTTTTGTCACAATTATCGTCATAGAAGTGTCATATGTATGACAGAAAATTTTTCATTCGGCCCAAAATGTCACGGATGTGTCTTTTTTTGTAGTGCTATAAGTCCCGGACCAGGTACGCCTGCGGACACCGAGCTGGATCGGTTATCGATTTTCGAATTTAGCGCCGCAGACATCTTCCAGCACCCACCTTTGGGTGATGTGCTAAACTCTTTAAATAACTTTTCCTTGGAGAAGGACTCACAGCCGAACTATGTTCGGTTCGAGCTAGAGGCCGATGATGGGGAATTCCGCTTCCCACCCGCCACCCACTTCACAGCCACCATCGATGACTTAACCGACGTGCTCGATTACGGCTCCGAAGACATTGACGGTATGGACGACGATGCCGACCAGGAGCAAGGCCAAAACCCGCCATTTACTGGATGTTGGACGGCCACCTCTTCGTACGATGTGTACATAGTCGACACACTTAAAAAAGCTAGCGACGATGACAAAGGAGATCCAGTTGCGAATAAACCTTCCGAGACACAGTCCAAATGCCGGCGCCCTAAATGCCGCTCTAACCCTCATCGCTCAAATGATGGCAACACTGGCACCGGAGAAAATAGTACTCCGGGTGACGCCGAAAACAATGAAGACCCTGTTGGGGCTGCATCCGAACAGGAGGAACAAGACAACGGGCAAGATAACCCATATAAACAGGCCATGCCCAATGACCCAGACGATGATAGTTATCGTCTAGTCTCCGAGGATGATGAGAGCCTCGGCAATGAGGACTTCATCGTGCCTGAGTCACCCCTCGAGCAGGAGCGCTTCAAGCGCCAGCTAATAGCCACTGCAAGAAGCCTGAAGAAGAAGCAACAATAGCTCCAAGCTGATCAAGACCTGCTCATTGACACGTGGACTGATGTCCTAGTAGCCGAGGAATACGGCCGCAAGTGCCCAGCCAAGAGTTACCCAAAGCGCAGACTGCTACCTCAGTTCGATGAGGAGGCACCAGATCCCATACCCCCTCATGCAATGCGGACCGACCACCACATGGTCGGGATAGTGCGGCGGACTGACCACCCCGCGGTCGGGATAAAATGGCAACTCAGGCCGAAAAACAGCCCGCCCCACCGCCTCGCAAAAACATGGACAGAACAGCTCGGGATCATACATACGACCTTCAGCAGGAGCTGGACAGTAGAGCAGAACACACCAGATCAATCTACGTATCGCGAGGACGCCTCCCGACTCGAGATGACTGCTACCTATTTGGGCATGACAAACCTAGTCACACCCGGGCCGATAACCGCAGACGGACTCCATCGGAGGTGCGCTGTGATGCGGCCCGATATAGAGGCACCGCACACCCTCTCTGCTTCACAGATGAGGTGCTGGATCACGAATTCCCTAAGGGGTTCAAGCCCGTCAATATTGAATCATACGACGGAACAATTGATCCCACAGTATGGATCGAGGACTTTATTCTCCACATCCACATGGCCCGTGGAGATGACCTCCACGCCATCAAATACATCCCACTAAAGCTCAAAGGGCCAGCTCGACACTGGCTAAATAGCCTGCCCAAAAATTCCATCGGCAGCTGGGAGGACTTGGAAGAAGCCTTCCTTGACAACTTACAAGGTACATATGTCCTGTCACCCGATGCCGATGACTTAAGCCACGTAGTTCAACAACCTGGAGAATCAGCCAGAAAATTCTGGAGTAGGTTCCTAACCAAAAAGAACCAGATCGTTGACTTTCCAGATGCTAAAGCCCTAGCGGCCTTTAAACACAGAATCTGTGATGAATGGCTAGCATGCCACCTTGGCCAAGAAAAGCCGAAGTCCATGGCAGCCCTTACGACACTCATGACGCGCTTTTGGGCGGGTGAGGACAGCTGGCTGGCTCGTGGCAAAAACACAGCCAGCGAGACAGGCCCCTCCGAGGCCAAGAACAGCTCCGGCAAGCTCCGGCGCAACAGACACAAACGCCGAAGCAATGGCAACAACATCGATGACACCACCATTAACAGCGGATTCGGCGACTCCAAGTTCGGCCAGCGAAAGAAGCCCTACAAAAGGAACAGTGAGGGACCATCCAGCTTGGATCGCATACTCGATCGTCCATGCCACATACATGGTACCCCAGATAAACAAGAGAATCACACCAACAAAGACTGTTGGGTTTTCAAACAGGCTGGAAAGTTAAATGCCGAAAACAAGGAATGGGGATCACAAAGAGAGGACGAAGACGAAGAGCCCTAGCAGCCGAACACTGGGGGGCAGAAGAAATTTCCCCCTCAAGTCAAAATGGTGAACATGATATACGCTACACACATCCCCAAAAGGGAGCGTAAGCGAGCACTTAGGGACGTCTACGCGGTAGAGCCAGTCGCTCCAAAATTCAATCTGTGGTAATCATTCCCGATCACCTTCGATCGTCGAGATCACCCAACTAGTATCCGTCATGGCGGTTCAGCCACACCGGTCCTCAAGCCAATCATCGACGGATTTCACCTAACACGAGTCCTAATGGACGGTGGTAGCAGCCTCAATCTGCTCTATCAGGATACAGTGTGGAAGATGGGCATTAATCCCTCACGAATCAAACCCACAAAGACTACCTTTAAAGGAGTCATACTTGGCATTGAGGCCAACTGCATGGGCTCAATCACGCTGGAGGTGGTCTTCGGTTCTCCGGACAACTTCCGAAGCGAGGAGTTAATCTTCGACATCATCCCCTTCCGCAGCGGCTACCACGCATTGCTCAGACGAACCGCATTTGCTAAATTCAATGCGGTGCCACACTATGCTTATCTCAAGCTGAAGATGCCCAGTCCGCGCAGCGTCATAACAGTCAACGGAAACACAGAACGCTCCCTCCGGATAGAGGAGCACACCGCCGCCCTAGCAGCAGAGGTACAAAGCGGCCTTCTCAATAGCATCATAGTCTGGCTGCCGAGCCCCTGGACATCATTAAGAGGGTAGCGCGGCTCGTCAAGAGCTCGATTGGCAATAGGACAACGCGGCTCGTCAAGAGCTCGATTAGCAATTCGGCCTCCGTCCCAATCCCGATGAGGTAGTGGCATTCATACCAGGTATCCATAACTACGCACTCAAAATTCCATGGGCATTGACGGAGGCACAAGCTATCCCGGGATCCACGGTTCGGCTAGACCGATCCCGGACACACATATAACTTTACTATCTCCTTTTCCTTTGTTTCAGGTTTCTCCTATGGGGGCCTCCTTCGACGGCCTGATTAACAGTCCCATCAAAGGACAAACACACCGGATTGACACAGAGCACAGGCGTACATGGGAAGCCCTAGAGGCTAACCGTTTTCATGACCCACGCACAGCCCGCCTTCGGGTATGGCATGTCAAATAGCCGATTGCTTATTGCATTATTTTGTACCAATGTGCTTGGACGCATTAACCCAACTATAATGGAAACAGTTCATGATCTAAGTTCAAGGGCTCCAGATCCTATCTCTCTTCTCCCTCTGTTTTCCTTGATATTACTTATTTCCAAGCAACCGTACACTCTGGTACGTTTCATATTTGCCAGGGGCTCCCCATCACCCCACGATACGGCAACAAAGTCCGAACAATCCTTAAAGATAAGTTCGGCACCCCGAATTTAGCATTATATGCATTGGCTCCGAATCATATCTTTGGTCAATAGTTGGGTTGCCCGGCTCCTGTGCTTGCTACCCTATGTTCCGCTAAATCGGCTAGGGTAGTAAAGGGATAACTACTATGATTGTGCCCTAGCCTTGACCAGATGAGCACCTCAGTAGAGAAAGCCGAAAACTGATTGTCATGATATGGTGAGAGCCGGTCAGCTGTTCGAGGGTTACAAATCGTTGGAGATTTTTTCCGCATTATGCGAAAGATCGGCACTTCCCGATCACATGCTGACAGCACCCTGGCTTGAACCAGGGGCTGCGCCCATGCTTTATTATAAAACTTCTATGGCTAAGTGAGGACGTTTAAGCCGTATAGTCTGATTGCCTTGTTCGTTGCGCTAAAAAACTCCTTCAAGGACCATATAATTGGATCAAGATTGTTTAGATTCCATCCCGAACACCTCCTGTACTACCTACATGAGGGCAGAAGCCGACGACTGGCCAACCCTCAGATTACATAGAACACGGCCGCACAGGAGCAAACGATTAAAGCATAACAAAATTACATCACAAAACAGGCTCTGTTTTTTATAATACAAGGAAAAGGCAACATGAATCCATTTATTCAAATACAACGTCCTGCGAACATTGTGCTGTCGCAAGGTGAGACCCCTCCAGGACATCCGCAAAATACTGTTCGGGTGTGCGGTGCTCCTTGCCCTCCGGTGGCCCTCTGGTCACCTCGACGGCGTCCATCTTCGCCCACCACATCTTGCAACGGGCAAAGGCCATGCGTGCACCTTCAATGCAGGCCGAGCGCTTGATGACGTCCAGCCGAGGACAGGCGTTCACCATCCGCCTCACGAGTCCGAGGTAGCTGCTTGGCATAGCTTCGGCTGGCCATAGCCAGATTATAAAATCCTTCATGGCTAGTTCGGCCACCCTATGCAGCTCCACCAGCTGTTTCAGTTGATCGGTGAAGGGCACAAGATGCTCTGGCACCACATACTGCAACCAGAATAGCTTCTCCGTAGAACCTCCTCCTTCGGCTCGATAGAACTCCGCGACATTTGATACACTGCGTGGTAAATCCGCAAAAGCCCCTAGGGAACTCCGAACCCGGGTTAGTAAAAGGTACTGCTTCTCTGCGTACTTTCTTTGCATCTTAAATGCCTTACCCGACGTGATCTGCTTGGCCTCCTACATCTCCTGGAGGGCAGCCTGGGCCTCATTCCGGGCGGTCTCCGCGCTCTGGCGAGCCTTGGCGAGTTCGGTCCCATGAACCGACGCATCATGCTCCAAGGCTTCGCATTTCTTGACCACATCCTGGAGCTCCTGATGGACTTCTTTGACCTGGGCCTTGAACTTCTTACGGGCGGCTTGCTGCTGGACAGCCTTCTCCTCGGCCTCGCCCAGGGCCTTCCTTAGGGCCTCTACCTCGGTCGCGGCTCCTGCACATATCACGACACTGCGGTCAATATGTAGCGCCTATCCTTTCCAAACACACAACAAGTCGTCACTCACCTTGCTTCTCCTGGAGCCAAACCTTAACCTCGCCGAGCTCGTTCTCGGTCCGCTCCAGCCTTTGCCTTAGTTCAAAGACTTCGGCAGCATGCGAGGTTGCGGCCAACAACGACGCCTGCTTACTCATACATATTACGTTAGTCTCCTATAGCACAAGATTGATCCTCTGTCCGGTTCTTCTTGCCGAACACCGGACAGTGTCTCAGGGGCTACTATCTACACGGGTTTTTTTCTCTTTCTTACCTCGAAACTTGTCAACAGGCTGCTGTAGGCTTCATTCAGTCCACTCTTGGTAGACTGAATCTTCTCGATCACCGCACCCATAAGGACACGGTGCTCATCCATAACGGAGGCGCCTCGAAGCGCCTCCATCAAGTTATCCAGCGCCCCTGGATAGACAGGGGCCACCGGTGGAAGTGACGCACTCCCCTCCTTCAAAGGGGGCTACTCGCCCGATTCCGGAGCCATATGGGTCTCCGGAATCGTATTCGGCTGAAGGACGAACTGGATGTGGCCCTCTTCACCTGTCTCCATGGGGATCGGCTCCCCCATGTGTCCGGCAGTGGAGGTCTCGCCTTGTGGCGCCTCCTAGACAGCGTCCTGGGCTCCTCCCCGGTTTGGAGCGGTCCTCCGGGATAACACTTCGGTGTCGTCCCTGGCCCCGGGGGAATAAGCAGGCGGTGGCGACATGCTCGCCATCTCCGACGGAGCCAATGAACCTCCAGATGAAGATCACTGGATAAGGTCGTGGGCGGACTACAATAGCACAATTAACTATGTCAAGATAATGAAGAGAAAGGGCCGGATGCGCGCATGAGCGAGCCATGTCACTTACGATGCGGCCTGGGGCTTAGTGCGGGGGCGTCTTTCCGGACTGCTATCAACGTCCCATGCGGTGTTGACCGCTGGGACGATCTTCCCCTTCTTGGGCGTTTCCGCCTCCGGATGCGCCGAAGCCGCCCTCTTCTTTTTCCTCTCCTCAGGGGCAGGGTTGTTTTCCTCCTCCTCCTCTTCCTCGCCATTGTCCTCAGGGACAGAGGAATGAGCTTCGTTGTCTTCGGACATCACGTCTGAAGTGCCCTTGTGACGGGGGCCACTCTTGGCCCCCTTGGCCTTCTTCTCCGGCACCTTATAAGGCGCCGGCACCAGCATCTTCGCTAGACGCGGGATAACCGGCTCTTCAGGCAGCGGAGCCGGACACTGGATCCTCTTCACCCTCTCCATCCAGCCCTTGAAATGCAATGATAAGCTCAGACATCATCCTTGAAATGATTAAGTTGGGGATACATCGAAAAATAACATACCTCGCTGGCGAGGTGTTTACAATCGTGACCACGGTCTGAATCCGTGGCCAGTGGTTTCTCGTTGCCCTTAAAGAGCAACTTCCATGCGCCTTTGTGAGTAGTCTCGAAGAGCCTCACCAGGGTCTGATGCTTCTTCGGGTTGAACTCCCATAGAGGACGGCTTCGACGCTGGCACGGAAGGATCCAGCGAACTAGCATCACCTGGATCACATCAATGAGCTTGACTTTCTTGGTTACCATGCTTTGAATGTGCGTCTGCAGCGCTATCAACTCATCAGGGGAACCCCAGTCCGGACTTTTCTCGACCCAGGAGGTGAGTTGCATGGGAGCTCCAGAGCAGAATTCGGTAGCTGCGGCCCAAGTGGTGCCGCGAGGTTCTATGATGTAGAACCATTGCTTCTACCACTCCTTTACCGTGTCCACAAAGGTACCTTTGGGCCAGGAGACGTTGGACAACTTGCTCACCATGGCTCCTCCGCACTCCACGTGCTGGCCATCCACCACCTTCGGCTTCATGTTAAAGACTTTGAGCCATATCCCGAAATGGAGTTGGATGCGGAGGAAGGCCTCACACATGACGATAAACGCTGAAATATTGAGGAAAGAATCCGGGGACAGATCATGGAAATCTATCCCGTAATAATACATCAGCTCGCGGACGAAAGGGTGGAGTGGAAACCCTAGCCCACAGAAGAAATGGGGGATGAACACTACCCTCTCGGTGGGCTTCGGCGTGGGGACGACTTGTTCCTCGGTCGGCAGGCGATGAGCGATCTCCTTCGCCAAATATCCGGCCGCCTGGAGCTCAGTAATGTCCTCCTCCTTAACGGAGGAGACCATCCACTTGCCCTGGCCTCCGGATCCGGACATGGTTGCTTGAGTGAAAAGGAGATGAGAACTTGGGCACTGGAGCTCAAGATTGGAAAGGCGGAGACAGAGAGAGGGCGTGAGAGAGGAAGATGGAATCCTTATCCCCTTATAAATGTTGTGAATATTGAATGCCTCCTCACTCTCCTTAAGATTCGCCTATTCCCAAGGGCTGTGTAAACGGCACGGTTGGGTCACCCACGCCCGTATTAATGAGAATGCCATAATAAGGGGGCACGATCTCTGCTTCGATAAGATGTGCCAATGGCATCCGCGTCTCGAAACATGGAGCGGCAGAAGAAAAACGGTTCAAAATTATGACCAGACAGATGTGATGTCATATTATAAAAGCTGTCAGCAGATTAGACTCGTGTAAAAATATATTCTCTTTGCGGTTATGTATGGTGTGTGTGTGTGTGACAGGTCCAGATACTATCATCGCGTCCGAAGACTATCTTGAAGTTCGGATAGAAGGGAACCCACCTTGCAATGCTGAAGACAATCTATGCGTCGGACCCCTCGTCATTGAAGCCAGGTTTAGGGGCTACTGAGGAAGTCCTGGACTAAGGAGTCCTCGGGCGTCCGTCCTGTTATCCATGGGCCGGACTGATGGGCTGTGAAGACTGATACGTCTCCGTCGTATCTACTTTTCCAAACACTTTTGCCCTTGTTTTGGCCTCTAACTTGTATGATTTGAATGGAACTAACCCGGACTGACGCTGTTTTTAGTAGAATTGCCATGGTGTTGTTTTATGTGCAGAAAACAAATATTCTCGGAATGACCTGAAACTTCACGGAACATCTTAGAAAAAACAATAAAAAATCCTCGCAAAGATGAAGACCAGGGGCCCCACACCCTTTTCACGAGGGTGGGGGGCGCGCCCCCCTACCTCGTGGCCCCCCTGGAAACCCTCTGACACCAACTCCAACTCTATATATTTGCTTTTGGAGAGAAAAAAATCAGAGAGAAGAAATCATCGCGTTTTACGATACGGAGCCACCGCCAAGCCCCTAAAACCTCTCGGGAGGGCTGATCTGGAGTCTGTTCGGGGCTCCGGAGAGGGGGATTCGTCGCCGTCGTCATCATCAACCATCCTCCATCACCAATTTCATGATGCTCACCGCCGTGCATGAGTAATTCCATCGTAGGCTTGCTGGACGGTGATGGGTTGGATGAGATTTATCATGTGATCGAGTTAGTTTTGTTAGGGTTTGATCCCTAGTATCTATTATGTTCTGAGATTGATGTTGCTATGACTTTGCTATGCTTAATGCTTGTCACTAGGGCCCGAGTGCCATGATTTCAGATCTGAACCTATTATGTTTTCATGAATATATGTGAGTTCTTGATCCTATCTTGCATGTCTATAGTCACCTACTATGTGTTATGATCCGGCAACCCCGAAGTGACAATAATCGGGACTACTCCTGGTGATGACCATAGTTTGAGGAGTTCATGTATTCACTATGTGCTAATGCTTTGTTACGGTTCTCTATTAAAAGGAGGCCTTAATATCCCTTAGTTTCCAATAGGACCCCGCTGCCACGGGAGGGTAGGACAAAAGATGTCATGCAAGTTCTTTTCCATAAGCACGTATGACTATATACGGAATACATGCCTACATTACATTGATGAATTAGAGCTAGTTCTGTGTCACCCTATGTTATGACTATTACATGATGAACCGCATCCGGCATAATTATCCATCACTGATCCGGTGCCTACGAGTTTTCCATATACTGGTTTTCGCTTATTTACTTTCCCGCTGCTACTGTTACAATCACTACAAAATACCAAAAACTTTACTTTTGCTGTCTTTACTTTTGTTGCCGCTACCACCACTTTCATATTACTTTGCTACTAAACACATTGCTGCAGATACTAAGTTTCCAGGTGTGGTTGAATTGACAACTCAGCTGCTAATACTTGAGAATATTCTTTGGCTCCCCTTGTGTCGAATCAATAAATTTGGGTTGAATACTCTACCCTCGAAAGCTGTTGCGATCCCCTATACTTGTGGGTTATCAAGACTAATTTCTGGCGCCGTTGCCGGGTAGCATAGCTCTATTCTTTGAGTCACTTGGGATTTATATCTGCTGGACACGATGAAGAATTTGAGTGATCCAAAAACCAAGATCTATCCCTCAACTACGAGGGGAGGTAAGGAACTGCCATCTAGCTCTGCACTTGATTCACCTTCTGTTATGAGTAAGTTAGCGACACCTACACCTGCTTCTGCTATTCGTTCTGATATGTCGCATGTTATTGATGATGCCACTTCTGCTATGCATGATACTTATGATGAAGCTGCTTCTATGCCTGATACTACTGTGCCCCTTAGTGAATTTCTTGATGAACAAATTGCTAGGGCTAGAGAAAAAGAAATTATTGAATCTGAATATGATGATGATAGTGATGATGAAAATATGCCTGTTATTACTGAGGGCTATCTTTTTGATATGGAATCTTCTGCCGCTATTTTTGCTTGCAAAGATAGATATGAGCTTAAGAGGTTATTAATTAAATGGAACAAAGAATCACTTAGAGATAGAATGAAACCCGACCCTGCTTTTGCTACTTCACATATATGTGTTCCTGATAAGGATTATGAATTCTCTGTTGATCCTGATATAATTACTTTGGTTGAATCTGATCCGTTTTATGGCTATGAATCTGAAACTGTTGTGGCACATCTTACTAAGTTAAATGATATAGCTGCCCTGTTTACTAATGATGAGAGATCGCGTTACTTCTATATACCCAAAATATTTCCGTTCTCAATAAAGGGTGATGCTAAGATATGGTTTAATTCTCTTGATCCTGGTTGTGTGCGTAGTCCCAAGGATATGATTTATTACTTCTCTGCTAAATATTTCCCTGCTCATAAGAAACAAGCTGCTTTGAGGCAAATATACAACTTCATGCAAATTAAAGAAGAGAGTCTCCCACAAGCTTGGGGGAGGCTTCTCAAGTTACTTAATTCTTTGCCTGATCATCCTCTTAAGAAACCTGAAATACTTGATATCTTTTATAATGGACTAACCGAAGCTTCCAGAAATTACCTGGATAGTTGTGCTGGTTCTCTTTTCTGGGAAAGAACACCGGATGAAGCTGAAATTCTATTGAATAATATGTTGACAAATGAAAATAATTGGGCACCTCCTGAGCCAGCTCCTGAGCCATCTCCTGCTCCAATTACTGTGCCTATTCCCAAACCAACTCCGAAGAAGAGAGGTGTTCTATTTCTCAATCTCGAAGATATGCAAGAGGCAAAGAAATCTATGAAAGAAAAAGGTATTAAAGCTGAAGACGTTAAGAATTTACCTCCTATTGAAGAAATACATGGTATTAATTCACCACGTGTTGAAGAAACATATGATCTTAATTATTTATTTACTGAAGAACCTCCTAATCCCGATATCCCGACACAGGTAGTAAAGGTAAATTATCTCTATAGATATGATAAAGCTGAAGTCCCTCCTACTAAAATTGCTAGTCAGTGCTTGGATGAGTTTGATAACTTTATGTATAAGCCAGATGACTTCAATGCTTATTTTGGTAGACAATTAAAAGAAAATGCTTATATGATTAGACGCTTGGGTGATTATATAGCTGATATTAAAGGTGAACTTAAACTTGTTAGCAAACATGCTTCTATGGTTACCACTCAAGTAGAATAAGTACTTAAGGCTAAAAAAGAAGTGCTTAATGAAATGAATAGTAAGAAAAATGATTATGTTGTTAGAGTGGCTACTAGAACTGGTAGAATGACTCAGGAACCTTTGTATCCTAAAGGCCACCCTAAGAGAATTGAGCAAGATTCTCAAAGAAATAATATTGATGTTCCTAGTTCTTCTAAAAAGAAGAAGAAGAAAAATGATAGAACTGTGCAAACATCTAGTGAACCTATTGCTGAACCACCTGATAATCCAAATGATATATCTATGTCTGATGCTGAAACACAATCTGGTAATGAACATGAACCTGGTAAAAATAGTAATGATAATGACGTAGAAATTGAACCTGCTGTTGATCTTGATAACCCACAATCAAAGAATCAACATTATGATAAAGGAGACTTTGTTGCTAGGAAACATGGTAAAGAAAGGGAACCTTGGGTTCAGAAACCCATTCCTTTTCCTTCGAAACCATCCAAGAAAAAGGATGATGAGGATTTTGAGCGCTTTGCTAAAATGATTAGGCCTATCTTTTTGCGTATGAGGTTAACTGATGTGCTCAAAACAAATCCTTATGCTAAATATATGAAGGTTATCATTACTATTAAAAGAGAGATACCGGAAGCTGAGATTTCCACCATGCTTGCTAATTATACTTTTAAGGTTGGAATACCAAAGAAACTTGGAGACCCCGGAGTACCTACTATACCTTGCTCCATTAAAAGAAATTATATTAAAACTGCTTTATGTGATCTTGGAGCCGGTGTTAGTGTTATGCCTCTCTCTTTATATCGTAGACTTGACTTGAATAAGTTGACACCTACTAAAATATCTTTGCAAATGGCTGATAAATCAACTGCTATACCTGTCGGTATTTGTGAGGATGTGCCTGTTGTGGTTGCAAACATTACTATTTTAACGGACTTTGTTATTCTTGATATTCCCGAGGATGATAATATGTATATTATTCTTGGAAGACCTTTTCTTAATACTGTAGGGGCTGTTATTGATTGCAACAAAGGCAATGTCACTTTTCATGTTAATGGTAATGAGCATACAATACACTTTCCGAGGAAACAACCTCAAGCTCATAGTATCAACTCTATTGGAAAAATTCCATCGATTATATTTGGAGGTTTTGAATTTCCTCTTCCTACTGTCAAGAAGAAATATGATATTCTTATTATTGGGGATGTGCATATCCCCGTTGAGGTAACTTAGTGTTATTCGAAATTTCTCCTGTTTCATGATTATCGGAATGAGTTTGTTAACAAGACTTGATCAACCTTGTTAGTGGATTCTTTTTGATGAGCATGAGATGGATGAAACTAGAAGCACAAACTTCTGTACCCCACTTTTACTTTCTGTTATTTATATTAAATAAAGTGAAAAATAGTATTTCTTGTCTGTTTCCTGACTTATCCGTGCAATATAAAAATATCCTGAAAATAAAGGTCCTCAGAATGCCATGCCAATTTAATATGATTTTTTCGGGAATATTTGAGGATTTACTGTGCAAAAATTACCGCGGGAGGAGCTGCCACCTGGTCACGAGGGTGGTGCCCCCCCCCCCTATAGGGTGCGCCCCCTGCCTCGTGGGCTCATGATGGCCCTCATCCACTTATTTCAGCACCCATCTTCTTCCTCTATCTCACACAAACCCGAAAAACCAACTCAAGCACGAGTTCGAGCCACTTTTTGCTATGATTTTCGATCTCCTTGCTCAAAGCACCTCTCGTAAAACTGCTTGGGGAGATTGTTCCTTCAGAAAAACAATATGTTTAGGAAGTTGTTCCAAGGTGGTTCCTCTAAGAAGCAAGGACCTAGGATTGCTATGCGCGATGCTGACGAGGATCCACCAAGAGACGCTCCAGTACGGCCCTGCGAATGGCCGTTGGAAAATTTTATGGACCGTGCAGGAATTAAAGAAGAATTCAAAGCATATTTGCTCAATGCCGGTCTTGAGGATTTTGAGGCTAACAAATGCTCCCAGTATCATGATCTCACAAGTTCATTTGTGAGGAGGTTTGAGTATTCATCTTCGCGTAATTCTCCTTCAGTCATGTTTGATCTTTATGACAAATCTTATACCATGGACCTAGAGGATTTCACTCTTTCATGCAAACTTCCATTGTGGGGTAGTGTTAGGGATCCCCCTAAATCTGAATTTAGAAACTTTCTTGCTAGTATAACTGTGGGGGAATCTAGAGATATAACGCAGGCTACCATAGGAAGCATTCACTTTCCTGCTATACATTATTTTGCTCTCTTCATCGGTAGATGCATAAATGCTAAGGATGAAGCATGTCACATGTGTGTCCCTGATCTTATCATTCTTAGGAGTGCTGTATTAGGAGACCAATCTTATCATATGGGAGCCATTGTAGCTCGTAGGTTGCATCATAATAGGCATAATGGAGATTTCTTTGGAGGAATTTATGCAACCCGCTTAGCTCATTTTCTAAAGATAGACATTCGTGAAGGTGATATGGAGTTGCCTCCTGCGTATTTAGATTATGACTCTATGGCTTCGCACCAGTTTGTCGAGAGGCCTGAATCACCTCTCTTATATCGCTTAATTTTTGATAAACGACGTGTTTTCCGTATTACTCTCCCTGCTCCTGCCTTCTTTGATTCACAGATAAAAGGAAAATATGTTATTACCAGAGAGGAGGCAGAAGAGTACGAGAGGAGAGCGGAGGCAGCTCGACTCCACGCTGCAGCACAGCAGGCGATAACCGCTGCACATCAGTATGATCCCAACTATTCCTCCTCATCACAGTACGACCCCAACAACTATTATTATGGATATCCGCCAGGCCAGCCGTGGCCATAGGCCAACTTAGGCCAAAAGCCTAAGCTTGGGGGAGTACATATTTCTCACTGACATTACATTTATGTTCACACCCACTCATTGCTAGATGTCGGTGCTCATACTTTTTCACTTTAATATCCATGCTAGTTTATTTTCTTTTTCCTTCTTTCTTCTTGTGTGTTTGTTAAACCTTAAGAGAAAACCAAAAAAATAGTAGTAGTTTATTTTTCTGCTGTAGTAGTATTAATTAAAAAGAAAACCCAAAAATATTTCCCGTTCTTCTTTTGCTTGTTGGGAGCTTTCCCGTGTAAATAGTTTTATTTCTTTTCTTTTATTTGGGGGTCAGTAGGAGAAGACCATAATTAAATTGTTGAAGTGGCTCTTATATGCATTATTGTTGATTCAACCAAGAGCCCATATTGCCTTGTCTTCTCCTGTTTATTGAATGCTCGCAGATTCTAGCTTAGTCCAATGCACATGCACTCTTATTATTATTCACACCGTTCGGTCGTGCAAGTGAAAGGCAATTGTCGGTGTCAAAACCGGCGGATCTCGGGTAGGGGGTCCTGAACTGTGCGTCTAGGCCGGATGGTAATAGGAGGCAAGGGACATGAAGTTTTACCCAGGTTCTGGCCCTCTCGATGGAGGTAAAACCCTACGTCCTGCTTGATTAATATTGATGATATGGGTAGTACAAGAGTAGATCTACCACGAGATTAGAGAGGCTAAACCCTAGAATCTAGCCTATGGTATGATTGTTGATGTGTATGTTGTCCTACGGACTAAAACCCTTTGGTTTATATAGACACCGGAGAGGGTTAGGGTCACATAGAGTCGGTTACAATGGTACGAGATCTGAACATCCGTATCGCCAAGCTTGCATTCCACGCCAAGGAAAGTCCCTTCCGGACATGGGACGGAGTCTTCAATCTTGTATCTTCATAGTCTAGGAGTCCGGCTTGAAGGTATAGTTCGGCTATCCGAACACCCCCTAATCCAGGACTCCCTCAGTAGCCCCTGAACCAGGCTTCAATGACGACGAGTCTGGCGCGCAGATTGTCTTCGGCATTGCAAGGCGGGTTCCTCCTCCAAGTACTTTATAGAAGATTTTAAACACAAAGATAGTGTCCGGCTCTGCAAAAAAAGTTGTCCACATATTGCCATAGAGAGAATAATATTTACACAAATCTAATCTCCTGATGTATTCCGTAGCGTGACACACCACGGCCAAGCCTTTATCCGAGTCGTTTCATTATCCCACCTCAGCGCGTTATGCGAGGCGGTTTCTTTGGCACGTCTTGTCAAAGCAGAGATCGTGTCCCCTTATTCCGGGATTATCATCAATACGGGCGTGGGTAACCCAACCGCGCCTTTGATTATGGTGCTTGGAGATAAGCGAGTTTCACCAGGCTGGTGGGGACATGTAGTTGCGTCCACCCATATAAGGGGATAAGGATCCACCTTTTCACCCACGCCTTCTTCCTCCTTCGCGTATCCATTCTTGCGCACTCGAGCTCTAGCGCCCAAGTCCGCACTACCACCTCAACCTTCTCCAGTCATGTCCGGAGCGGGAGGCAAGTGGATGGTCTCCTCCGTCACGGAGGGACACATCAAAAAGCTGAGGAAGGCCGGATATCTGGCTAGCGACATCGCGCACCGGCTTCCCGAAAAGGGGCAGCTCATCCCCACTCCTAGGCCCCGTGAGAGGGTGGTATTCCTCCCCCATTTCCTCCACGGACTGGGCATCCCTCTGCATCCATTTGTCCGGGGGCTCATGTTCTACTACGGCCTGGATTTCCATGATCTGGCCCCAAACTTCATCCTCAACATCTCGGCGTTTATCGTCGTCCGCATCCGCCCCCATTTCGGCCTATGGCTTAAGACTTTCAACGTCAAGCCAAAGGTGGTGCACGGCAGCCAGGCGGAGTGCGGCGGTGCCATGGCCAACGTCCTGTGGCTCGAGGGCTCCTTTGTGGAGACCCTAAAGGGGTGGCAATCAGGGTGGTTTTACATCACTGAGCCGCGCGACGCCGAATGGGTCGCACCCCCTGAGTTTCGATCCGGCCCCCCTACGCGGCTCACCTCCTGGAAGGAGACAGGCCTCTCTTCGGGTAAAAAAGGAGAGCTGACCGGACTCCAAACATGCATCCAAACCCAGGTGGACAAGAAGCTCAAGCTTGTCAACGTAGTCCAGGTTATGCTCATCCGCCTGAACCTCCCGTGTCAACGACGGGCCTTCAACCTGTGGGAGTTCGACCCGGCGCAGCATCGAACTCTAAATAGGCTCTTCGACATGACGTACGAAGATGCCTGGAGGATGCTTTTCAAGGGCGCCGAGGCTCCCGCATCCGCTGCCGAGGATCGCGGATTCAGTACTCAGCATCACGCTCATGTGGTAAGCTGTCTTTGTCCTTTTACAGGGTATCCGTTTTTCATAGTTTGACTCTATGCGGCTGAGTTCCCTTATCTTTGATAGGATTGGGAGGTGACATCTGGACAGATCAACTGTCCGGCTCCTTTGCCCGAAGGCCCAGCGGACGCTCGCTTGGCAAAGCTTCTGGTTCCAGCGCCCTATGTGGTGCCGGAAAAGAAGGCCACAAAAAGGGCCACGGGGACTCGAAAGAGTGCCCGGCGCCAGGAGGTGTCGGATTCATCATCCGACGGTCCCGAAGCACCTTCCTCTCGTGAAGACGAGGAGGAAGAAGAAGAGACCTCTCCCCCTCCAGCGGGAGGAGAGAAGAAAAGGAAGGCCGCCCTCTCTGAGGAGGCCGGAGGGTCCAAGAAGGGGAAAACCCTTCCTCCGGACTACTCCGATGACGCCGACGACGGCGAAGAGGAGTGGCAGCCCAGGGCCAAGCCCCTGGCAAAATCGTAAGTATCCGGATACCGGAGTAATTCATAGTATTCGTTTATTGCACAGCTTTCCCTTATGTCGAATATGCTTATGCAGCCCACCCAAAGACCTGCTCGACGCGTCGTCGAGCGGCTCACTGGACTCGTCGGAGGTGAACTTGCTTCCGACGGCTTCCTCCCCCCGCCCTATGGACGACACCGAGGTGTTGTCCCAACAGGTTCCAAGCAGGGAGGAGGTGGTCCCGGAGGCGCCGCAAGGCGACCTCCCGGACTCCAGGAGTGAAGGGGATGAATTCCCCCAGGGCTCCAAGTCCGGCTTTAGGCCGGACACCGCTCCGGAACCTTCAAGGGTTCCGGAGTCCGGCGGGGGACCTCCTTCCAAGAGGAGCAATTCCACCGTGCCGGCGACCCCCGTCCATCCGGAGGCGCCGGACAATATGTTGGAGGCGCTCCAAGGCGCTTCCATTGATGAGGAGCACCGCGCTATTATGAGTGCGGTGGTCCAGAAGGTTCAGTCCGCCAAGAGCGGACTGACTGAATCTTGTACTAGCCTTTTGACAGGCTTTGAGGTAAGTAAATAATGTGTAAATAATATTACTGCATAGACAGTAGCCCCTGATGCTCTGTTGGGTGTTCAGGAAGAAAAGCCGAATAGAGGATCAAAAAATTCGGAGGAGTCTAACAAAAGGAGTCAATATCCGTGTGCAGGCTTCTCTGCTGGCATCCCCCGTACTCACTGCGGAAGTGGACACGCTGAAGCAGAGCCTTGAGAAGTCCGAGCAAGAGCTCGGGCGTGCCAAGAAGCAGCTCAAGGAGAAGGAAGGTAAGAAATACCTTGGTTGAATATGTATATAAAAAAGGTGCAATTGCAAGAAATGACATGATTAACATGGCTATTGTAGGGGCCACATCTAAGGTGGCGACCCTTAAGCAAGCGCTGCTCGAGGCCGAGAAGAGTGCGGCCACGGAGCGCACCGAGCGAGAGAGGTATGAGGCCGAGGTTGGCAAGGTGCGGCAAGAGCTCCAGGTTCTCATGAAGAAACATGAGAGTTTGGAGCTTGACTCGAAGACGCGAGCGTCCGAGCTCGCGGCGGCTATTGAAAATGCCAAGTCTGCCAAGGCCGAATCCCAGAAGACCCTCCAGGAGTTGGATGAGGTGAAGAAAATAGCGGCGGGTAAGGCATTCTTTATGCAAAGGAAACACGTAAACGTTAGTTACTTGATACTTACCCGAATCCGGAGCTCTCCAGGGGCATTTGCAGATCTTCCCTGGAGTGTATCCGGTGCTGCCGCATTCTATCGAGCCGAGGAGGGCAGCTCGACGGAGAAGGTGTTCTGGTCTCAGTATGCTGAGGCCGGACGCCCTGTGCCCCCGAGCGACCAGCTGAAGTAGCTGGTCGAGCTCCACAAGGCGGCCGAACAGGCCATGAAGGGCCTCCTAGTTCGGCTGTGGCCTGGAGAGGCTCTGCTTGGGAGCTATTTCGGGCTGGTGCGGCGGCTGGTGGAGGCCTGTCCAAGGCTCGAAGTCATCAAGCGCTCCGTCTGTATTGAAGGTGCCCGTAGGGCCTTTGCCCGTGCTAAGGTGCACTGGGGCAGGCTGGATGCGGAGAAGCTTGTGAAGGACGGGCCGCCAACGGGGAAGGAGCATCGCAAGCCCGAAAATTACTATAAGGATGTTCTAAAGGGTGCCCGCCTTGTGGCGGATGAATGTACTAGGGATGTAATTTTTGATTAAAACTCGCTCGTTTGTGTCCTGTGCGCTGAAAACTTGTTCTTATGCGCTGAGCAATGCTGCTTGAATTTAAAATATTACCTTCTGTGCGGCTGTTTATCAATACTGAGAGATGGAGAGTCGTCGGCTTCTGCCCCCTTGCCACTAGTGCTGGGGTGTTTGGGGATAAATCTGGGCGCTCTTTTTCCCATGTTTGGGTCCGTCGAGGGAGGCGCTCAGCCCGACGAACGAGGCAATCGGACTATAATGCATGAACACTCTCACTTAGCCATAGAATTCTATAATTTTAAATTTCGGCGAAGCCCCTAGTATTTGGAAGACCGAGTTCGGGGCGCTATCCACGCCTTGGCCGGACAGAGCCGACTCGTCGCCCTAAGAGGCATAAGTCTTTAGGGACTCGAAAAAACCTCTCGAACAGCGACCAGCTCTTGCTTCATCATGACAGTCAGTTTTAGCTTTCTCCACTGAGGTGCTCGTCCCAGCTCAACTGGGGCACAATCGCAGTGGTTCTCCTAGTGCTACCTTAGCCGATATAGCGGAACGTAAGGCACCAAAACATAGGAGCCGGGCAAACCCAACTATTGACCCAAGACATGATTCGGAGCCGATGCATATAATGCTATAAGTTCGGGGTGCCGCACTTGTGAAAGTGTTCGGACTTCTCACACCATATTGAGGGGTGCTAAAAGTCCCTGGCGTATTTTGGCCGTACCAAGTTGTACGGGTGCAACATGTCGTTAAGGAACATTTATTTATAAAAAGATAGTGCAAAAATAGAGAAAAGCTATGCATTGTTTATGAAAAATAGCTGCGATCAAAGCAGAACGATACAAGTAATGCGATAAACGAAAAGTTGGACTATTTAACATGTCTGCTCCAGGGGCAAGCTGCAGAATAGTATGTGAAACAGGTATACTGCTCGTGATAGAGACCACCTGGGATTTCCGTAATGCGGCATGGCTTGTCTGCTTCCCTGATTCTTGCATCGATTGTGCAGCAATTGAACTGCCGAACAGGCCTTCCGAAGAGTAGAGTCCTGGAAGTAAGAGAAAAGTAAAAAATCGGCAGCCCCTGGTGCGGTTTAAGCCGTGTTTTGGGCGTGCCGTGATGGTGCCCCTCCCCCTATGCCCATGGTATTTCTAGAGCGTAATTATGTACGCGAAGTACTGGCGTCACCTTTTTGCTAGGGTTGGGGTTGGGCCGCATTGCTACACCTGCTCGGAACGTGCCAGGCGGTCTTGTTGTAGGTTACTCCAGGCGCGCTTGACGGTGTTCGGGCGTTTAATGGCTGGACTGGAGAACTGCCTGGAGAGGCTGCTTTGTACTTCTGCTGCAAGGGCCGCCGTGTGCTCCTCCGTTCGGAGGGAGCGTTCGGTGTTTCCATTAACCGTAATTACTCCACAAGGGCCTGGCATCTTGAGCTTGAGGTATGCATAGTGTGGTACCGCATTGAATTTGGCGAATGCGGTTCGTCCGAGCAGTGCATGATAGCCACTGCGGAATGGGACTATGTCGAAGACCAATTCCTCGCTTCGGAAATTATCCGGGGATCCGAAGACCACTTCAAGTGTGATTGAGCCTGTACAGTTGGCCTCTACACCTGGTATTACGCCTTTAAAGGTCGTTTTGGTGGGCTTAATCCTCGAGGGATCGATGCCCATTTTTTGCATTGTGTCCTGGTAAAGCAGGTTCAGGCTGCTGCCGCCGTCCATGAGGACTCTAGTGAGATGAAATCCGTCAATAATTGGGTCTAGAACCAATGCGGCAAATCCGCCATGACGGATGCTAGTGGGATGGTATCTTTGATCAAAGGTGATCGGGCAGGAGGACCATGGGTTGAACTTTGGGGCGACTGGCTCTACCGCGTATACGTCCCTTAACGCGCGCTTCCGCTACCTTTTTGGGACGTGGGTGGCATATATCATGTTCACCGTCCGCACTTGTGGGGGAAAACCCTTCTATCCATTGTTGTTCGGCGACCGGGGCTCCTCGTCGTCATCGCTATGCAGCCCCTTATCTTCATTGTCGGCGCTTAACTTGCCTGCCTGCTTGAACACCCAACAATCCCTGTTGGTGTGATTGGCCGGCTTTTCGGGGATGCCATGTATTTGGCACAAGCGGTCGAGTATTCGGTCCAAGCTGGACGGGCCCCTAGGATTCCTTTTGAATGGTTTTTTCCGCTGACCGGATTTAGAGCCTCTGAATCCGGCATTAACTGCCGTATCCTCAGCATTGTCGCCGTTAATGCGGCGCTTCTGCTTGTTGCGACGCGACCTGCCACTAATGTCCCTGGTGTCCGAACTACCAGGGTTCTTGGTTATATTGTTGCTGCGAGCAAGCCAGTTTTCTTCTCCCGCGCAAAAGTGGGTCATGAGTGTCGTGAGTGCTACCATGGATTTCGGCTTTTCCTGTCCAAGGTGCCGGGCCAGCCACTTGTCACGGATATTATGCTTGAAGGCTGCTAGGGCCTCAGCGTCCGGACAGTCGACTATTTGATTTTTCTTTGTTAGGAACCGTGTCCAGAATTGCCTGGCCGATTCCTCTGGCTGCTGAATTACATGACTTAGGTCATCGGCGTCTGGGGATCGCACATAAGTGCCCTGGAAATTGTCGAGGAATGCGGCTTCCATGTCCTCCCAACAACTGATTGATCCTGTTGGCAAGCTGTTGAGCCAATGCCGAGCTGGTCCTTTAAGCTTGAGTGGGAGGTATTTGATGGCGTGAAAATCGTCACCGCGGGCCATGTGGATATGAAGGAGATAATCCTCGATCCATACCGCAGGGTCTGTTGTGCCATCATATGATTCGATGTGTACGGGTTTGAAACCCTCGGGGATTTGATGATCCATTATTTCGTCTGTAAAGCACAGTGGGTGTGCGGCGCCTCTGTACTGGGCAATATCATGACGTAGCTCCAATGAGTTTTGTCTACTGTGTTCGGCCCTGCCGAATTTGTGGCCGGCGTGACAGTTATCGTCTCGAGCCGTGGGGTGCCCACGCGATCCGTAGATCGATCGTGTTTGCCTTGCCTTGTCCTCCAGCATGTCTCGTAAGTCCGGCACATATTCCCGTGCCTTGGTATTGGGTGTGGCTTGAGTGGAGGGCCGGGAGGCCTCTCTGTCGCGGCCATGAGGTGGCCGTTTGGCCGCATCAAGTGCTTCCTCCTCTAATTGGGGTAGCAACCTACGCTTTGGGTAACTCTTGGAGGGGCGTTCGAGTTTATGCTCTTCGGCCGCAAGGACTTCGGTCCATCTGTCAACCAACAAATCTTGATCAGCTCGGAGCTGTTGCTGTTTTTTCTCGAGGCTTCTTGCCATGGCCATAAGCCTGCGTTGGAAACGCTTTTGCTCGACGGGATCCTCTGGCATGACGAATTCGTCATCGTCCAGGCTTGCCTCGTCTTCGGAGGGAGACATATAATTATCGTCCTCGACCTCTCTGTCTGTCGCTCTCTCATGAGGGCTGGTTTCTCCATCCTCCTGTGCTAAACCTTGCTGGAGGGGGTTTTCTTCGGCACTCTCCGGAGTATTATTATCTCCCATGTTGGAATCGCCGTTTTTGTGTTGGCGGGATTTTGAGTTGCGCCGCTGACGCCGACGCTTGGGCTGTTTCTTGGAGGGGTCATCCTCCACTGTTCCGTCGCCCTCTCCCTCTTTGGGGGTGTCCACCATGTATATGTCATATGACGAGGTGGCTTTCCAGGGCCTAGTAGGCGCTGGTTCTTCATCATCTCCTTCATCGGCATCCATACCGTCGATGTCTTCGGAGTCGAAGTCGAGCATGTCGGTTAAGTCGTCGAAAGTGGCTACAAAGTGGGTGGTCGGTGGGTTTTGAATTTCTTCATCGTCCGTACCCCAACCTTGCTGACCGTAGTCCGGCCAGGGCTCTCCTGATAAAGAGAGAGACTTCAGTGACTTCAGGATATCGCCGAAAGGCGAGTGCTGAAAGACGTCCGCGGCCGTGAACTCCATGATCGGTGCCCAATCGGATTCGATCGGCAGGGGTGCGGAGGGTTCGGAGTTCGGAGAAGAATCCGGCTCCGTGGAGTCACGAGTCTCACAGAGTACGGGGCTGGTGTTCAGCTCAACCGCCGTTGGGATCACGGCCCCCGAGGTGGCATCCAACCGCCCATCCTCGATCGGTGCGGTTGGCTCCGAACTAAGGGTCGGAGCCGATGCGGGTGCGGCCTCCAGGGCACTGTTCGGCGGAAGAGCTAGATCATGCTCGTCGTGACAGTGCGGCGCGCTCGGTGGTGGTTCGAGTCCGTCGAAGATCAAGTCCCCGTGGATGTCAGCCGTGTAGTTTAAATTTCCGAATCTGACCTGACGGCCAGGGGCGTAGCTTTCGAGCTGCTCTAGATGGCCAAGTGAATTAGCCCACAGTGCGAAGCCGCCAAAGACGAAGATTTGTCTGGGGAGGAAGGTCTCACCCTGGACCGCATCGCCATTGATGATCGTAGGAGCCATCGGGCCTGACGGCGACGGCACAGGGGAACTCTCAATGAAAGCACCAATGTCGGTGTCAAAACCGGCGGATCTCGGGTAGGGGGTCCCGAACTGTGCGTCTAGGCCGGATGGTAACAGGAAGCAAGGGACACGAAGTTTTACCCAGGTTCGGGCCCTCTCGATGGAGGTATAACCCTACATCCTGCTTGATTAATATTGATGATATGGTAGTACAAGAGTAGATCTACCACGAGATTAGAGAGGCTAAACCCTAGAAGCTAGCCTATGGTATGATTGTTGATGTGTATGTTGTCCTACGGACTAAAACCCTCCGATTTATATAGACACCGGAGAGGGTTAGGGTTACATAGAGTCGGTTACAATGGTAGGAGATCTCAACATCCGTATCTCCAAGCTTGCCTTCCACGCCAAGGAAAGTCCCTTCCGGACACGGGACGGAGTCTTCAATCTTGTATCTTCATAGTCCAAGAGTCCGGCTTGAAGGTATAGTTCGGCTATCCGAACACCCCCTAATCCAGGACTCCCTCAGCAATTATCATGATATATGATGGACTGACTGAGGTGAGAAAAGATGGAATGAACTCGACCTTTTTTGTTTTTGTAAATATGATGAGTCCCTCGTTCTTGATTCAGCTTATTATGAATAAACATGTTTGCAATGACAATTAGAGATCATAGTTGCTTGTGCCATGCTTGATTAGCTATGAGTTATAATGGTTTACCTTGTATGCCAACATGCTATTGAGATGATTATGATGTGGTATGATGGGGTGGTATCCTCTTTTGAATGATTTGAGTGACTTGACTTGGCACATGTTCACGCATGTAGTTGAAAAAAAATCAACATAGCCTTCACGATATTTATGTTCATGATGGATTATATCCTATTCATTCTTGCATCCAATGTTTATTAATTTTAATGCATGTACATGGCTGTTGTCGCTCTCTAGTTGGTCGCTTCCCAGTCTTTTGTTAACCTTCACCTGTACTAAGCGGGAATACTGCTTGTGCATCCAATCCCTTAAACCCCAAAGTTATTCCAGATGAGTCCACCATACCTTCCTATATGCGGAATCTACCTGCCGTTCCAAGTAAATTTGTATGTGCCAAACTCTAAACCTTCAAATAAACATTCTGTTTTGTATGCTCGAATAGCTCATGTATCAACAAAGGCTGTCCTTATCTTCCGTGTTAGGCGGGTTATTCTCAAGAGGAGTGGACTCCGCTCCTCACTCGCGAGAAAATGGCTGGTCACCGGGATGCCCAATCCCATGCTTTATGCAAACTAAATCAAAATTAATTGCAAACAAAACTCCCCCTGGGACCTGATGTATGTTGGAGGCACTCGTTGTTTCGAGCAAGCCATGGATTGATGCTTGTTGGTGGAGGGGGGTATAAACTTTACCATTCTGTTTGGGAACTGCCTATAATGTGTTTAGCATGGAAGATATCGCCATCTCTTAGTTGTTACGTTGACAATGAAAGTATACCGCTCAAAATACAACTTATCTCTATTTCAAAACTGAGCTCTGGCACCTCTACAAATCCCTGCTTCTCTCTGCGAAGGGCCTATCCATTCACTTTTATGTTGAGTCATCACCCTCTTATTAAAAAGCACTAGCTGGAGAGCACAGCCGTCATTTGCATTCATCACTGTTAATCTATATTGGGTATGACTATAATTGGATCTCTTTTACCATGAATTACAATGTCTAGTCAGTCCTTGATCTTTAAAGGTGCTCTGCATTTATGTTTTGCGGTCTCAGAAAGGGCTAGCGAGATACCATCTTGTTATATCATATTATGATTGTTTTGAGAAAGTGTTGTCATCCGAGATTTATTATTATGACTTGCTAGTTGATTATGCTATTGATATGAGTAATTGTGAGACCTGGGAATTATTGCAAATGTGGTTAGTTATGATCTATGCTGAAAACTTGAATGCTGGCTTGACATAGTTACAACAACAAGAGCAAACAGAGTTTGTAAAAGTTTTTATTTCTTTCTTTCAGTTTGTCAACTGAATTGCTTGAGGACAAGCAAGGGTTTAAGCTTGGGGGAGTTGATACGTCTCCGTCGTATCTACTTTTCCAAACACTTTTGCCCTTGTTTTGGACTCTAACTTGTATGATTTGAATGGAACTAACCCGGACTGACGCTGTTTTCAGAAGAATTGCCATGGTGTTATATTATGTGCAGAAAACAAATATTCTCGGAATGACCTGAAACTTCATTGAACATCTTAGAAAAAACAATAAAAAATCCTCGCCAAAGATGAAGACCAGGGGGCCCACACCCTTCTCACGAGGGTGGGGGGCGCCCCCTAGGGCGCGCCCCCCTACCTCGTGGCCCCCCTGGAAACCCTCCGACGCCAACTCCAACTTAATATATTTGCTTTCGGAGAGAAAAAAATCAGAGAGAAGAAATCATCGCGTTTTACGATATGGAGCCGCCGCCAAGCCCTAAAACCTCTTGGGAGGGCTGATCTGGAGTCCGTTCGGGGTTCCGGAGAGGGGGATTCGTCGCCGTCGTCATCATCAGCCATCCTCCATCACCAATTTCATGATGCTCACCGCCGTGCGTGAGTAATTCCATCGTAGGCTTGCTGGACGGTGATGGGTTGGATGAGATTTATCATGTAATCGAGTTAGTTTTGTCAGGGTTTGATCCCTAGTATCCATTATGTTCTGAGATTGATGTTGCTATGACTTTGCTATGCCTAATGCTTGTCACTAGGGCCCGAGTGCCATGATTTCAGATCTGAACCTATTATGTTGTCATGAATATATGTGAGTTCTTGATCCTATCTTGCAAGTCTATAGTCACCTACTATGTGTTATGATCCGGCAACCCCGAAGTGACAATAATCGGGACCACTCCCGGTGATGACCATAGTTTGAGGAGTTCATGTATTCACTATGTGCTAATGCTTTGTTCCGGTTCTCTATTAAAAGAAGGCCTTAATATCCCTTAGTTTCCAATAGGACCCCGCTGCCACGGGAGGGTAGGACAAAAGATGTCATGCAAGTTCTTTTCCATAAGCACGTAGGACTATATACGGAATACATGCCTACATTACATTGATGAATTGGAGCTAGTTCTGTGTCACCCTATGTTATGACTATTACATGATGAACCGCATCCGGCATAATTATCCATCACTGATCCGGTGCCTATGAGTTTTCCATATACTGGTTTTCGCTTATTTACTTTCTCGCTGCTACTGTTACAATCACTACAAAATACCAAAAACATTACTTTTGCTGTCTTTACTTTTGTTACCACTACCACCACTTTCATATTACTTTGCTACTAAACACTTTGCTGCAGATACTAAGTTTCTAGGTGTGGTTGAATTGACAACTCAGCTGCTAATACTTGAGAATATTCTTTGGCTCCCCTTGTGTTGAATCAATAAATTTGGGTTGAATACTCTACCCTCGAAAGCTGTTGCGATCCCCTATACTTGTGGGTTATCAAAGACATGAAGGCCGAAGACTGTATCTGTGTCCGGATTCGACTCTCCTTGGCATGGAAGGCAAGCTTGGCGACCGACTATGAAGATTCCTTCTTATGTAACCGACTCTATGTAAACCCTAGATCCCCCTGGTGTCTATATAAATTGGAGGGGTTAGTCTGGAAAGGATATACTCATTACCATAGTCATACATGCTAGGCTTTTAGGGTTAATCCATTACGATCTCGTGGTAGATCAACTCTTGTAAACACTCATATTCATCAAGATCAATCAAGTAGGACGTAGGGTATTACCTCCACAGAGAGGGCCCGAACTTGGGTAAACATCGTGTCCCCCGTCTCCTGTTACCATCGATCCTAGACGCACAGTTCGGGACCCCCTACCCGAGATCCGCCGGTTTTGACACCGACAAAGACCACCTTTTGTCAGGATAACTTGTACTAGTTGTCTCCCTTCAAATTTGGCTGTTGTTGGATCCCTTCCCGCCTACATTTGGGAAGAGGGCCATGGCCTCTATAAATAGGACTAGCCACCACAGTAGGAGACAACTGATCTGGGAGAGAACTGGTCTAGGACCATTCAGATCATCATCAACCACACAAGCTCACCGAGCTCAAGGACACCTCTCCTCAGGAGGTTGTTCTTTCCTTGTACTTGTTCATCCTCAGCCCAAGGGGTAATCCACCACACCACACTGGAGCATGGTATTACACCACATCGGTGGCCCGAACCAGTATAAACCATGTGTCCTTTGTTCTGCAAGTTCGGCGCGCTAAGCTTTGAGAGTGTGGTGAGAGCGTGAGCTAGGGGGAGGAGAGATCTTCGTGCGCACCCCAGAGTTTGAACCTCAAGGGTTTTGCCGGAACCCGAAATCCAACATTTGGTGCGCCAGGTAGGGGTGCGCTGAAGCTTTCCTTCCGTTGATCCACGTTCCACCGTTCCACTACATCCATGGCAGACGCACGTCGAGCCCACGCCGAGCGCCGGGCCACCCTCGCCGCCCGTGTCGCTCAGACGGCCCCTGTCGGCGGGCCTTCACGTCGTTCTCCATCACCTGTTGCCAAACGCTGCTACCGGCCCGGCAGCAAACGAGCAGCAAGCATCATCACCACACCCCTCCATGCGGCGGGACGGCCGCACCGCCACCCCGTCGCTAACTCGGGCTAGCTCATCGTCCCACGCTTGTCCCACGCCCACCGATGCGTAGGCTGCGTTGCTCATGGCGCGCGAGCTCCTGTGTTACTGCCCGGTTGACGACCTCTATGAGGACTGGCTAGACCGCATCACCGAGCTCGTCAGCGCTGCTGGGGGCTCTCCTGCACCATCCCTCTCGCTGCCTCGCCTACCTCCAGCCGCGAGCGACGTAGCTCATGGGGCGCCTCCACCTCCTCCGCATCAAGACGGTGTCCTCGCCCCAAGACGCGCGGTTCCGCGGCGTGATCCGCTACGCCGTGTGCCCGCGCATGAAGAAGGAAGCTGCCAGGAGGTCCCTTGACCGCAAGGAAACGCTCCAGCGCTCCCGGCGCCACCACGACAAGACCGTGTGCCGCCTGCGGCGGTGGTGCGCGGACATCAAGGGCAGGCTCCGCTCCTGCAGAGGGCCCCGGTGGCCACAACAGGTTGCCACACCTTCACTCTCGAGCTGTGCATCGTCGTTTGGCCAGGCAAGTTCAAGCCGAACCAGCCTCCACGCTACGACGACACCCCCGACCCCGCGGAGTTCCTATAGCTCTACGAGCCGAGCATCGAGGCGGCCAATGGCGACGAAAAATTCATGGAGAACTGGTTTCCCATGGCTCTCAAGGATGGCGCTCGCTCGTGGCTCCTGAACCTGCCTGCGGGATCAATCTCCTCCTGGGGTGAGATGCGCGACCGCTTCATCGCCAACTTCCAGGGCACTCGCGACCACCCTCCGGCCACGGGTGACCTGCGCCGCATCAAGAAACAACCGGGAGAGGCCCTGCAGAAGTACATCCAGCGCTTCAACAACGTTCGCCTCAAGATCCCCAAGGTGACGGACGAGGCCATCATCTCAGCGTTTTCCGATGGCGTCCGGGATGTCAAGATGAAGGAGGAGCTTGCCATCCACGAGGAGCTATGCACACCTCTAGAGATGTTCAACATAGCGACCAAGTGCGCAAGAGCTGAGAAAGGGCGTCTCTCCCTCCTCGAGCTCCCTGCTGCCGACTGAGAGGAGAAGAAAGCCAAGGTCAAGGACGTGAAGTGCAAGGGAGTAGCCGTGCTTGCGGCGGAGCCGGACACGAAGCACGGCTGGGACCACCCCGAGTCGTCCAAGAGCAGCCGTCTGTTCTGCGCCTTCCACAACGTACACAACCACAACACCAATGATTGTCAAGAGCTCAGGGCCATCTGAGATGGATGCTTCAGTCAATGCCCCAAGCGCAACGACCAGGGCTACAGCCGACGAGGAGGACGATGTGGAGGACGCTGGGACGACCGCGGCCCCTGCCAGGAGTGGCGCGACCGGCCTCGTGAGGACCACTGGTAGGAGCAGCCTCATGAGGGCGCCTGGCGTGACCAGCCTCGCGAGGACCGTCCTCAGGGCAATCCTGGCCTCCCTCCGGTGCCGCCACCACCAAGAAGGAATGACAACCACCATCGGGACGAGGGGACTGGGGGCTTCCAGGAGCCACGCGCCATCACTTGCATCTTGGGCGGTGCTCAGGCCCCGTGTTGGTGTCAAAACCGGCGGATCTCGGGTAGGGGATCCTGAACTATGCGTCTAGGCGGATGGTAACAGGAGGTGGGGGACACGATGTTTACCCAGGTTCGGGCCCTCTTGATGGAGGTAATACCCTACGTCCTGCTTGATTGTTCTTGATAATATGAGTAGTACAAGAGTTGATCTACCACGAGATCGAAGAGGCTAAACCCTAGAAGCTAGCCTATGGTATGATTGTTGTTCCTGGTCCTACGGACTAAACCCTTCGGTTTATATAGGCACCGGAGGGGGCTAGGGTTACATAGAGTTGGTTACAAGGAAGGAGATCTACATATCCGTACTGCCAAGCTTGCCTTCCACGCCAAGGAGAGTCCCATCCGGACACAGGACGAAGTCTTCAATCTTGTATCTTCATAGTCCAATAGTCCGGCCAAAGGATATAGTCCGGCTGTCTGGATACCCCCTGTAGGATCGAAAGTATGTCTAGAGGGGGGTGATTAGACTACTTGACCAAATAAAAATCTAGCCTTTTCCCAATTTTAGTTCTTGGCAGAATTTAGCTATCTTAGTAATAGTCAAGCAATCTCCACACAATTCAAGCAAGCATGCAAAAGAGTATATGAGCAGCGGAAAGTAAAGCACGCAACTTGCAAGAATGTAATGGGAAGGGTTTGGAGGATTCAAACGCAATTGGAGACACGGATGTTTTTGTCGTGGTTCCGATAGGTGGTGCTATCGTACATCCACGTTGATGGAGAGTTCAACCCACTGAGGGTAACGGTTGCGCGAGTCCACGGAGGGCTCCACCCACGAAGGGTCCACGAAGAAGCAACCTTGTCTATTCCATCACGGCCGTCGCCCACGAAGGACTTGCCTCACTAGCGGTAGATCTTCATGAAGTAGGTGATCTCCCTGCCCTTACAAATTCCATGGTTCAACTCCACAATCTTGTCGGAGGCTCCCAAGTGACACCTAGCCAATCTAGGAGACACCACTCTCCAAGAAGTAACAAATGGTGTGTTGATGATGAACTCCTTGCTCTTGTGCTTCAAATGATAGCCCCAACACTCAACTCTCTCTCACAGGGTTTGGATTTGGTGGAAAGAAGATTTGAGTGGAAAGCAACTTGGGGAAGGCTAGAGATCAAGATTCATATGGTTGGAATGGAATATCTTGACCTCAACACAAGTGTAGGTGGTTCTCTCTCAGAAAATGTGTATTGTAAGTGTAGGTATGTTCTGATGGCTCTCTTTTCGAATGAAGAGTGGGTGGGGGGTATATATAGCCTCCACACAAAATCTAACCGTTACACACAATTTGCCAAACTCGGTGGGACTGAATGGTTAAACTATGTCGGACCGATTCAGCAAACCTAGTGACCGTTAGGATTTTCGGTGGGACTGAGATGCAACTCGGTAGGACCGATATGGTTAGGGTTAGGGCATAACGTAATCTCGGTGTGACCGATTACACAAACTCGGTAGGACCGATTTTGGTAATAAGCTAACCAGAGAGTTGGTCAGGTAAACTCGGTGGGACCGATTCGCTCATCTCGGTGAGACTGAAGTGTTACAAAAGGGAAACAGAGAGTTTACATTGCAATCTCGGGGGGACCGATCACTCATCTCGGTAAGACCGAAACGTTATGAAGGGAAACAGAGAGATTACAATCCCATCTCGGTGAGACCAAGATCCCTTTCGGTGAGACCGATTTTCCTAGGGTTTGTGGCAGTGGCTATGACGTTTGAAACTCGGTGGCGCCGGATAGAAAGAATCGGTGGGGCCGAGTTTGACTTTTGGTTTAGGTCATATGTGGGTGTGGGAAGGTAGTTGAGGGTTTTGGAGCATATCACTAAGCATTTTGAGCAAGCAAGCCATTAAGCAACACCTCATCCCTCCTTGATAGTATTGGCTTTTCCTATAGACTCAATGTGATCTTGGATCACTAAAATATAAAATGTAGAGTCTTCAGCTTCAAGCAAGAGCCAAACTTTTTGTCCTTAGACCTTTGAGGGATCCACTTTCCTCATCCATGCCATGCCATCCATTCAGCTTTTCCTGAAATATTAATCTTGGAATAATGTTAGCTCAATGAGCTATATGTTGTTAGGAATTACCAAAACCACCCGGGGATAGTTGCACTTTCACCCCCTAATCCAGGACTCCCTCAGTAGCCCCTAAACCAGGCTTCAATGACGATGAGTCTGGCGCGCAGATTGTCTTCAGCATTGCAAGGTGGGTTCCTCCTCCGAATACTTCATAGAAGATTTTGAACACGAGGATCGTGTCCGGCTCTGCAAAACAAGTTCCACATACCACCGTAGAGAGAATAATATTTCCACAAATCTAATCTGCTAACGTACCCCGTAGTGTAACATCACATCACAGCCAGGTCTTTATTCGAATCGTTTTTCATAACCAATCTCAGAGTGTTACATGAGGCGGTTTCCTTGGCACGTTTTGTCGAAGTAGAGATCGTGTCCCTTTTATTATGGGATTCTCATCAATACGGACGTGGGTAACCCAACCGTGCCTATTGGTAGGACTCCTAGATCTTAGGCAAGTCCCAAATGGCCATGAAGAGGACGCTTGATATTCACCCTCTTTATAAAGGGGACAAGGCTTTCTCTTTTTTCCCTCTCGTGCTCAGTCAAATCCTTCCCCCGCCTCGAGTTCTAACACCGAAAACTCAGGTCAGGTGCTTCGGACCTTCAACTATGTCCAGATCCAACCTTCAAGGTCGGTGGATGCCTTCCTCCATCACGGAGGAGGACATCAAGAGGTTGAGAGAGGCCAGATATCTGACCACCGAAATTTCGCATCGCCTGCCCGCCCGAGGGCAGGTCGTCCCTACTCCCGAACCCAACGAGAGTGTCGTGTTCGTCTCCCACTTCCTCCGAGGACTAGGTGAGGGAGTCCTAGATTAGGGGGTCTATCCTTTGGCCGGACTGTTGGACTATGAAGATACAAGATTGAAGACTTTGTCTCGAGTCCGGATGGGACTCTACTTAGCGTGGAAGGCAAGCTAGGCAGTACGGATATGGATATCCCCTCCTTTGTAACCAACCTTGTCTAACCCTAACCCTCTCCGGTGTCTATATAAACCGGAGGGGTTTTAGTCCATAGGACAATAGACAATCATACCATAGGCTAGCTTCTAGGGTTTAGCCTCTCCGATCTCGTGGTAGATAAACTCTTGTAATACCCATATCATCAAGAATAAATCAAGCAGGACGTAGGGTTTTACCTCCATCAAGAGGGCCCGAACCTGGGTAAAACATAGTGTCCCCTACCTCCTGTTACCATCCACCTTAGACGCACAGTTCGGGACCCCCTACCCGAGATCCGCCGGTTTTGACACCGACATTGGTGCTTTCATTGAGAGTTCCTCTTTGTCGTCGTCGTTAGGCTTGATGGCTCCTACAATCATCGATAGCGATGCAGTCCAGGGTGAGACTTTTCTCCCCGGATAGGTCTTTGTGTTCGGCGGCTTCGCACTGCGGGCCAACTCGCTTGGCCATCTGGAGTAGATCAAAAGTTACGCCCCTGGCCACCAGGTCAGGTTTGGAAGCTTAAACTACACAGCCGATATCCGCGGAGACTTGATCTTCGACGGATTCAAGCCTCTGCCTTGTGCGTCACACGGTCACGATGAGTACTATTTAGCTCGACCATGAGACAATGTTTAGGAGATCGCACCGGCAGCCACTCCGACCCTCATTTCAGAGCCAGTTGCGCCGTCCATGGACGGGTGGATGGACCCCTCCACAGAGGCCTTACCCTCAGCGGCGATCGAGTCGAACATTGACCTTACCCTGCACAAGAGCCGTGTTGTCAGACTGCCGGATCCTTCTCCGGCCACGGACTCCGAACCGCCTGCGCCCGTTCCTAGCGAATCCGATTGGGCGCCGATCATGGAGTTTACCTCTGCGGATATTTTTTAGCACTCGCCCTTTGGCGACATACTGAACTCATTAAGGTCTCTCTCCTTGTCAGGAGGATCCTGGCCAAACTATGTCCGGCAGGATTGGGATGCGGATGATGAAGAAATTCGCTGCCCACCCACCACCCACTTAGTAGCCACTGTCGACGACTTAACCGACATGCTCGACTTCGACTCCGAAGTTATCGACGGTATGGACGACGATGCGGGAGACGAAGAGGAACCACCGCCCACAGGGCACTGGACAGCCATCTCATCATACGATATATACATGGTGGACACACCCAAAGAAGGCAATGGCGACGAGACAGCGGAGGATGACCCCTCCGATAAGCAACCCAAGCGCCGATGTCAGCGGCGCCGCTCTAAGTCCCACCAAAGCAAAAGTAGTGATACCAGCACAGGAATTAATAACACTCCGGATAGTGCCGAAGATGGCACCAATCCCCTCCAGCACGATCTAGGACAGGAAGATGGAGAGGCCAGCCCTCCAGAGAGAGCGGCAGATGGAGAGGCGGAGGATGATAATTACATGCCCCCCTCCGAAGACGAGGCAAGCCTCGACGATGTCGAATTCGTCGTGCCAGAGGATCCCGTCAAACAAGAGTGCTTCAAGCGCCGACTTATAGCCACGGCAAATAGCCTTAAGAAAAAGTAGCAGCAGCTTCAAGCTGATCAAGATCTGCTAGCTAACAGATGGATTGAAGTCCTCGCGGCCGAGGAATATAAACTCGAACGCCCCTCCAAGAGTTACCCAAAATGGCGGTTGCTACCCCGACTGGAGGAAGAAGCATATGACGCGGCTGATCGGCCACCTCGTGGCCGCGATAGAGAGGCATTCCATCCAAAAGCTCAGCCTGCACCCCGACGCCATTCAAATAAAAAGGCATGGGGAAATACGCCAGACCTGCGAGACATACTTGAGGACAAAGAAAAACATGCAAGATCGATCTACGGATCACTAGGGCGCGCCACTACGCGAGACGATAAACGTCACGCCGGATACAGTAGAAGTAAATCCGGCCGGGCCGAACACAGCAGGCAAGACCCATTGGAGCTGCGTCGCAACATAGCCCAGTACAGAGGTGCCGCACACCCCTTATGCTTCACAGATGAAGTAATGGATCATCAAATCCCAGAGGGTTTGATTCAAACCCATAAACATAGAATCATACGACGGCACAACAGATCCTACGGTATGGATCGAGGATTTCCTCCTGCATATCCACATGGCACGCGGTGATGATCTACACGCCATTAATTACCTCCCACTCAAACTCAAAGGACCAGCTCGGCATTGGCTCAATAGCTTGCCAGCAGAGTCCATTGGCTGTTGGGAGGATCTGGAAGCCGCATTCCTCGACAACTTTCAGGGCACTTATTTGCGACCACCAGATGCCGATGACTTGAGCCACATAATTCAGCAGCCAGAGGAATCGGCCAGGCAATTCTGGACACGGTTCCTAACAAAGAAAAATCAAATCGTCGACTGTCCGGATGCAGAGGCTCTAGCAGCTTTCAAGCACAACATCCGCGACGAGTGGCTAGCCCGGCACCTTGGTCAGGAAAAGCCGAAATCTATGGCAGCCCTCACGACACTCATGACCCGCTTTTGTGCGGGAGAAGACAGCTGGCTGGCTCGCAGTAACAACATATCAAAGAACCATGGTACATCGGATACCAAGGACGGCAGTAGCAGGTCACGTCGCAACAAACATAAGCGCCACATTAACAGCGACAATACCGAGGATACGGCAGTCAATGCCAGATTCAAAGGCTCTAAACCCGGTCAGCGGAAAAAGCCATTCAAAAGAAGCACTCCGGGCCCGTCCAGTTTGGACCGTATACTCGATTGCTTGTGTAAAATACACGTCACCCCCGACAAACCAGCCAACCACACCAATAGGGATTGTTGGGTGTTCAAGCAGGCCGACAAGTTAATTGCCGAAAACAAAGATAAGGGGCCACATAGCGATGACGAGGAGGAGCCCCGGCAGCCGAATACCGGAGGATAGAAGAGGTTCCCCGCCACAAGTGCGGACGGTGAACATGATATACGCAACCCACATCCCCAAGAGGGAGCGGAAGCGTGCGCTCAGGGACGTATATGCGTTGCAGCCAGTCGCCCCAAAGTTCAAACCATGGTCCTCCTGTCCAATCAGCTTCGATCACAGGGACCACCCCACTAGTATCCGTCATGGCGGATTCGCCGCACTGGTCTTAGAACCAATTATTGATGGATTTCACCTCACTCGAGTCCTTATGGATGGCAGCAGCAGCCTGAACCTGCTTTACCAGGACACGGTGCGCAAAATGGGTATAGACCCCTCAAGGATCAAACCCACAAAAACGACCTTTAAAGGCATCATACCAGGTGTAGAGGCCCATTGCACAGGCTCAGTCACACTGGAAGTGGTCTTCGGATCCTCGGATAACTTCCGAAGCGAAGAGTTAATCTTCGATATAGTCGCGTTCCGCAGTGGTTATCATGCACTGCTCGGGCGAACCGCATTTGCGAGATTCAATGTGGTACCGCATTATGCATACCTCAAGCTCAAGATGCCAGGACCTCAGGGGGTCATTACAATTAATGGAAACACAGAGCGCTCTCTCCGAACGGAGGAGCACACTGCGGCCCTCGCAGCAGAAGCGCAAAGCAGCCTCTTAAGGCAATCCACTAGTTCAGCGTTTAAGGACCCGAACACCTTCAAGTGCGCCCGGAGTAATCGGCAATAGGACTGCCTGGCATGTTCCGAGCTCGCATAGCAATGCGGCCCCCACCCCGGCCCAAGTCAAACGGCGAAACTCCTGCCACGCGTACATAATTACGCATTAAAAATACCATGGGCATAGGTAGGGAGGGGGCACGACTACGGCACACCCCAAGATGCGGCTTAAACCGCACTAGGGGCTTCCCGCTTTGTTATTTTTCTCTCTTTCAGGACATTAATCTCTAGAAACCCTGTCCGGCAGCATGATTGCCGAACACATGATGCAGCAACCAAGGAGGCAGAAAGCTACATCACACCACGGAACTCCCATGTGGATTACGATAACGAGTGAAATACTTTCTTTAATATTATTCCTCAACTTGCCCTTGGAGGGGACATAGTCCTACTTTTTGCTTATCGCACTACCTGTATCATTCTGCTCTAACACACGTTTTTGAATAAACAATACATTGCATTAAGGCTTTTATTGCATTCTTCTTTATATATACGCTAGGGGCTCATACGTCACATCCAGCACCCGTACACTCTGGTACGGCCAATACGCTAGGGGCTCAAGCATACCCCACAATACGGCGTGAGAAGTCCGAACACTTTCGACAGTGTAGCACCCCGAACTTATAGCATTATATGCATCATCTCCGAATCATGTCTTTGGTCAATAGTTGGGTTTGCCCGGCTCCCATGTTTTGGTACCTTACGTTCCGCTATATCGGCTAAGGTAGCACTAGGAGAACTACTGCGATTATGCCCCGGTTCAGCTGGGCTAAGCACCTCAGTAGAGAAAGCTAAAACTGACTGTCATGATAAGGCGAGAGACTGGTCGCTGTTCGAGAGGTTTTCGAGTCCCTAAAGACATATGCCGCTTAGAGCGAGGAGTCGGCCCTGTCCGGCTTAAGGCGTGTATCGCACCCCGAATTCGGCCTTCCGAATACTAGGGGCTTCGCCGAAATTTAAAATTATAGAATTCTATGGCTAAGTGAGAGTGATAACGCATTATAGTCCGATTACCTTGTTCGTTGTGCTGAGCACCTCCCTCGAAGGACCCAACAATGGGAACAAGAGTGCTCAGGTTTATCCCGAACACCCCAGCACTCGTGGCATGGGGGCAGAAGCCGACGACTAGCCATCTCTCAGATTTGATAAACAGCCAAACAGAAGGTAATATTTTAAATCCAGATAAGCGTTGCATAGCGCATATGAAAAAGTTTTCATAATACAGGATTACACGAGCAAGTTCATTCAAATATTACATCTTTTGCACACTCGTCCTCTACGAGACGGGCACCCCTCAGGACACCCTCATAGTACATCTCGGGGTGGCGATGCTCCTTGCCCTGCGGCGGCCCTTCCTTCACCAGCTTCACGGCGTCCATCTTGGCCCATTGCACCTTCACACGGGCGAAAGCCCGGCGTGCACCTTCGATGCAGACGGACCGCTTGATGACTTCCAGTTGTGGGCAGGCATCCACAAGCCGCCTCACCAGGCCGAAGTAGCTATTGGGAAGGGCGTCGCCAGGCCACCTCCGAACTATAAAGCCCTTCACGGCCTGTTCGACCGCCTTATGGAGCTCGACCAGTTGCTTCAGCTGGTCGCTCAGAGGCATCGGGTGTTTGGTCCCAGTATAGTGAGACCAGAACAGCATCTCCATTGAGCTTCCCTCCTCGGCCTGGTAAAACTGTGCGGCATCCAACACGCTGCGGGGCAAATCTGCGAATGCTCCTGGAGAGCTCCGGATTCGGGTAAGTAACAAGTAATTTACTTTCACATGCTTGCTTTGCATATAGAATGCCTTACCCGCCGCTATCTTCTTCATCGCATCAATCTCCTGGAGGGCCTTTTGGGCTTCGGCCTTGGCACTCTTTGCACTCTCAAGGGCCATGGCAAGCTCGGACTCTCGCGTCTTCAATTCAAGCTCCAATGCCTCGTGCTTCGTCACGAGAGCGTGGAGCTCTTGCTGCACCTCGCCCACCTGTGCCTCATGCCTTTCTCGCTCGGTGCGCTCCTTGGCCACTTTGTTTTCGGCCTCGGATAGCGCTTGCTTCAGGGTTTTGCAATCGCATTCATTTTACATATATCCATAGACTAGGTACTACTTACCTTTGTTCTCCTAGAGCTGCCTCTTGGCAAGGCCGAGCTCTTCCTTAGACCCTTCGAGGTCCTGCTTCAGTGCGGCGACCTCCGCAGTCAGTGCGGCAGAGGCCAGCAGTGAAGCCTGCATACACATATAGACATACTTATATTAGACTCCTGCAATATTGTTTGATCCTCTATTCGGCTTTTCTTTGTGAACACCGAACAGAGCATCAGGGGCTACTATCTATGCGGTAATATTTCACCTATATTTCAAAAACTTACCTCAAAGCCTGTTAGAAGGCTGGCACAGGCTTCAGTCAGTCCGCTCTTGGCGGACTGAACCTTCTGGACCACCGCACTCATAATAGTGCGATGCTCTTCGTCAATGGAAGCGCTGCGAAGCGCTCCCAGCAGATTGTCCGGTGCCTCTGGATGGGCAGAGGTCACCGGCACAGGCGTCTTGCCCCTCTTGGAAGGAGGCCGCCTGCCCGAGTCCGGAACCACTGGAGGTTCCGGCGCGGTGTTCGGCTGAGGGCCAAACTCGGAGCCCTCGGGGGCTTTGCTCCCCCTGCTCCCGGAGTCCGGAAGGTCGCTTTGAGGCGCCTCCGGGACTGTCTCCCCTCGACTCGGTGCCTCTTGAGACAATACCTCGGCGTTGTCCGTAGGGCAAGGGGAGGTGGCAGTCGGAAGTGGATCGCTATCCATATCCGACGAGCCCAGGGAGCCGTCCGACGATACGTCGATACGGGCTCGTGGCGGTCTGCATAATCATAATTCGGCGTTAGGAGAAGCAGTGCGACAAAGGTATGCTATGAATTACTCTGGCATCCGAATACTTACGACTTCGCCAGGGGCTTGGCCCTGAGCAGCCACTCGTCTTCGCCTTCGGCGGCGGTGGTGGAGTAGTCCGGAAGAAGAGTCCTTCCCTTCTTGGACCCTTCGGCCCCCCCGGTTGGGGCGGCCTTCCTTTTCTTGTCTCCCCCGACTGGAGGGGGAGCATCTTCATCTTCCTCCTCGTCTTCGGGAGAGGAGTGCATCGCAGAGTTATCGGACGATGAGTCTGATAACACCTGGCGTCGGGAACTCTTTCGGGTTCCCTTGGCCTTCTTGGTCTTCTCCGGCACCTTGTAAGGAGCTGGAGTCAGCATCTCCGTCAGGAGAGCGTCCGCAGTGTCTTCGGGCAGAGGGGCCGGACAGTTAATCTGCCCCGATGTCTCCACCCAGTCTTGTCAAAGGCATGGAGCTCAGACCCCGCACATGATTAAGCTAGGGGAAATAAAATATCCTACCGGATGTATAGAACTCACCGAATGCGCTGGGCGCTTCGCGCTTAGCCCTCAGTCCTCGGTGAGAGAGGGAGGGACCTCGGCGCCCTTGAACAGCACCTTCCAGACATCCTTGTGCATTGTGTCGAAGAGGTCGCTCAGAGTCTGGTGCTGGGCCGGGTCGAACTCCCACAAGTTGAAGTCCCGTGTTGGCACGGGAGGATCCGGCGGATGAGCATGACCTGGACTATGTTGACAAGCTTGAGCTTCTTGCTTGTCATGTTCAGGATACATTTCTGGAGTCCGTCCAGCTCCATCGATGAACCCCACGACAAGCCCTTCTCTTTCCAGGAAGGGAGCCATGTAGGGAATCTGGATCGAAACTTGGGGGCAGCCACCCATTTGGTGTCGCGCGGCTCGGTGATGTAGAACCACGCCGATTGCCACCCCTTTATGGTCTCCACGAAGGAGCCTTCAAGCCATATAATGTTGGGCATCTTGCCCACCATGGCTCCGCCGCATTCTGCTTGTTGGCCGCCCACCACCTTCGGCTTGATATTGAAGGTCTTTAGCCATAGGCCCAAGTGGGGGCAGATGCAGAGGAAAGCCTAACCGACGACGATGAACGTTGAAATGTTGAGGATGAAGTTCGGAGCCAGATCATGGAAGTCCAGCCCGTAGTAGAACATGAGACCATGGACGAATGGATGGAGGGGAAACCCCAGTCCACGGAGGAAGTGGTGGAGGAAAACTACCCTCTTGTGAGGTTCCGGGGTAGGGACGATCTGCCCCGCAGCAGGCAGCCGATGCGCGATATTCGCGGCCAAGTATCCGGCTCCGCGCAGCTTCTTGATGTGTCCCTCCGTAACGGAGGAAGCCATCTATTTGCCTCCCGCTCCGGACATGATTGGAGAAGTTTGAGGGGAAGGATGTGGACTTGGGCGTTGGGGCTCGAGTGTGCAAGAATGGATGAGCAAGGAGGAAGAAGGCGTGGGTAGAAAAAGGTTAAACCTTGTCCCTTTATAAGGGCGGCCGAAACTATGCGCCCCCACTAGCCTGGTAAAACTCGCTTGTCCCCCAAGCACCGTAATCGATGGCGCGGTTGGGTTACCCACGCCCGTATTGATGAGAATCCCGTAATAAGGGGGACACGATCTCTTCTTTGACAAGACGTGTCAAGAAATTGCCTCGCGTTATGTGCGGGGCTAGTTAAAGGAAACGGTTCGAATAATCACCGGGCCATGGCATAATGTCATGTTGCCAAAACATGTCAGCAGATTAGATTTGTGGAAATATTATTCTCTCTACGGTGGTATGTGGAAATTATTTTGCAGGGTCAGACACTATCCTTGTATTCAAATTCTTCCGTGGTGTATTTGGAGGAGGAACCCGCCTTGCAATGCCGAAGACAATACTGCGCGCCGGACTCATCGTCATTGAAGTCTGGTTCAGGGGCTACTGAGGGAGTCCTGGATTAGGGGATCTTCGGATAGCCGGACTATATCCTTTGGCCGGACTGTTGGACTATGAAGATACAAGATTGAAGACTTCGTCTCGTGTTCGGATGGGACTCTACTTGGCGTGGAAGGCAAGCTAGGCAGTACGGATATGGATATCCCCTCCTTTGTAACTGGCCTTGTGTAACCCTAACCCTCTCCGGTGTCTATATAAACCGGAGGGGTTTTAGTCCGTAGGACAACAGACAATCATACCATAGGCTAGCTTCTAGGGTTTAGCTTCTCCGATCTCGTGGTAGATCAACTCTTGTAATACCCATATCATCAAGAATAAATCAAGTAGGACATAGGGTTTTACCTCCATCAAGAGGGCCCGAACCTGGGTAAAACATCGTGTCCCCTGCCTCTTGTTACCATCCGCCTTAGACGCATAGTTCGGGACCCCCTACCCGAGATCCGCCGGTTTTGACATCGACACTAGGCCTCGCTCTGGATCCCTTTGTTAGGGGTCTTATGTTCTATTATGGGCTAGATTTTCACGATCTGGCCCCGAATTCCCTTCTTCACATTTTGTCATTTATTGTCGTATGTGAGGCCTTCCTCCGCATTACCCCTCACTTCGGCCTGTGGCTCAAGACCTTCGATGTGAAGCCGAAGATGATCGAGGGGAAGCACGCAGCGTGCGGAGGCGCTTTAATAAGCAAAATTGCTGACTCTCCATGGCCTGAGGGTAGCTTCCCAAAGGTGTCCGGATTGTGGCAGCGGGAGTGGTTCTACATCACAGCTCCCTGAAGTGCCAAGTGGGTAGCTGCCCCCACCTTTCGCTCAGGCCCCCACCATAACTGACGTCATGGATCAGCAGGGGGCTGAGCTGGGGTCCAGCCAAGGACATGCCAATACTGCAAAGACGTATCCGAGGTCTCTCTGAGAGAGATTTCAGTCTGGTTATGGTAGTGCAAGTTATGCTAGTTCGTCGAGTCCAGCCTTGCAAACGCCGGCCCCTTCGCATGTGGTAATTCAACCCGGAAGGACCGCGAGCTATTCAACACTTCCTTGGCATGACGCCCGAGGAGATGTACAAATTGTTCTTCGGACCACAAATAATGTGTCCGGACATCACTGAGGATGCAGGTCTGAGCTGCAATCGCCCGGATACCCAAGTAAGTAGCCCCGCATCCAAACACACTTGTCTGTTTGTTTATCGCAATGTCTCCCTAAGAAATCCGGTCTTGAGAAGGATTGGATAGCGAAGGCAAAGTTGATCAGGTGTCCAGCCCCCCTCCCTGAGACATCACCAAATCCCGTGCTAACCAGGATGCTGGAGATCGCGCCTTATCAAGCGCCCTCAGGAGAAGATAAAGGGGGGGACAAGGAGGCTAGAACCTCCGCGAAGGAGGTTAACCGGGGAGGAGGAACTGAAGCTTCCTCTCCCCGGGGAAGGAAGAGGAACGCCTGGAGGACCCGGAGACCACGTTCTCCAAACGGGGGAAGAAATCTTCGCCGGAGGGTCCTGCCCTGGGGGATACCCCGGCCGCACTATGCCCTCAAGGGGATCAGCCCTCCACCGAGCTGTAAGTAAAAGGGTACCTAATAATGAAAATATCTCGCCTTACTTCTGAGGAAAATAACCGAAGCATTTATCTTGCAGTTCAGATCTTAGCCCTTCTCAGCAGAGCTCGTCTTCAGGGGATCTTCTTCCAGAGATGATGGAGAGCGAAACGCCTCCCCTGCCATACCGCCTCATGAGGCAGGCGACCCCGAGGTGTCGTCGCGGATGGTTTCTCCTGATCCGGCAAGGCCAGAAGGTAATCCTATGGCCACCCGAAGTCCTCAGTATCCGGCTCTTGAAGAGGGCAATCGAAAGATTCCGGCACCATCTGGTGTACGGTCGGACGTACTGAGGGATCTGCTAGAGCAAGCGGCTATCTCAGAAGAGCACCGCACGTTGATGGGTACGGTGATTGAAAGGATTTCGTCTGCCGAAAGCGGGTTGCATGAAGCCTTTATGAGTCTACTGACGGGTTTTGAGGTGCGTGAAATGATGTACATTTTTGACAGTACCGCACATTTTTAGATGTGCCCTGTGTAGATAGTAGCCCCTGAGACTCTGGGTGCTGTCGAAGACGACAGCGCACAGAGGATCATAGTCCCAGGAATAATCGTGCCACCTTAATATGCAGGTGGCGGAGGGTCCGGTGGCCAGCCGGACTGATGAGTTTGCCGAGTTAAAGCGGCAGCTTGACGTGCCAGACGCCGACATCGTACTTGTCAACATGCGGCTTGACGAGGCACAGGGTATGTGATTCCTCCGGTGACACATGGGAAGAGGAGCATGATGCCAGTATCTATAACATGTGTGTGAATGCAGATGAAGCTGCGGCCGTGGAGACCTTCGGGCGGAACTTGCCCGAGCCAAAGAATAAGCCAGGAAAAGCGATGCGGCTGCCCTAAAGGCAATCGAGAGATGAAAGCCGAACATGCTGCTCACTGCCAAAGCAAGGAGGAAATAGCCAGGATGGTTGTGGAATTGAAGAACGCTGCTGACCGTTACGAGCTTCTTGAAAAGGAAGATCGAGCGAAGAGGACAGACCTGGAGAAGGCCATGATGGCGACCAAAGACACCCGCTCTGCAAAGAGAGCGATGAAGGAGGAGCTGCATCAAGCCGGGGATATCGCGTCTGGGAAGCCCTTTATGCTGCGGATGAAGTTTGGAGATCCTCGGTACGCCCCTTTGGACTGGCTGTGGAGTTCTGCGGACGCATATCTGGACTTAGCGGCGAGTGTTGCCGATGCGGCTGAATACTTCTGAGATCAAAAAGATCGCGAAGTGGAAAAGCTGCTCTAGTCACAACTTAATGTTCCAGAGCATCCGCTTCCATTGACTGATTGGTTGGCCGAATGGGCTGAGCTGAATAGATTGTCCGGACTCGCCATGAGGTCTGTTGTGGATCATCTTTGGCTGAAAGGCCAAAGCCGAACAATTATTTTAGTTTGGTGCAGCAGTTCCTTGGTGCGGTGCCGCACATCAACGCGATGAAGAGTTTGGCGTGCGTAGAGGGTGCGCGGATGGCCCTTGCCCGTGTGAAGACATACTGGGCAGAGATGGACGCCACCGCCATTACAGCCCAAGATTCGGACGAGAGCCGAGTACCTCCCGAGCACTACTTTCGAGAAGTTCTTGAGGGCACTTGTTCAATAGAAGCGCAGTGCTCGAAGAATATTATGTTCTAATGACATGTATTCCCATTGAAAAACAATGTTTTATTGAGTTTATCAAGGCTGTTTTTATACTTTTGCCCAAAAGTACTATGATGCCTCCTGTGCGGCCGTTTATGTATATATGTATATAACCTGAAAGATGGCAGTCGTCGGCTTCAGCCCCCACGCATATAATGCGGGGGTGCTCGCAGAAGATGCATGTTCACACTTGATCCAATGTCTTGGTCCATTAAGGAGGTGATAGCGCAGCGAACTAGGCAATCAGACTACAATGCTTTAACACTTTCACTTAGCCATAGGAGTTTTACAGTGGGGCTACTATATAGCCCCTGGTGGCTCCGCGCTCATCCGAATTCTGGGTGCGTACATGCCTGTCCGGGAAACGGCCCTTTGTTAAGGCGGAGGAATCCTGAAGATTCCGCTAGGGAAATCGAGTGATTGACCAGTCTCACGCTATATCATGACAGTCAGTTTTCGGCTTTCTCTACTGAGGTGCTCGTCTGGATGAACCAGGGAACAATCGCAGTTGTTCTCCTGGTGCCGCCCTAGCCGATAGAGCGGAACGTAAGGCAGCAAAACACAGGAGCCGGGAAAGCCCAACATTTGACCAAAGACATGATTCGGAGCTGATGCATATAAGGCCAAACTCGCGACGCCGAACACTCCCTAAGGTATTTGGTCTTTATGATGTAAACTGGGCTAAACAGTGCCCTTTGTAATAAGCCCCTGGTGTCCAGGTACATGCAATATTCTGATGTGGCCACATGCCAATACGTCAGCATCCTTCTCAGTTGTACTGAGAATCCAGGGGATGTGTATCAACAAGAGACAGTAAAAAAGGTTTACGCAAGGTCTTAATCTAAAAAGAATCCTTGGAACGGGTCCCTGCTGCACGTCTGGGCCTGTGTCTCCGTTGTGCCGTATCCTGGACGGGTGTAGCACGATGGTCATCTGAAAAAGAGAGGAACTGAGTTGAAAAGTTGTCGTGCAAAAGGTAGGTTATACTAAATAAACCATGTATAGTTCCAGATGAGTAAAGTTGAGCCTAATTGTCACTTGTTCACACGCGTTGAGCCCCTTGTATTGTTGTAGGGGTATAGCCATCAAACCTGTATCAATTATATATAGCTACACCAGACTCGTCTAACCGTGTCCGTGGTCTTAATGACCTGTCAGATGCTCTAGTTGGTGAGGCCGTCTAGTGTGCGGCTGCCAAGGTAGCCGCACGGTCTTCCGCGCGCAAGGAGCGCTCAATATTTCCATTTACTGTAATGATGCCACGTGGACCGGGCATCTTAAGCATGAGAGAAGCGTAATGCGGTATTGCGTTAAAGTGAGCGAAAGCTTCGCGACCGAGTAGTGCTTGATAGCCACTTTGGAACGGAGCAATGTGGAAGGTTAACTTTTCGCTGCGGAAGTTATCGGGAAAGCCGAATATAACCTCTAGTAACAGGGAGCCCGTACAATGGGCTTCTGGGCCTGGCGTTACTCCTTTAAAGGTAGTATTGCTATGGCTCATTCTTGTTGGGTCTATCCCTATTTTGCGGACTGTGTCCTGATATATCAGGTTTAAACTACTGCCGCCGTCCATCAGGACTCGTGTGAAGTGGTATCCGTCAATTATCGGGTCTAACACCAAGGCAGCCCATCCTGCATGCCGGATACTTGCCGAGTAATCCCGATGGTCAAAGGTGATCGGTTTGGACGACCAGTGGCAGAACTCCGCGGTGATAGGCACTGGGGCATGTGTCTCTAGGAGTGCCGCTTTGTTTCTCCCCTTCATCACGTGTAACACATTTACTATTTTGACTTCTGGTGGGAATTTCTTCTGCTCCCCAGTGCTTTGCTTGTGAGGCTCGTCCTCGTCTTCGTTTGATGTATCCTGCCCCTTGTGTTCGGCGTTGAGTTTGCCGGACTGCTTGAAGACCCAACATTCTCTATGGGTATGATTTGCAGGTTTATCGGGGGTGCTGTGGATCTGACATAGTTTGTCCAGAATCTTGTTCAGGCTGGACAGTTCGTCTCTG